>NC_056765.1:11775714-12091428 GCF_018687715.1 Carya illinoinensis
CTTCTTTAATCTCTTTAATAATTTTCTTCTTCCTGAACTTCCCTTTTGCCTCTTCGATCCCATCATTTTCAACACTTCCAACATAATCCCCATCTTTTTTCTTCTTTTTTCCGTCCCACTTTCTCTGGTTCTCTGTCCCCACTACGCCATCATCTCCCTTACCCGTTTCTTGACCCCGATCTTCTCCCGCCTCGATTTTCAAATTACTCCCAGTACCTCCATTGTCCCCGAAATTACCAAACTCGCCCTTCGGCTTATTCTTCCCCCGTTTCTCTCTCTTTCCCTTCTCTCCCACGTTGTCTCCAACCCCATGACTCGTTTCCGGAACGGAAACAACACTCTGGGTCTGTTTATCATCCTTGCCAACGGGACTTCCGCTAATATTACTATCCAGTCGATGTCTTTTTTGTTTGTGACTCGGTGCCGGACTCACCTCGGCACTCCGAGGCGGGTTCACTGGTACTGCCTCCACTTCGCTTACGATCTCCGGTCTGGGCCTCTCCTGCTTCCGCTCGGAACGTCGAGCTCCGAGCTCCTTCTCCTGATGTCTCAGCTCCTTGAACGAGGCCAGGGCGCGTCGGAGGTAGGCGCAGATTGCCGGCGACGCGCCGTTGTCGGCGGATGCGAAGGTGGAGAGAATCGAGGTCGCCTTCTTAAGAGAGATTGGCTTCGACGAGAGTACCTCACCGGAGACCGTCTTCATTTTTCAGAGATTGGGCTCCGGTTGCCCTCCAGAGATTGGAAGGAGAAAAAACCAAAAAGAGTTGGTGGCTTTCTAGGGTTTGAGATTTTTGGGGAAACCCTCTGCCGGTTTTACCTGGTTTGGTATCCAGTTGGTTGGTCCAGTTAGCCGCGGGGATCCAATATAGGCACTGTTTGAAATTTTCTTTTGGGCTTATTTGATGAAGGTTTTAGTTGGGGTTCCTGGTGGCTTAATAAAACCCAATAGATTTTTCTGGTCGGCCTTTAGTCCTTTTGAAACCTTTAACGATTTATGATTTTCACTCTTGGGATTTTGTAGCCTGTCTTCAACTGAGAAATACTCAGCCTTCGCTATTTCTGGTTGTGACTTTTTTTAAAATACTGCCACATCAGTCCATGCCGCGAAGGTTTCCCACGTGCGGTTACCTATAGAAGAGTTGTGAGTTAAATATAATTGTTAGAGTATTTGGTAATAGATTATGTATCTTCATATTTATTTTTATTTTTTTATATGTGAATGTTGAGATCAGCTTGCACGCACCTCGACTAATTCTACGAGATCTTGAATTTAACTACTAAGTAAACTTCCAGTGGCTTTAAGAGAACTCGAACATGTGACTATTAGGGAGCAAACCCAAAACCTGACCAATTAAGCTATCCGTTGGAATTCATATTCATCTTTATATTTACATACTATCTCTTTAAATTAGTCTATATTGGATTATGTATTTTTAAAATTTTGCATAGTTATGAATAGTACTTCTTCAAGTTAACACCATTCACTCTCTAAATATTATTTTACTATTTTTTCTCTCTTCTACCCATTAAAATCACCTTTGTAAAAATTGTATTAAGTTGATAATACAAAGTATTTTTTAGTATATATTAATATTTATTAATAAAATTGGTCATTTTGATATATGAAATTGGTAATATCTATATATATAGAATCGGTAATTTTTAGCATATTGTGTTAATTGTAAAATATATAAAAGCAATAATTTTAAGAAAATAATAATAATATTTTTTATTATTTGGTTCAAAGATGTATAATCTAATATGGGAGTATTTCTTTATATGCAAAATCAATTTTTGAAAGATGTAATTTTGAAGATGCATATAGAAAAACCAATGCTAGTACTCTACATTAAAATATCTTTGAATATTTATGAATGGTAATGAAATTATAAAATGATTAGTAAATAATAAAGAAATTATTTAAATTAAGATATTTTATTAAATTTATAAAATAAACTAGAAAAAATTAAATAAAAATATTATAAAGTTAAAATATTATTTGAATATAATTTAACTTTAAATTTTGAAAAAAAAAATATATTACTTTTATGTTTTGTTAAGAAGTTTGAAAAAGTTGTAATGATTAAATAAAAAAATTAAATATTTGATATTGAATAATATTTTATATTTAAATGATATTTGATAATGAAATATTTAAAAATATCTGATAATACCTGCGTACACAAATAAAACAAAAAATATTATAGAGTTTGATTTTAAATATTATAGAGTTTGATTTTAAACTTTTAAGATATATTTTAAATAAAACAAAAAATATTCGAAGCATATATCGAATTTCAAATTGATTTATCCGTCCAATGTTTATTAATTTTATAGTGAAAATGATATCATAGAAATCATTTATCATTTCAAAACTAATTATATAATGAGAAAAATTATACAAAAGTTATGAGAAATGTTTGGTTTATACAAAAGTTTTATGTAATAAGATTTATGCATTAAGCCTATTTTTGATAAGTGGTTCAAGACTGTGTGTGCAGCCATTGATATTTGATTGGTTCTAATACCCTGCAAATTGTGCCAAAGTACAATGCTAATTTTGGTTCAAAGATGAGAAAGAGCAGGGCACCAAGAGATTTGGTAAGAAGGTCAGCGAGTTGAAGAGAGGCCGAGACGTGCCAAATATGAAGAAGGCCAAGAGGTTTGATAGTCAATCGCAATGTGCTTGCTCTTAGGATTAAGAATAGGTTAGCCATCATGTAAAGAATACTCGGATTATAACAAAGTAGGAGCGAAGTGTTGAAATATAGCATCGCATATAGAGAACATGGAATTAAAGTCTACAGAAGAAAAGGCTAAGGCTAAAATAGACAATACACATTAGTTAGTTATTTTTTGTTATCTTCTTTTTGAGTATGAATAGATGTAAATACAATGATCAAACTACTTGATTAATCACTCCAATTCATTTTCAGATAGATTACATTCATTCCCTTCTCTTTTTCTATGCTTTTCATTTCCCGTTTATGAAGTTCTTGGCATGGTATTAGTTTAGTACATCCCGCACACTGATCTTCCTTTCTGGAAATTGATTCTTTTTTTGATCTTTCTTCAAGTTTCTCTGCACTACACTGATTTTGTAGTGATTTCTCTGCTCAGTTTATCAAGTTCTTATGACCTCTGTGATTCTTGTTTTTCTTGAAATGGCTTATATTAGCTCTATCGACTCTATCAATGAAAATCCATCAGATAATTCATCAAGTCCATATTATTTGCATCCAAGTGATAACCCTGGTACTCTTTTTGTCTCAGAGATTTTCAATGGTGATAATTATGTTGCTTGGAGCTGCTCAATCATCATTGCTTTATCTATCAAAAATAAAGTGGCATTCATTGATGGTTCAATTCAACCTCCAAACCTCTCTCAGTCTGTACTTCACACGGCATGGATGAGGGCTAATAACTTGGTACTTTCTTGATTGATAAACTCAATTTTCAAAGATATTCGAAATAACTTATTGTATGTTAATTCAGCTATTGATCTTTGAAATGAATTGAAGACATGGTACTTAAAAAGTGATGGACCAAGAGTTTTTCATCTTGAGAAATCTTTAAGTTGTATCAACCAGGGCTCTTCTTCTATTACATTTCCCTATATCACATACAAAATCTAATAAAATTTTTGATTTGGTTCATTGTGACATATGGGGTCCATTTGCAACTATTTCTTATTCAGGTTATAGATATTTCTTGACAATTATTGATGACTTCACACGTTGCACTTGGGTTTACATGCTTAAGGCTAAATTTGAAGTTTCATTTCTACTCAAAACATTTTGTATAATAATAAAAACTCAATTTAATGTTGTTGTCAAAACCATAAGGTCAGATAATGGACCTGAATTTGTTCTCATAGATTTTTATAGTGAAAATAGAATCTTACATCAAAAAAGTTGTATAGAAACCTCACAGCAAAATGGAACAGTTGAAAGAAAGCATCAACATGTACTTAGTACAGCTCAAGCACTAATATTTTAAGCAAACATCCCATTATCTTTTTGGAGTGGCTGTCTTCTCATAGCAGCTCATACCTACCCCTCTTCTTGACAATAAAACCCCTTTTGAAATGCTTTTTAATAAAACACCAAAACTATCTCATTTATAGGCGTTTGGTTGTCTTTGCTTTGCTTCTACACTTCATCTTGTCTTGCACAACCCTTTAAACACACGCAAATGATCTGCAAGCATTGTGGTAGGCTCTTTTCAGTAGGTAAGTGAGTTGTAAAGTTAAATGGAATTCACTTTCTTGTGAAATTATTGGCATATGCTTCGTTGAGTACAACCTAGACCTGGTGCACAGAGTCTAGGTCGACGACAAGGTTGAGTGCTTCTTCAAATAGGGTTTCAATAATCTATCCATGTAGCAATCAATCCGTCTTGCGCCAATTGAGGAAGGCTAGGGTAGGATCAAACTTAATAGAACAAGAGGCATTGTCGGGTGAGTTGTCAAATTTAAGGGGTGCCAATAATGCACTAAGGATGTGTTCAACAAGGTCTTGGCTCTCAACCAAGGCCAACATTTATTCACACTAAAGGGGTAGTTATTGCTATTGAGGTGGAGGGTAACGAAGTTACCAACATTCAAAAAATTGGAGTCCATGGGAGGAAAACTCTCTTTATCTCACATGAGCTCTATACCATAAAGACAATTAGTGCAAGGTGCTTGATGAAATTCCTCAGTCACTATAAGAGTGCTAAGAGTCATCTTATTGATATTTATAGAGCATATTACAACAATACAAGATGTCTTTGATTGTTTGAGAGATGTGATATACAAGGTAATTGCCAATAAAGAGAAATATTTAATTGACTAATCTTGTTTACTATCCGTTGCATGATAGGAGGTTCCCATATATGTTGATGAGCAATATGCAAGATATGATCCTTCCAGTAATTGTGTAGTAGCCGTTGTATTTGTGGTAGTTTCCAAAAACAGTATATCTTCATTTAGCAAGTAGTCCGAAAATGTGTGTATTGATGTTTGATTGGTTCAAATATGAGCGACTTTTGCAATTAGAAGAGCCACCACAATGGGTTGCTGAGGGCCATCTATAAAGGTGTCGTGACTACTTCAAATAATTAAAAAAATAGTCAGGTTGCTTGTTATTTTTAAAGTATTGTTTTGATTTTACTTTTCTATTAGATTATTAAGAAAATGTTGGAAAGTGAGAGTTAAGTACTAAGAGTTCATTTGGACATTTAAAATATCTTAAAATTATGTGAAAGTAGTGAAATGGTCTGTGAATAATAGTAAAATAATTTAAGTTAAAATATATTATTGGATTTTGAGAAATGAGGGAAAAAATTTGAATAAAAATGTTATAAAGTTTAAAAATTATTCCGTTATATAACAAAGTGGATAAGCACTAATATGGCAAGTAGATTACTCCTATTATTTAGGGGTAAGATGAACGGCTAAGTATCGTATGAAAGTAATCTAGTGATGATGATGATCCGGTACTTTCCTACACCTATATATATATATGGGTACCAGGTAACCCTAAAACACTTCTAATCATATATTTGAGTTATTATACACTACTCTCCACTGACTTAAGCATCGGAGTCATATATACTTGAGTTATTATACGACACCATCACCCCTTTAATATTTTGCAGGTGAGCGAGTATGTTCAATGGTGGGACACGTCTTTTGCATTTTCTCATCATATGTCAACGTGATTCTCACATGCCTACTGTGACTCATTCTCTAACATACCATGAGGTAGAAACACTACCTACTGCCATGGAAGCACAAATAGCGATAATGGAAGAAAAGCTGAAAATGGCGTTAGACACTGTAGAGACTCTAAAGAAGGAGAATGAAGATTTGAGGTGGAAGAACGTGGAACTCAGTGAAACGATCACACCCAGCCACAACGAACAGGGTGAGGGAGAATCACATTATAATGGAGGATTGAACTTGGAAGAGACCGAGAAAAAGAATATGCATGATGAGTTACGAAGTCTGGCGGGGAAATATGAAGAGATGGTGAAGAATTTCCTCGATAGAGTGCCTGTTGAACCAGACTGATTTGCCATATAGTGAGAAGATTATGACTATGCCACTTCCACTAAAATTCAAAGTACTACAGATAGAAATGTACGACAGGTTAAGGACCTGGTGGACCATTTAGAAAATTTAAAGGCACACATCACGACCCATGGCTTCCCTGGAGAGATCGTCTGTCGAGCTTTCCCCTTAACCTTGAAGGGAATGGCGAGAGGATGGTTTGGAACCCTCAGACCAAAGTCAATAAACAGCTTTGAAGAGTTAGCCAAGCAGTTCCTAACACAATTCATGCACAGTAGGAGGCGACAACACCCAACAACATATCTCCTAATGGTTAAACAAAGAGAAGATGAGAACCTGAATATGTACCTCACCCACTTTAACAAAGAAAGGCTGACAACAAACGATCAAGACGATAAAATTACCCTTGCCGCCCTCTTAGGTGGAATCTGGCCACACAGCCCCTTCATGGTTGGGTTGGCCAAGAAGACCTCTTCTACCTTGAGAAAGTTCATGGATAGGGCAAACGACTTTGTCAAAGCCAAAGACACACTTCAAGACTTGGTGGATTCGAGAAAAGGGGAGCACAAAGCTGAGCGGAAGAATAGTCACGTCAATAAGAAACTCACATCGAGCCATCAAGATAGAAGGAGAGAAAGGCGACTAGAGCACAATAGCAAATTGATGTACAACAATTTGAATGTGCAAGAGAAAAAGGAGCCAAGTAAGGAACATCACCGGGCTAAAGTAGGCAGTCGCTAATGCAAGTATCATCAGACAAGTTCTCATTGGATTGAAGATTGTACAACCATGAAGAAGAAAGTCTCTGAACTGGCGGGCACTGGAGAGTGGAGCTGATGTTCATAAAGTGTTCAAAGCCTAAACAACACTATGAGCCAGGGTGCAACACTAGAAGAAGTAGCAGTCTCGACGAGCGGCAACAGCATCGGGACAATACCCGTGGTAATGATAGGGATAGGGCTCCCCTAAAGAATGATAGGGACAGGGCGCCCATAGGGGAGATCCAGATGATAGCAGGAGGATTTGCTAGAGGCGGCATCTTCTCATCCAACGGAAAGGCATATGCACGAATGGCGAGGCATGAAGAAGTATATGTGGCGGACAAGGCGTCCAAGTATTTGAAGCTCAATACTTAGACAACAATATCCTTCAGGGATAAGGATCGAGAATGGGTGTTATACCCACATGGCGATGCCTTAGTAGTCACTCTCCTAGTCGACAATTATACGACTAGGTGGATACTGATTGACAACGGCAGTTCAACAGATATGTTGTTATGGGAGGCCTTCACCAAGATAGGTATTAGTGCAAATAAGCTAAGACCTTCCTTGACACCCCTGAAGGGCTTCTTCGGGGATACAATACAACTGGTAGGCGAATTCATCCTCCCAGTGACTGCCGGGATAAGAAAATGCACAGCCACCACCATGGCCAACTTCTTGGTCGTAAATGCCCCATCTTCATACAACGCCATATTGGGGCGACCGACGCTTAACAATATCAAGGCAGTTACATCCACCATCACCTCAAGATGAAGTTTCCTATAGATGGCAGAATAGGTAAGGCAAGGGGCGAGTAAGCCTTGGCACGAGAATGCTATGTACATGAATTAAGGATTAGTAAGAATGAGGTGTGCATTGTTACAGATGGAAATGAAGATTGCATTTAGAAGACCTCAATACCACCTTTGCTGCCACCCCTAGCAGTTTCTCTGGAAAGAGGCGTAGAGGTTAAAGATGAATAAAACTTGCAGTAGACCGAAGCCAATAAACTGCTAGAAATAATGACACTATATCTCGACCGCCCCAATGCCACCACATGCATCGGGACCCGAGTTCCCTCAGAGGATGGAAAAGCTCTAAAGCAACTACTAGTATAGCACAGAGATGTGTTTATTAGGAGCCATGAAGAGATGCCAAGAATAAATAAACACATTATCGAGCATCAATTGTTTGTAGACCCCTCACACAAGATAATACCCCAAAAGAAAAGGTCATTCAACACTGAGAAATACATCGCCATTGCTGACGATGTGAAACATTTGCTCATCATTGGTTTCATTAGAGAAGCCATTTACCCAAAGTGGATGTCCAATGTCGTCCTTATGAAGAAGGTGAATGGGAAATGAAGAATGTGTGTGGACTTCACTTACTTGAATAAGGCTTGCCCGAAAGACAGTTTCCCCTTACCGCAAATTGATATTATCGTAGATGCCACCACAGAACAGAGGATGTTGAGTTTCATGGATGCCTACTCAAGCTATAATCAGATCATAATGCATCTGGTAGAAGAAGAGAAGACATTGTTTATTACAGATCGGGGACTATATTGCTACCAGGTCATGCCGTTTGGTTTGAAGAATGAAGGGGTGACCTACTAGAGGTTGGTCAATCGAATATTTAAGGAGAATATTGGGAAGTCAGTGGAAGTGTATGTAGATGACTTGCTAGTAAAGAGCAAGGAGCCAGCCCAACACATGGTCGACCTAAGAGAGGCGTTCGCAATTCTACACCAGTATAGAATGAAGTTGAATCCGACGAAATGTGTGTTTAAGGTCTGTTCAGGAATGTTCTTGGGTTTTATTGTATCTGAGAGAGGAATTGAAGCTTCTTTCGAGAATATTGAGGTCATCTTGAACATGAAGCCGCCGAGAAGCCTAAACGACATTCAGTAGCTAGCGGGAAAGGTAGCCATCCTAAATAGGTTTGTGTCTAGGTCGATGAACAAGTGCCTCACTTTTTTTTGGGTACTGTGTAAGGTGCACCATTTGAACGAGGAATGCAATGAAGCCTTTGAGAAACTAAAACAACACTTGGCCAACCCGCCGCTTCTGAAGCAATTAGAAAAGGGTGACATACTTTAATGCATACTTGGCAGTCTCTCCACAAGCGTACTTGGCGGTCTCCCCACACGTACTATATAAGCCGAGCCTTGAGGGGAGCAGAGGTGAGATACCTGCGGGTAGAGATGCTAGCTTTCGCCTCAATAATGGTGGCCAGGAGGCTTCGCCCATATTTCCAGGCTTACATGATAAGGGTGCTCACAAAAAGCCCATTGGCAAAGGTGTTGTAGAGACACAACAGCTCTACAAGGTTAGTGGGGTGGTCGATTGAGCTGAGAGAGTTTGATATAGAGTACTTCCCAAGGAAGGCAGTGAAAGGGAAAGCACTGGAGGACTTTTTGCAGAGCTTTCAGACTTCCCCCCAGAAACTGTGGTAGCTTGGGGAAGCCGTGGGTGCTCTTCATAGATGGCTCCTTTTGTCGAGTTGGCTTGGGGATAGGAGTACACTTGGTTAGTCCTGAAGGCTAGGAATGCCATTACATAGTGACCCTTACTTTCAAAACGGCCAACAACGAGGCGAAGTACAAGGCATTGGTTGCAGGACTCTTGATAGCCATGGTATGGGTGCAACCGAGGTGGATGCAAAATTAGATTCGCAAGTGGTGTCAACCAGGTATTGGGCTTTTACGCCATGAAGGGCGATAAATTAAAGAAGTATTTATCTCCGGGATGGAGGATGCACCCCTCCCATGGCAAGTTGAAAGAAGGGTTATTGAAGTCCCAGCCATCGCGAAAGAAGTGGGCGTCCTGGGTTCAAGCATCCCCTAGTGGGCCAGCGACGTGGTCAAGTATCTCGACATAGGCAAGCTCCTTGAAAGAAAGGAAGAGGCGAGGAAGATAAAAAGGAAAGCGGCGAGATTCATGCTTATTGATGGGTTATCTACAAAAGGGGCTTTGCGACCCCCTTACTGCGGTGCATCTCTCCACAGAAGGCACAATATGTCATGGTTATACATGAGGGAATATATGGAAAGCATTTGGGCGGGAAGACCCTAGCCAGAAAGGTGGTAAGAGCTGGATACTATTGGCCCTATGCACTAAGAGACGCCCTGGAGTTTACCAAAAAGGGCATCAAGTGCCAGACGTATGCCCCAGTGCCTAACACCCCCTCGGAAGAACTAACCTCCATGATCGCCCCTTAGCCATTCCCCCAATGGGGAGTGGATCTAGTTAGACCTTTCCCACCTAGAAAGGGGGGTGTGAGATTCATGATTGTCACAATGGACTATTTCACCAAATGGGCGGAGGTAGATCTGCCAGCAACCATAACAAGCAAGGTCACGACTAGGTTTTTGTGGAAGAACATCATCTATCGATACGGGATTCTCCAAAGCATAGTCTTGGACAATAGGCGCCAATTTCAACTCAAACCACTACATGGAATGGTGTGTAGAGCTGAAAATTCAAGTCAAGTACTCCTCTCTAGGGCACCCGTAAGCAAACGGACAACAGAAGCAACAAACAAAGCCTTACTATCAATCCTAAAGAAGAGGCTCATAAAAAAGAAAGCAGAATGGGTGGAAGAGTTGCCAGGAGTGCTATTGGCCTACAGTACCTTAGTGAAGACCCCCACAGGGGAATCTCCATTCACATTGGCATATGGGTGTGAGGCCATACCCCTAGTGGAAATGGGGTTGCCGAGTTTCCAAGCCCTCCATTTCTCAGCACCCCGAAACAGCAAAGCTATGAAAGTGTACCTCGACCTCCTGGGAGAGGAAAGAGAGGCGGCCGAGATCAGAATGTTACACGAGAATAAGAAGGTTGAGTAATACTTTAACAATAGAGTGGAGCCCAAAACATTCAAAATAGGAGATATGGTTTTAAAGGAGAGTAAGGTAACTACCAAAGAATAAGGCAAGCTGGGACCACGTTGGGAATGACATATGTGGTAGTAGCTAATAATAGGCCAGGATCCTTCCACCTGAAGGACAGACAAGGCAAAGAGTTACCACATCCCTAGAACGCAGAGCACTTGAAGAAATTCTACCTGTAATGTCATTTTATTCTTTCTATAACATCATTACATTAACTAAAATATGTTTGTTTATTAATAATTAGAACTCTGTCATTGATATTCTCTCATATTATGAATAAAGTGCTCTTTCTAGCCCTATCCTTTACCAAAGATGTTGTGTTGCGACTGGTCAACACCTTTAAACACAAATGATGAGCCTTAATGACTCTCGGTGCCATATAAAAAGGGCGCATAGATCATCAGACCATGCCACCCTTAAACACCAATAATCAGCCTTAACGACTCGCAGTACCATGTAAAAAGAGCACATAGGTCATTAGGCCATGCAACTCTTAAACACCAATGACGAGCCTTAACGACTTGCGGTGCCATACAAAAAGGGCGCGAAGGTTGACGCCACTCTTCAAGTTCAATTCCTCACTAAAAAAAAAAGGACTCCCAACAATAAGAAAGTATAAGGAAAAAGGGAAGGTGGCAAGTCATAAAAGGAAAGGCATAGTCCAATCTACACACAACCATGTAAAACTAGAACCAGACGATTGTAGTCAAAGCACTTGTTCTTAAGAGTTACAAAAACTTCTATTATAGAAAGTTGCAAAGGTTACTATTACAAGGAAGAAATACAAGAGCCACTATCATAGGAAAAGTTCAGGCAGCATCATTTTCGACAGGCGAGGAAGGAGGAGGAATGTCCTTGAAGGCTGTTGAACTCAAGATTTCAAGTTTTGTGTAATTATATATTTACACATGGATTTTGATGATAACAAATGAATTCAAAGAATGAAGAATTCTCAAGCTCAAGTTGTCTACACAATGGAGTCAAGCACATCAAGGAAACAAGCATGAACAAGAAGGGAACAAGTTCACATTAAAATTATAGAGTAATATTGTAAATCTCTTCAAAATTCGAAATTAGGATTAATGCTCAAAATTAATATTTTATCATAAAGCATTAAAATACATTTTTCACATGTGCATGAATATTTTTGAAAATTAAATTTGAAAATTTTGAAAGATGATTGATTGTCATCTTTTACATGTGCATGCCTTGATTAAAGGGTTGAACTTTGAAAATATTAAAGATGATTGATTGTCATCTTTCACATGTGCATGTTTTATTTGAATATTTTCAAAAGTGATTGATGCTTTTTTAGACTTATACAAAAGGTAGATAATTTTGTTTGAAAAATTTGAAAAGTAAAGTGTGCTCATTTTATCATATATAAAAGTAAAAGATTAGGTTTGATTTTTTTTGAAAAAGTGAATGATGTTGTGTTTGACAATTGAAAAAGAAGAACCTTTTATTTGAATTTTTTGAAAAAGTGAATGATGTTGTCTTTGACATGTGAATCTTTTTAAATTTGAATATGAAGTCTCATATGCCTATAAATAGATCATTTGAGAGCTTCACATTCACAACACCAAGAGCATACAACATTCATTCAAAACTTTCATTCTCTCTTCTCTAAGCATTGAGCCTTAATCCTTATTCATTTTGAGAGATATAGTTTGCACTGTATTGTTCTTATTTCACTCATTGAGGAGTGTTTTCTGATAACCTACCCACTATCAGCTCTTGTATCAGAAAAAGGGTGTGTATAAACCTTGTGTGTGTAGAAAGTATTCTACACGGGGAATAGTTGAATCACCACGTGTAAGGTGATTGCAAGTGTAGAGGATGTTCTACACGGATCCTTTGTAGCGGTGTTGTTCAAAGGTGTAATAGGTTTCTATCTCCACCTGAAGGAGGTTGAATAGTGAATTTGGGAATCCTCAAGGGATAGCTTGAGGCGAGGACGTAGGCAGTGGGGCCGAACCTCGTTAACATACTGAGTTTGCTTCTCTCTTACCCTTACTCTTTATATTTATTGTTATTTCATATTTTGTTTATATTTTATATTATATATTTGATTTATAATTGTTATTTTTTTTAATACAACTCAATTCACCCCCCCTCTTGTGTTAGTCATCTGGGCAACAAAGGCTTTCGGCATCTCTGTCTGACCAAATTTATTGGCATAATGGCAGGAAGTTGCGTCAGGCTTGAATAAATTCCAATCCAAGCATGCCAAGTCAATAGAAGGATTAGTAATCAGGTGGGACCTGAGCCTCAACATGCTAGCACCATAGCCATAAGCAAAGGCGCAATCTCTGTCTGAGGGAATAAAAGCCAATTGGGAGCGCAGATGGGTAATTTCCTCATTATCATCCTTTAATTCAACCTTCTTCTCATTCAAGTGAGTGTCCTTCACCATGATGGCCAAATGTAGCTTCCTTTGCTCCTCGTCAGAATCCGCCTGACTCTTCTTATACTGGTCGTGACATTGTTGAAGTTCTGCCAAGGAGCTAGCCCCTAGCCACTGAGAAATCAAGATTTGTCTGCCGCCCTTGTTCCTAAGAAGCTGCCAACTCTTGTTAAAGGCCATGAGCATGGTCTTGGGAATGGGATAGTTCCTGGTGGACAGAGTCCAACTCTCCTCTAAGAGCTAGAAGATCAGACTTAAGACGACCTTGCTCGAACTCAAAATCCCTTTGAGCAAGGGAAAGTTGAGTCCTAGCAGAGTCCCGCTTCGACTTCAACAACCTTAAGGAAAATTCATCCGTAATTTTTGCCTCTTGGACGTGACGATGTTCATCATGGAGGTGAACGACCTCGTCTTGAAGGATCTCCAAATCACTATACAGAGAGTAGGAGCAACCCTCAGCTTACTCCAGTAAAACCTCCAACTCCTTCTTCTTAGCCTTCCACCTCTCGAACAACACCTCCCTCTCCATCTTTCACCTCTCAAATGCAGTTTTGGTGAAAAAGTCAAATTTTCTCCTTTCTCAAACCTCCTTCTCTAGATGAGCCCAATCCGCTAGGATCCAAGTTGCCAAGTCATTGATCCCTTGCAAAAAACTAACACCCAAAGCAGAGTGATTAGCAGACAAAAAAACAAGAAATTAAAGAGGGGAAAGCCATAAAATAACCAAAGTTACCCCTAAGAGCAAGGCCTTAGTCGGTCGGCCATCTCGACAGTAGCCTCACCTTGGGCATTGGTAGAGGAAGAGGAAGCGCTGCCTCAAATCACCATAGGATCGCGGCCACCGTTAAGTGAAAGTCCCCCAAGAGGTTCAGTAACTGAGTTAGCCTTCCTTCAAGGGGATTGCCAAGGTCTCCCAATGGGCATGCAATGATAGTATATGCCAGATCCACATCGATAAAGTGAGGGCCTTCACCCACCAGGCCACCCAAGGGAATACCCCCTCCAAGAGAGAGGATCTGGTCTTCCCGTCAAAATAGGAAGGGAAGGGAGAAGGAATAGATAGATGCTCACCGCTTGCATATAAGGAAGGGGTAGTCTGCCTAGAGACGATAATTGGTGGCGAGTGAAGAGGAGAGCCTTCTACCCCAGCATCTTCATTCAATTCCTCCTATTGAGGAACTCTATCATCATTCTCACCACCCAGATCATCCATGCCACCTAGTGAGATGACCCTTTGACTCATTACAGGAGCAGTATTTGTTCCTCCATATAGGTCAGCGCCCACCTCTCTGTCACGCCCATCCACATTCATCTGGTGGGTAGGATCCTCCTCCAAGACCATGTGAGCTTCTACGCCCACAATAGCATCCAAATTAAAGGCAACATTGATTTTAGCACTCAATTCACCATCCCCCACCAAGTCTTCAAAAACAAGGAACTCGAAGACAGGACTAGATGCCAAAGTAGGCCCCTGTTGAGGAATATCAAGCTGAAAGGTGGTGGCCAAGTTGAAGAGGACTTGACTAGCCAAACCCTTAGCATCACCAAGGCCTGGGGAGGTAGCACACACAAGTGCAATGTCGAGAGTAAAAGAGGGGTTAACAAACTGAGGGGTAAATACTTAGAGAAGGCTATCAATTGTGGGTGTCAAAGCCTTTTCTTCTTCTTAGTGAGAGAAGATGCGTCTTCAAAACGGATTCACTTTTTCTTGCCTTGCTTATCCTTTTTATCTTTCTTGTCCTATTTATTTTGTGTATCTTTCTTGTCCTTCTTCACAGTCTGTCTTGGCAAAGAGGGCGGAATCACAGCCTTGGTTAAAAACAGGCGCCCCTTGACGTGGGAACGATTGGGTGTCATCAAGAAACGATCTATATGGACCAAATTTAACAAGTATTTAGTCCAAAGTTCATCTGAATGGGCCTCTATCTAGAGGTGAACCATTTTGATTTGGGCCAATTCAAGGTCTGATAGGGATTCCATCCTTGCCAACAAACCCTTCTCCTAAGGGATTTTCCCCCAATTAGCCCTAAGGGGAAAATTCCGTTAGGGAGTCTTCGAAACTGGAAAATCTCAACCTATACTAGAAATAAAGAAAAACTTCCCTATTCAATTCTTGGCATTTGAGTGGCGGGAGTCAAATCGAGCCAACGTCTATCCTTTGTCTTTCTTCTGAAAACTCAAAGTGTTGCCCTTAGCAGCTAGGCGCAAGTGGTAAAAAGCCAGAAATTCTTGAGCAGTTAAGTCAGGGTACTCTTCCCCAAGGGGCTCCAGAGCCATACTAAACATGATACAGGCGCAAAGAAAGCCCTCAATGCAAAGAGATGAAGTTGGGCAGGGGTAAGGTAGAGGAGATCCAAAGTATCGCAAAAAGGGCGACAAAAAGGAAGTCTCAACTCATTTGTTAGTAAGGAAATGGTTAGGGTAACCTTACTACTAAAACCCTCTTCATCTACACATCCTTGAGAGGAATCTCCAAGAGAGCCGTGTCTGGAATACGATACTCTTTTTGTAAATCCTTCAGGTCCCGAGGCTTGAGAGAAGAATGCCACCCATACCCCTCATAGGTTAGGACATCCAGTACATGGGAGGATTGTAAGTCAATAAGATGGGTAGAAATACCATGTTCGGCCATGGAAAATCAGAAGGAAGAATGGGATGAAAAATTAAGAAATTGCACAAAATTGAGAGATAAAGCAAGAAATCGCAAGAAACTGCAAGAAAGAGAGAAAGTCAAAAAGTGGAAGTAAATGAAAAGGAAGATGGGAAGGGTCATCATATGCAAACCGAGTGAAGAATGCAAGGGGCCATCTATTGTAGCATCATAACCTGACAACAAGACGTGACGAGATGAGAATAGTTGCACGTTACCCAGTAACTGCCGCCACGTCATGAGCAATCAAACTGTCTCTTCTTGATTCTTGAAAGTTGGAAATGACAGGATAAAATGCCTATTGGGCCAGCAGAGTGGCCCATCAATTTAGCAAGCGGGGTGGCCCATTGATTTCAACATGAGGAACAACATGGTAATTAGGAAGCCCAAAAAATCCAATCTGAGTCACTTACAGCACAAAAGGTAAATTTACATCTCGAGGCAAGCCAACACAAGCGTAAGGTTAGATTCATTGAAATAGAAAATTTCCCACACCTACGAGCGAAGGGAATTAGCAAGGTAACTAGAGGGTCCATCTGGTACCTTGGCCCACCTATGAATTATAGTGATAAACATGGCCCAAACTAGAGGCTAAAGGCCATGGAGGCTTAATATTCCGTTGTATAACAGAGCGGCTAAGCACTAATGTGGCGAGCATATTACTTCTATTATTTAGGAGTAAGATGAACAACTAAGTATTGTATGAAAGTAATCCAATGATGATGATGATCCGGTACTTTCCTACACCTATATATATGGGTATCACGTAACCCTAAAACACTATGATCATATACTTGAGTCATTATACACTACTCTTCACTGACTTAAGTATTAGAGTGGTTATAGGCATACGACACCATCACCCCTTTGATATTTTACAGGTGAGCGAGTACGTTTGGTGGTGGGACATGTCTTTTGTACTCTTATTACAAAAATAATAATAATAATAATAATAATAATAATAAGAATAATAATGTTCAACTCCTATAAAATAATCAGAGCATGCTTTTTCATATACAATGACACATGACACCTATCCCAAGTTCCCAACAATCCATAATCTAATTTATTTTATTTTGGTATGGCAACTATACATTCTCATTATTTCCTAAAAAAACTCTAAACACAGGCATGAAATGGGTAGGCACTGTGTACAATAGTTAGCTAGATTAATAAAATGCAGCATAGTGTTTATGTGGTTTCAGGAGAAAATTCACTTGTATGCAGTAGAACTTATTAGAATTTAAATCGATATATTGGGTTGATGCCTCTGTTTTTGGTTATCCCAGTTCCAGTAATTTGGTCCGTAAGTAACACAAATACAATAAGAACTTTTTGAAGTGCAAAAGAATCACTTTACTCTTGTAGTTGTTCTTTCTGTTGCTCTTCGCCAGAGACGAGAAGATATGGAACAACAATAAAGACGATAATGATAATGGGGCCACTATATAATAGCAAGATGCTTCGTGAAGCTATATTCACTATGTAAGGGCAAACATTTTTTTCCCCTTTCTACTTTTAAATC
This sequence comes from Carya illinoinensis, assembly GCF_018687715.1. NCBI lineage: Eukaryota > Viridiplantae > Streptophyta > Magnoliopsida > Fagales > Juglandaceae > Carya > Carya illinoinensis. The sequence goes on from NC_056765.1 coordinate 11,793,008, forward strand.
CACCAAGTTTCATACGCATTTTGGTTTAATTTTGTGTTTTGATAAGTATCTGAAGTCCGTTTTTGTGTTCCCTTCTCTCAAGTTGAGATCTTTAACGAAAAGCATAAAAGAAATTTTATAACTCAATAATAGGGGGTTTTTGTTCTAGTGATTTAGATGGACATGGATGGGATGAAAATCGTAGCATCTTTCGAATGGTAGTATTTTCAATATCCACCTGAAAATAGAAGGAAATCTAAAAATGGTGAAACTTAGTTTCGTTCTTTCGGATAGAGAAGTTGTGTATGGTTTTTAGGTTAGTTGCATTTTTTTTAGGCTTGAAGGACAAAACTTGAAGATTGGTACATTGAGAGAACACAATAGATACAGAAATTACAAGACACAAAAATTACAAAGGGCAAATATCATATATTGATTTTTTTTATTAATACAAGTGTCGACGTGATAAAACACCACGTCAGCGGCGTGCATAGTGCCTATATGTAGTAGAATTGTATTACCTAACACTTATAAGTGTCTTGGCACATCATGCAGGAGTAAGATATTTTAGTGATATTGACACTCAAAAGCCTTCAAACGTGTATAACCAAAATTTCTCTCTGTCTCCATGCCTCTGGTTCTTCAACTCTGGGATGCTCTATGGACGAGTTCAAGAAAATCTCAACAAGTTTGATAAGAATGGCGACGACTTTATTGACCTCGACTAGTTTGTGGAGTTCCACTTCAGCAGATCGTCGTCAGGCTGCACATAGGATTTCGGTTTGAAATATCTATTCCAGTTGAAATACCAAAATTTAGTCGGAATAAACCAGTACAAACGGAAATGATTGGAATTTTATCCGGAATGGAACATGCCACTTAGCCATGCTAGTTATTGTTTTGGCACGACAAATACCGGTCATTCTGTCTGGTATGGAATAGAAATGAAAACATTGTTTTTACTAGTCTAAAAGCTTTTTTAAATAGAAATAGTTTGCTTGGTAAAATTACAAAAAATGCTTCAAGTACCTACAACAAAAAGTTGAAAATCCACTTTAAAAAAATAATTGAAACTTTTGTGGAAAAACTCCTACAGATAATGCCCCGTAATTAACATAAAAAGCGTGTTAGGTGCATGTTTACCAAAAGCTAAACAATTTTTAAAATTTTTAATAAAGTTCTACAATTAAAGCCGCTATCATAAAAAATTATATTTCCTACCATACTCTCAAATAGGCACGTAGACTTCACATTATTTAGTCTATATAGTAATAAATGTTGTCGAACACACTTATCCACATGTTATCGAACACACATGTTAATTAATATAAATTTTTACTGAGCACGTTTTTTATAAACCATCTCATTATTTAATTACGCACAACTCATGATAGAAAATATAAAATAACATAAGTTGAAAGAAGAAAATGAGGGAGAAGAGAATGAGAATATAAACTTTGCGCATTATCTTTTTATTCTCGATTGTAATAGAATCAAAAGTATTGGTCACTATTTATAGAGAAATTACATAGAAATAAAATAAGATACAAATATATTTGAAAAACAAATATCTTGATTTGATACTTATGTAATCAAATCAAGATAATCGTAATACCCAGGCCCAACACCGAGCTCAGGCCAAGCTCATGTTTTATAAAATTTTATATTTTTAGTAGGGGTGAAAATCGACACCTTTAGCGTGGTTTTTGGACAAAACCGATGCCAACCGACGTCTGAAAAAATGGAGGGGCAACCAACTATAACCGATCGATGGGGATGAGGAAAACCGGCCGCCTCGACTACGGCAATTCTTGGCCAGTGTTCGGTTTGTGTAGAGGCGAGATTCTTTAGAGAGAGATAGAGAGTTGCAAAAATTGAATTGGCGAAGAAGGTCTGGCCCTGGGAAGCAAATGACCTCGAAACGCTGTCATTCCACTTAAACTTAAGTGGAACGATGTTGTTTCATACATATTTTTTTTTCATACATTTTAAATAAAACGACGCCGTTTGGTTTAATACTGGCATCATTTAACTTACGTTATGTGTACTTTTAGAAGTAAAACGAAGTCGTTCCACTAAGTGGAACGTCGTCGTTTTGAATACTGATTATTAAAAAAAATAGAATTATATGATCGACCGGTTCAGCAGTCCGGTCCACATTCAAACCAAGACCGAACCAATGAATGTTGGTTTCTTCAAAAACTCACCGCACGCCAATCGATTCTCCATTGATTCCGGCTAGTTCCTGATGCGGCTGATTGGTTCATGTCGGTTTGTGTACAACCCTAATTTTTAGGATGCTCAAATTAGCTTAATCGGCTAATTTTTAGAAAAAAAATCCTAGACCCATAAATTATTACGATAAATTATAAGAAATTTATTGAGCTTAATATTTAAACAAAAGCCCATTTAATATTTATGAATTAAGTGAGCCCTTAATAATTAGCAATTGACCAAAGAAATTTGTCTAAAAGCCAGGAGATATTATTGGACAATGGATTTATTTTAGACATAAGGATTAAGGTACAATTTGTTTACAAGGATCCAGCCCATGATTGGAATTTGAAATGTTTATTATCAATTTCAAATAGATTAGGGTTACAACTCTAGAGTCCCATTGCCATTAAAATTTTTAAACCTACGGCTGATATATATATATATATATTCAGCCCCGTGCATTGTGGTGGATCTTATTTGTTTTCAAATCCTAGTTAGTTTCTAATTACCCTTCACCACGTTCACCACCCAAGGAAGGCCATACATACTTGTACCTTTTAAACATCATACATAACATGCTTTCATAAAACGTCATTCATTTCATAAAGCATCATAAGATAAACATTTTCATTTCATTTCATATCATTTAAAAAAACTCCATAAAAATATGAATACTTACCTAGACTCCATGTTATTCTCATATGATGCAGTTCATTCATGTACGTATTAGATGGCAACCTACATGCATAAATAACCTCACATCATTTCTTTCCTCAAATGCATAAGTAACTAAAACTTAAAAAATAGTTAAACTACTTCCGACTTGGACTTCCTTCATCTAGACATACTCTTCCATCAATTTTCATCTTTTATGCTTTCCTTTATCGCGTTTCCTCTTTCTCATTCCAAACCCTTAGTATTCTACTTCAAGTTCTCATCCTTCAAAGCGAACTGCATCGATTCACTTTAAAGGCTAAGACACACAATCACCTCGATCGTTCTCTCTACATACCAAACCATCCATTTCGATGTATAACTTGGACCGACCAAGTTATACATCTTAACCTTAGCCAACACTTCCTCACAACCTTAACCATGCATAATACACAACGTAAAGCCAACCTTGAGGCTTAAACATCATGGATTTATGCTTAGGACAGACTATCCATTACATATGGTAAATCTATCCAGCATATGTGTTCAACCAGTTTACACATGTACTTCATCCACTTTTATCACCTAAGATCAACATACAATCTACTAAACCTCCACTTGTTTACAAAAGCCTCATATACTCCGACGTTAAATCCCAACTCAAATCCATCAGCTTAACACTTCAAGCAACTTGTCCAACTGCTTAGCTCATCCTTACACTTCACTTGACTCGCATGAAATACCATCACGCCATGATTACACTGCATCTAATCACTTTACACAATTTGCAACCTCGAACTGTATAGTGACTCCATCATATCACTTAGCATCCAGCCATTTCACAAACTGAGTAGCGATCCGTCAATATGCACAACACCATCACATCACAACCTCCACACCCAATCCCATCACTTCATAGTCACAACTTGCCACTTTACAACACATTGGCACATCCCCAGCTGCCTCACACTGCACAACACCCTGTCACTTCGTACTACCTACAGCCACAACACTATACTGTAATGCTCAACTCTTCAACTACACAACCACAGAACACACTTCTCACTATAATATAGCCCATCACATCAAACACCACACTGCACAACTATACAATCCCATAAACTTCACGCTCCACAGCAATTCACAACTAGACAACATTGCCTAACACTTTATCTTACACAATCACAACTATGCAACCATCCCAACACTTAAACACGACTACAACACAACTTTGCGATTACCAATGCAGCACATCAAACAACACTAGTCCAATAACCACATCACGACAGTATAATTCTTAGATAAAGAGGTTGGAAATTATACCATAGTGAGAGGTTGAGCACTTGCTGCTTAGCTTGCTATCCGGCAGGGTCCCTCAACGACGACTACACGTGCGAGGAGTCGGTTGAGGCGTGACGATCACTGCCGTGATCCTAAAACAGGGGCTGTTGGGTGGCTAGAGTTAGGGCTTGGAGTGCTTTGTGGTGGCAGCAATAGGTGGAGAAAGGTGGTCTATGGCTGGGCTTGGACGTATATGCAAGATCCGTGAGGGAGAAAGGGAGGCGTGTAGCGTGGGCTGTTGGGCCAATGGGTGGGGGGGATGGCTTGACCTGGGAAAGGTCCAAGGTGGCCCGCGGTGGCGACAGCCACAGTATGGGGGCTGCACATGGCAACAAAGCATAGGTTGGGCAACCCATGAGAGAGAGAGAGGGAGGGAGAGACACGAGGGTTGGAGGATGATCAATGGTGGATCTATGGCGGGACCTAAGGCCGCGAGGCTCGACTGAGCTAAGCCTTTGTGCAGTGGTTTGTGGCAGCGTGATGGTGGCATGGTGGAGGGAGATCAAAGGGAGAGGAAAACAGGGCTAGGGGCTTTGATCTAGTCATGGGAAGAGAGGGAGGCCTGTGGGGGAGGCCTGTGGAGGAGGAGAGGAGGTCGATGAGACTGTGAGGGTGGCACCATTGACTAGAGGTGGGCTAGGCGACGGTAGATCATGATGGGGCGTGGAGAAGAAGGGAGATTCGAGTAGAGAGAAATGGGCTGGGCACTAGCTTAAAATATTTGAGGGTTAAAAATTTTGGAATATTAAGTTCAACAATATGATCGAGGATTGTGATAGGCATGAAATGGTTGTGACAGGTAAGTGTTTAGGCTTTTGTTTGTGGTACTAGCAAATTTTGAGGACGAAATTTATTTTTAAGAGGGAGGATGTAACACCCAAGCCCAACACCGAGCTCAGGTCAAGCCCACTTATTATAAAATTTTATTTTTTTAGGAAGCCCAAATTAGATTAGTCGGGTAAGTTTTGGAAAGATCATGGAACCATAAATTATTATGATAAATTATAAGAGTTTTATTGGGCTTAATATTTGGACAATAGCTCGTTTAATATTTATAGACTATGTAAGTCCTAAATAATTAGCAATTGACCAAAGAAATTCTTCTAAAAGCTTGGAGATATTATTGGACAATGGATTTATTTTAGACATGAGGATTAAGGTCTAGTTTGTTTACAAGTTTCTAGCCCATGATATGTATTTGAAATGTTTGTTGTCAATTTCAAACATATTAGGCTTACAACTCTAGAGTTTCATTCTCATTAAAATTCTTAAACCCATGGCTTATACATATATGTGTATATATATATTTAGCCTCATGCATTGTGGTGGATCTTATTAGTTTTCAAATCCTAGTTAGTTTTTGGTTACCTTTCACCACCAAGTAGCATCAATCTCCCTCACGTCACACTCCCTCCTCCACGCCAAAGCAAACTGCAAGCTACCACTACACACACACGCTTATACATATATATATATATATATAGAGAGAGAGAGAGAGAGAGAGAGAGAGAGAGAGAGAGAGAGAGAGAGAGAGAGAGAGAGAGAGAGAGAGAGAGAGAGAGAGAGAGAGAGAACTTATTAGTTTTCAAACCTTAGTTAGTTTCTAGTTACCCTTCACCACGTTCATCACTCAGCAGCATCATTCTCCCCCATGTCGCACTCCCTCCTCCACTCCAAAGCAAACTGCAAGTTGCCACTACACACACATGCACGTTCATATATATAGAGAGAGATAGACCCATGCATGGTGACAACATTGCTGAGCTCTCCTGCATGACGGAAGCCTCCCATTGCCTCAAGCCTCCATCTTACAAAGCAACCTCCCTGCCTAGATCTGCGTGAGCCCTCTGTCCCTCTGCCATACGACATTGCCCACCCCTTCAACACATGAAAATCCACAAGCTACAAACCACATTAAGACAACCTCAATTCTACATAACCAACCACCATAATAGCCACCCAACAAGCCATGACCACCACCCTTGTAGAAACCATAAACCAACCTGCACAATGTACCAAAGCCCACAATCAGCCACGACATGATCACCATCATTGTTTCTTTTCTCCTACCCATAGGCACCGTGAGCCACCATTGCACCACACAGCACCACTGCACCATAGACCCACAACAATGGAGATCATAGCTCAAGTCCATAGGACACAGCCTCCATGGATAGTCTAGTGCTGCACCACCGTCCTTGTGCATTGTCCAACCACCAGCTACCCACCGTGATTCTCCTTCCACCGATACAAGAATTCCCTTGTTTCACCACACGAAAATAGAGCAAGTTTCTTGTTCAGCTCACCACTGTGCACGGCTACTGCCCCATCCTTGGAATGTCCCCACGTTACTGAATGTTTCATGGAGACATGGATGAACCACCATGCCCAATCCTTCACTTCTATCGACTCCTATCTCACATTAGTTCTCTGTGTGTGTGTGTGTGTGTGTGTGTGTTAGGATACCACAACACACTATTGTTTTTCTCTTCAATGTTACACACCGAAATGAAACATTTAAATTAAGTGGGCTTTTTCCTCTAGGTGGGCTGGCTTTTGATGGCATATGGGTTTATTTCTAAGTTTAGTTGGCGGTTTCAATGGGCTAGCAATTATGTTTATGTGTTTAGCGAGGAGTATCGATTTATGAAACACTAAGACTATTTTAGAAAATTTGACGAAATATCGATAAATTATAGTTGGACACATGAACACTAGATTTATGACTTTAATGTCATTATTATGGAGTTAATATGATTTTAGGAATTAATAGTAAAAATTATTTGGAGAAATCAGATGAAAATCAAAGTATTTTGGGGAGAGTCAATATTTTAGGGTTTTGAAGATTTTTAGATATTAAAAAATAGAGATTTTTATATCACAAGTTTTAATTATAAAGTATATGCTCCATTGAAAATTTACCCAAGTTACGTGATTATTTTATAGGTGACAACTAACATTTGTTTAGCACAGTTATGAGAAAATTCAGAAAAGTTAAAAAAGTCCAAGTAAGTAGGGTTTCCAAGCTATTGAGATTGATTATATGAATATTTTGTTATAAAATGAAAATTTGAGAAATAACCTCATTCATTTTATCTACATTTGCATCAAATTTTGTTTAAGAAGAAAAAATATTTTCTGTCATGGCTTGTGTAAACAAGAGCTATTTTTGGCATTATATTTCTGAACTGTGTAAAAAGAGCGAATATGAAATTTTGTACATAATTATATGAAGATGATATGATTCTATTGTGATCAGAATATGTTTTGTACTCTGATATGATGTGATGTGATATCTAAAAATCTTTGGCGTGACATTCTATTTCAGTTTTGTTCTAACTTTATCACGAGTTAAAAATGTGGCCTCTGTTTGTGTATACACTTGAGGCTCCGAGAATAATAAGGGAAAAATTTTACATTCTGTTTCCGCTCTGTTGGCCACTGGGGTTTGCATAACCCTACTACGGGGGTTAAAAATGAAATTTTGTTTCTGATGTGATGTTTCAGTTATACTATGCGAAAAGAATTTTGAATAAGAATATTTCTGAACTTTCGCTTTGATATTTTTGATAAAATGTTCTAATTTTGCATTTTGAAATTAAAAATATTTTGTTCTGCATTTTGAACTTTGTAAATGCTTATATTTACATACTAGTATATGTTCTCTACTTACTGAATTGTTGATAACTTACTCCTTATCTTCACTATATTTTTCAGATAATTTGAATGTTTCAGCTAAGGATCAAGATTAGGGAGTATGAGTGAGATGATTTAAGCATTGTGGATTAAGCATAGGAGGTTTCTGTGATTTTTGGAGTATTGTATTTAATAATTTTGTTGTATTCTGATAACCTGGTATTTTGGGAGATTGATTATATTGAGGTAGTTGGTTTGAAACAATAATTTTATATGTCATTATTGAGAATTTGGAGTTTATAAATATATTATTAGAATGTGAGTTTCAGTACAGGAAATAACTCTCTGACCCATTCGAGATCTAGAAGTTACAATAATAATCAAATCAAATTATCGATTTGATATAATCTCTAACATCCCCCTTAAATTCAAGGTAGATAATTTTAAAATTTAAGTGTAGCCTTTATCTCTTTGGTTGATTACTAATGAGATGATGAAAGTGTCATTGGTGTATTGGCAGCTAGAACATCAAACTTAGAGTTGTGGCTAACAATGAGTTGATAATGGGCCAAAATCAACAAATGACTAACAATAAACCAAAAAATTGGGCTGACAATGGGCTACTTAGGGCATTGGTCAACTATAGGACCAAAATCAAAAGCCAAAAGGCCAAAAATGAGCTTGGAGTTTCATAAACTGCTCATAACAAACCAAAATCCAATAAAAAGGCTTACAACTAATAGATAGATTTAAGATGAAATATGTTTGAACGATGATGAAACTTTTGTGAGAGGTAAATATAGAGAAAGAATTTTAAAAGAAGGAAAATGACAACCTTATAATTATTTTAAACTATTTTACAACTCTACATAAAACGAAGGGTAGTTTTGTAATATTAAAAATTATTTTTAAAGGAGTGACATGATTTCATTGGTTATTAGAAAATGATTTATAAAATAGTTCTAAAAGAGTTATAAGTGTATTATTACTCTTAAAAGAAATATCTCACAAGATTGAGCCTGGCATTAGCCAATGACTCTAATATCACGATAGAAAATATAATATAATTGAAAAGAAGATAGAGAAGAGAGGAGGAAGAGAGATTTTGAGGACTACATGTTTGCTATTCTCAATTATTATTGAATGCAAAAATCAAATTATCTTACCACGCTGTTCTCAAGAAATGAAAATCCATTTGGTTTCTAGAAAGAGAAGCTCCTCATTCTCTATAGAAAAAAAACTCAATAATTCTTGAGTGTTTCTGCCAAAGAGTGTCTCCCATCCTCCTCTTCGTTCATTTTTCAATACCGCTATGTGTATTTGCTTTTATGGTAGTGTTTTTTCTCTCCTTTCCACCAGTTTAATTTTGGTCAGATCTATCGCAACCCTACAACTGCCTGTCAACACGTGCCCTACCACGCAATTCTCCAATCGCCGATCAACCGGGATGAAGCGGAATTGCAGCAAATTCTCGATGTGTGACCCTCACGCGCAGTTTGTTCAGTGCGTGGCCTTTAGGTGCCACCGTGCCTTGATGAGTTCGTTGGCTACACGCGCCGTAATAGTAGATTCTGCACCTCCAAGATCTTTCATATCTGCCCCATCTCTTCTCACAATCATTAGCGCCTGAAAAAAGTTGGTCCGCCATAGTCCAATCTATCTGATGCCGATTTTCTTACTATGTTTCCGCTTTCTCTAACTAATGATCTTGAGGAAGGGAATACAAGTCTCTCTAAAAAACATCTCACGACAACAAACCACAATGCACTTTCAACCTCTACCGACCAACGGTGGCTCCACGCATAGACTATGCGAATAGTACAAAAACCATCTTTTAAGATGGCATTCTCTTTTAAGACCTGTTTTTGTTTTCTGTTTTTCCTCCACTTTGCACTATGGTTGTTGTAACGAGGTGTTTGTTGGAGAACCCCACTCCCTTTTCATATATCTTGTTTTTCTCTATTTAAATGATAATATACTTGCTTAAAAAAAAAGAATATAAGATATATATTTTTATTTATAATAAAAATATGTGAAAATAAAGATAAGAAAAGGTAAATATTTTCAAAAATCAAAATCAGTTGAAGTAACCGTTATGTAAACAAATCAAGAAAATAATCAAATAAAAAAAATATTCTAATGGTCTTACCGAGAAACCCTCCCACACATGATAAAATTACGAAAAGAACTACCATGCTGCCCAACATTGACAGCTCTATTATTATTATTTTTTTACTTAATAATTACAAAAATAATTTTAAATGTATTTAAAAATATTTAAATATATTAAAAAAATATAAAAAAAATAAAATAAGAAAAGGTTCAAAAAGTACAGTAACGGTAAGGCTGAGCGGTGCTTCTCTGCCGCTCTAAAATTATTAGTATCGCCTTACTGGCTAAAACCCCAGGCAGGAACCGCCATCCTTGTTGCCCTGCCTTCCCGCACGCCCACACGGTATAATCGATTTTCAGAGTTCCCCTCTAAGGTTTTGAATCAAGCATGGCTAGTGCGCAAGCCGATGACATAGCCTTCACTAAGCATCCCTATATCGAGGACGTGGGGCCTCGCAAAATGTCAGAATTTGAACCTGCCTCTTTCAGTTTCATACTTGGTCGAGCTAGTTTCATCTTCTAGTAGGCAAAGAAAAGCATAATAAGCTTTTGCTTGTTAGTTTTAATATTTGATTTTTGATGTCTGCAGAAAAAGCATGAAATTCAGCACGTTCTCCGAGTCCGAGATCAGCAAACTCGCGGAGGTTCAAGTATATAAAGGGCAATACTACGATGCAAAAAGAAATCCTATAGAAGGCGGCTTATTGGATCCCCGCATGGTACTCTCTGCGCTCCTCCCTACTCACTTGTGTGTCTTTCTGTATATGAGAAATGCCCGATTCCTTGTAGCTTGCCGAATTAAGTTATTACCATATTGTCATAATATTTCCCATAGATATAACTTTGACAGGTTCGAATATATCTTCATTTTGAAAAATTTGTTGGGCGGGCGGTGGTGGATGACTGAGCGTTGAATCATCAATGGTTATGAAACTAATGTCCATGATTTTCTTTCTTTAGCTAGAATGTAATTAGGCGTTTCTTTTGTATATTTCCTGTGTACACAGGCTATGCCTACTTCATTCGTATGAATAAAATTCTCTTATTACTTATCAAAAAAAAAAAAAAAAAAACTAAATAGAGAAGCCCTTTTCTAGGTAAATAAAATAATAGACAAGATAACACGATTTGTGGACATCTCTTTAGTTGTTGTTACTAAAACTGCCCCATTTAGTCTCCTTCACCACAAAAAAGAAGCCTAAGCATGGATTTTTTTATTCTCTAAGCAATCACAAACGTCAAACCAAAATCGAAGAAAATAGAAAAAAAAAAAAAAAAAAAGAACTCAAAGATATTGGGTTCAAAGGAAAAACTCTTGAGGAACTCTTCGAAAGAAAAGTCCTTGTGCTCAGCCACTTGTTATATTTTTTCTTTCTGATAAGTAATCGGAAGTTTATTAAGACAAATAAATAGGCATAGCCCACCTATCTCTATATCAATAAGATATCTTGTTATTTCTAAAAAAAGAGAAGGCATAGCTCAAGTACACAGGAAGTATACACATGGAAACACCTAAATACAAGCTTGGAAGTACGAGCTAGAAAAAGTTAAAAGAAACTCATGAAGATTATCTCCATTCAAGACAAGAACATTCGCCCAAAGACATAGAGCTCGGAAGAAAAATTCTCTGAATTCTCCCAATGAATGTTCTTTATCATCAAAACACCGCCCATTCCTTTCTAGCCATAGACACCACATCAAACATAAAGGAATCATCTTCCAAATAGCAGCAATGCCATGACTACCCATAAACCCTTTCCAACAAGCTAATGGATCCACTACCCTCTTAGGCATCACCCAAGTAACATCCGGCCTGCTGAAATTCTCATCCCAAAAAGTCTTAGCCACCTCACATTGCAGAAACAAATGATCAATGGATTTAGTAGCACCAATCTAAACAGATTATACCATGCTTTCTGAAATTATCCGTTCTCAAGATTTTCCCAAGAGACAGCAACTAGCAGAAGAAAGCAACTTTACTAGGCACCTTGGATCTCCAAATGCACTTCCAAGGAAATTGGTTGACACAATGGCAAGTCAACATTTTATAATAAGAGCTGACAGTTAAAATGGAATTTCCAGCATGTTTCCACCATTTTTCCTCCCTTCACCATATGAAGTTACAAACTTCATATCATCCAACCTACTAAATAAACTGAAACATGGGCACTTTCCAATCATGAGCATCTCTAATAAATCTTCACATTTCATTAGAAAAAATTACAGAATCAGCCACAATGGCTTCTTGGTCCCTTGCAATTCTAAAGAGAGAAGGAAAGCATTCTTAAGAGGCAAATCTCCACACCAAAGATCATGCGAAAACCAAAATCTCCTCCACCCACCTTAAACGAATCATGGTTGAGAAATTCGCCCCAACCTTTCCGAATAGATTTCCACAAACCCACACCATACACACTTATTACTTTGTTAGAACACCAATTCCCCCAAGCCCTCCCTTATTGAACATCAATAATATTCCTTCATAATGCATCCCTCTCTAAATGATGCCTCCACAAATAACCGATGAACAAACTTTATCCCAACTTACCAAATGAAACTTTCTTTCTTCCCCAAGAGTGCCAAGAGTGCCCCACAAAAAATTATTGAAGATTCTCTCAATTCTACTAGCCACCCCAATAGGCAAATGAAAAAGGGATAGGAAATATGTTGGAAGATTAGACAATGTACTTTTAATCAGTGTAATTCTTCACCCTTTAGACAAATAAATCCTTTTCCATCCAGTCAACTTCCTCTCAATTTTCTCGACCACTCCATCCCAAAATGATGACAATTTATAGGGAGCTCCCAAGGGAAGGCCTTGATATCTCATAGGGAGGGTTGAGATCTTGCTACCCAATAAGTTGGCCAGATCCATAGTGTTTGAAAAAGAAAGATATAACAATCAGTTTAAGATCTTACTATACCTTTATAGATTCAAACACTAGATTGTAATATCTGCAAGTGACCCACTCAATCTCTGGCCACAACAGTTTCAGAACTTTGGAACTCTTCTATAGCTTCCCCCACAAGCGACCTAGTCCGATCCACTTGAACTCCAGCAGTACCACTGATGAACTCACTGACACACCATTGAATTCACTGGCCCTCCAAAAGTAAGAATGAATAAAGATCAATAGGATGATGGTTTGTGTATGGAGAGAAAACTAAGGCTTTAAGACTCAATGTCTGTGCATAATGTTTCCTTGCAAGGAAGGCAGTAAACATTTTCTTTCGTGGCCTTGCAAAATCCTACAAATAATGTATAATATTGTTTATATAGGTTAGAGGTTTTAATCAGGTCGTACAGGGGCTCTGGAATCAGTTAGAACTGCATTTTTTTGCAATTCCACTTGAGCCAGAGTCAAGTTTACATTGAGTATGTTTTCTAACACGTTCTTGCTCCAGCCAAGCTCGTGCGAGATTCTTGAAAAGAAGTTAGCCAGAGCCAACTTTCAATCTGGCCAAGTTTTGCACTTTTTATAATCCTATATCAAATAAACTTTATCTAATTCAACAGTAATGAATTACAGCTCAAATAAGTTTGTCATTAGAACATGATAATACATTTTTTTTGCACTAACTCCATCAATGTACTGTGAGAAATTATATGTCAGAATAACTTGGCTGTATTGATGGTTTATTTTCAATGTGTTGACTCTTGATGGTAGAACTGCTTATGATCTTCCCCCTGTTTTTCCTTGTATCAAGAGTCTTACAAGGCTTCTCTTTTTTATAATTTTTATTTTTTATTTTAGGGTCCAGCAAATAAGAATTGTATATGTGCAACATGCCATGGGAGTTTTGGGAATTGTCCTGGTCACTTTGGATACTTAAAACTTGCTCTCCCCGTTTACAATGTTGGATATATGAGTACCATTTTGGACATTTTGAAGTGCATTTGTAAGGTTAGAGAGCTTTTTCCCTCCTTTCCCTCTTATCTAATTTTTTGAGTTTTGAATGTTGTATGCTTGGTTGAAAAAGGTTCTGTCTCCTGAAATGGTATCTGCATGCTGCAGTTTGTTGTGATTTTTTAATATAATATGTATGGTTGTGCAAAAATGCTCTAAATTCCTTCTTTTTTTGTAGCTAGTTTGAAAATCTTGGTTTAAGCAACATAAGTCCTCGCTAATCATGCTGGTAACTAGACCAGGTCAAACTTGGTCTATTTTATATATTGTAATCTTTTGTTAGATCAAGCAATTCAACCTTACATTTCCTTGCATGGACTTGGTTCAGATATGAGGACTGTTTTTCTAGCTGAGTTTAGGTTGGTCTGGATTAACAATATTGATATGAAAAATATGCCTCCGCCTAGAAAACAGCAAAGTTAGCTCCTCACCATCACCACAGCTTTGACTTTTTGAGTTTTAGATGCTTTGTATATATTTAGCACATGTAAAACCACATTGAGTTGAGCTATTTGCTTGTGTGGGATCTGTATTCAAGTGTAGGCCAAGACCTGGAGCCAAGCATACTGCATCTTGGCTTGTTAAAATGGTAAGATTACGGCCTTTACTTGCACAATGAGCTTAAAAGGGCATTGCTGTTATGACTTCTGGTAATCATCTCTAGTTTGATTTGAGTACACATGATTATGTCAATAGTCTTTGTTAAAACATGAAGGATTGCTGAAAACCTCAAAATTACGTATGTTGCACCCTTTTTTCCCTTCTTTGGGTATGCTTGGTACGTACTTTGGCTTTTAAAAAGTGAATGCTACCTTGTAGCTGTCTGGTGACCAAATGGTGTTTAGTTGTTTTTTTTTTTTTGTTTTTTCTTCTTCTTCTTCTTCTTCTTCGAACTCTTGTGAACTGGAGTGTTCATTTGCTCAAATTTGATATGCTTTCATTCTCACCTTTAGTAAATGTGGTTGTTACTTGCATTATTCCAATTTCTACTCAATCAGCTCTTTTTCTTTGGTTTTTCTTCTAGCAGCTCCTATGTTCACAGCAAGATGTTGACTAGTTCTCCAATAGATTGCCCACAACAAACCTACAGCTTCTCACAATTCGACCTTGGTGCCATGAGTGGGACTTCTGCTGTAATGACTTAGGAAAAACACTGGCCACATCTGCTCTATAACTGAAAAAGACTAATCAATTTGGAACTTCTCTATAATAACTCATAAAGGCCAGTTTCACCTAATAAGAAGTCAATGTGGGGATTAGTACCTATGATTGCCTTTATAACCTACCCACTCTGTGAGCTATTAATATTCCTAATGTAGGACTTCCCCCTCTTAAATTTCTTACCCATGACATATCTTTGTCTTCCCTTTGGGAGTATCCAAGCACTTAGAGGAGTTGTAACGAGATTTTTTAGTTGGGAGACATGGGGATGGGGCCTAAATTCCTTCTAAAGTGGTCCAAGGTGTGCTCACTGGTTACAAAAAGTGGCTTAGGGGCGAGAAATTTAATTCATTTCAACCAAGCTCTTTTGGGAATGTGACTATGGTGTTATTCTTATGAAAGATAGAGCCTTTAGTGGGTGATTGTGGACATGAAGTATGGAAGCTTGGAAGGAGGTTGGTGCAATAGCTGTAGTAAGACGGAGCATAAAGGGCACACAGGTTGTTCTCATAAGGTTAATGGGTCTTTGAATGATATTGAAGCATGGGACATAGAATGATTTTGTGGTGGATCATTGTTAGCTTTCACATGATTCTATTCGCCGGTGTGTTAAATTTGTCAAAGAGGGCAATCAATGAGAGCTGGATCACTTCACATTGTTCTTTGACTAATTGGATTCAAGCAAGGTGGGAGGAGGTGGTGAAGATAAACTAGTTTGGAGTCCATTTAAGAAAGGTGTTTGAAGTAAAATCATTTTACAACATATTATTTACTCATTACAATTTCCTTGTAATATTTTGGACAAATAGCACTTTACAAAAGGTTTTACCTGGAGTAATTTTTTTTATTGATAAACAAAATCTTATTGAGCATATAATAGACAAATGTCTTAGTATATGGGACATGTACAAGATCGTCGCCTATGCATGCTAGTTAGTGATAAAAGGAAGTCATGAAAAAACATGTCACTAAAATCAATTACAATCGACCAATGGAGTAAAGTATTGAAAAATAAACTTCTAAGTTCATGTATTGATCACTCTCAATCTTCAAAACTTCTTGCATTTCTCTCTCTCTAAATACACCACCGTAGACAAATTGGGACCATCTTTCACACTGTTGACATCTGAGGATTGCCTTGGATGCCTCACCAAGAAGCGAGGAGGTCGATTACCCTTTTTGGCATTACCCAAGCTAATCCCATCTGAGCAAAGAAGTCATTCCAAAACGTTGTAGCAACCTCACAATGAAGTAATAGATAATCTACAGACTCTTCGCTCTTTTTGCACATACAAGACCAATCTATGACTATGATGTGGTATTTTCTATTGTGAGGACTGGGGATCTTCTCTAATGAAGCTGTCCATACAAAAAAAGTTGTCTTTAGGGGTGCTTTTGTCTTCCAAATACTCTTCCATGGGAATGGATTTGTATTATGCGTGATCATGGCTTGATAGTAGGAGCAGACTGTGAACTTCATTTTCTTAGAAGGGCGCCAAAAATTGGTCTTCAGCTCCCCCCCCCCTTCCCCAATTATGTGGGTAGAGTACACTAGATCATAGAACTCTGAGTGTCAACTTCCCAAGCTTTTGTGTATCCCTAAAGAATGTGACGTTCCATTGAGGAGTACCATTAGATAGGGTTAAGAGGTTGAAGCTTCTTTCATTCTTGCTATGCCATAGAGTTTTGGATAAACTTCCTTGAGCATCCTATTGCCGCACCATACATCATGCCAAACATTGATTTTGGACCCATCACTTGCATCAAAACGGATATTTCTTGAATGTGTCCCATCGTCTTCTTATGTGTTTCCATAGTCTCAACCCATATAGCCCACTTACCTCATTCGAACACCATCCCTCCCATGGTTCACCATATTTTGATTCCATGTCGGCTCTCCATAATGCTCCCTGTTCATTGTGGTATCTCCATAGCCATTTGCCAAGCAAAGCTTTGTTAAAAGATTGCAAGTTCGGAATACCCAATCCTCCTTCCGGGATAGGGGAACACATTGTAGCCTATTTTATCAAGTGGAATTTAAACTCATTGTTCATGCCCCCCCTCCTCAAAAAAAAAAAAAAAAATCATTTTTCTGAAACCGGACCGGACCTGTTCATATAAATATATATTTTAATTTTTTATATTATATAAAATATTTTTTATATGATTTTTTATATAATATATAAGTTTTATATCTAATATATATAATTATATATAAAATAATCTTGTAGTATGTGCTAAATTACTAATTAAAATAACATTAAATTTTAAACTCCTATATAAATAACTATATATTATCACTATATAATTATATACTATAATATATATAGCATATTATATATTATATATATAATATACCAGAAAAACTGAACAGAACTAGACTGGAATCGATAAAACTGGAAGTACTAGTACGGTATCGATTTTTCAAATCTCAAAACCGGTGTATACCGGTTCATTTCTAAAATATGTCCAAAATCGGATCCGTTACATCCCTAACTGAGACTACTTCTAATTTAGCCGAGTTCACCTTCAACCCTGAAGTAGCTTCCGAGCATAAAAGGAGTGCCCTCAAAGCTCGAATTTGATCATCACTGGCACCACAAAAGATTAGGGTATCATTGGCAAATAATAGGTGTGATATGTGAGGTGAGCCAATATTTTCCTCCTAAATCTGGATAAGATCTCGTCCTCTACGACACCTGAAATCATCTTGCTAAAAGCTTACATTACAAAAAAAAAAAAAAAAGAAAAAAGAAAAAAGTGGCGGGGATAGTGGGTCACCTTGTCTCAAGCCTCATGAGCTTTTAAAAAAGCTCTTAGGTGTTCCATTTATCCAATTGACTTTGTCATAGGCCTTCTCCATATCAAGTTTAAGCCCTGACACTCCCGACTTGAGTCTGTTGTCCAAGCATTTGTTGGCATGACATGATATAACTTGGAGTGCCATAAATTGATTAGAAGACCACAATTGCCGGACTCGATTGAGGAACCCATCTGATTTCGACCACATGTTTTCAAACTTCAAGTATCTTGGGCCACCACGAATACCTCCACAATCAAGAAGGATGGGAAAGTGATTTGAGCACAACTTGGGGAGTTTCTTTTGGATAAGCTCCAGGTAATGTGCTTCCCATGCAGGTGATACTAGGAATCTATCAATCCTTGACCACGAGTAGTTTTCTCGATTGCTCGACCCAGTGTAGGTGCCATCTGCAATAGGAAGATCTAGTAAATCTTGTTCATAGTTAAAGTTAGAGAAATCTACCATTACTGAATTGAAGCTAGAGCCACCCGATCATTCACTTGGGAATCAAGGAACGTTAAAGTCACTACCAATACACCAAGGTAAATCCCATATACTGCTAGGTAAATCCCATATTCACTTGGGCCACCACGAATACCTCCACAATCAAGAAGGATGGGAAAGTGATTTGAGCACAACTTGGGGAGTTTCTTTTGGATAAGCTCCAGGTAATGTGCTTCCCATGCAGGTGATACTAGGAATCTATCAATCCTTGACCACGAGTAGTTTTCTCGATTGCTCGACCCAGTGTAGGTGCCATCTGCAATAGGAAGATCTAGTAAATCTTGTTCATAGTTAAAGTTAGAGAAATCTACCATTACTGAATTGAAGCTAGAGCCACCCGATCATTCACTTGGGAATCAAGGAACGTTAAAGTCACTACCAATACACCAAGGTAAATCCCATATACTGCTTAGGCCAGCCAATTCATCCCATAGTACACTTCTACTAGACATAAACATTTGCAAAGGCCCATTGATATCCATCCACAACGTTCTTGAACAGGCAAGTCACCATATAATCCCCCATACAATCTTCTAACTTTTCCACCACTCTTTTATTCCACATCACTAAAATGCCACCCGATGCTCCATTGGTGGTAAATAATGCCACACTACTTGATTACTACACCACAAACTCTAAATAGTGCTTAGGGTGATATATTCCAATTTTGTTTCTTGTAGGCAAACGATGTCTACTCTTCAACTATGTAATTGGTTTCTAAGTTTGAGACACTTTTCCTTCTCATTCAACCCCCTCACATTCCATGACACAATTTTTGGCTTCATAAAACAACATCCATTGCCCCTCCCTTTGATCTTCCATGAGGAGTACTCCTTGCTCCTACTCCATCGTTGACTGTTCAGTTAAGCCTTTTTAATTCTCTAGCTCTCTTTTTTGCTGGATTGATCTCACTTGGTGAACTAGAGTGAGTCTGTCCAACCTCTATAGCTGCGAGGAGAGCTATAAATTGGTCCTCAAAACTATCGCACAATATATCCCACACAATTTTGAATCTACTTGGCTTTGTCTAAAACCCAATCAGAAATGTGGATGTTGCTTCTTGGGTGTAGAGAATTTAGTGGTGTTGGTGCTTCCCAATATGCATCCTTACTGACCAGAGGATTTGCTTGCATCTCACCCACCCTATACGATATAGAACATGACATCTGCCACTGCTCTTCCTCGACACCATCTGAATTGTACACAACCATGGCTTTATCTGGGATTTCATTTTCCTCTGTATTACCTACTTCAGTAGCCCCACCCTCTGTTTGATCCTTCCCAAAGCTAAATAAATTGCCTATTTCCAGGGATGATGCTTTCTGGGGTGATACCATGGTGTTATCCTCCATTTGAACTTCCCAGGCGACATTTTCTTCTTAAAAACAGGGTATTGTTAGTTTTTGTCGTCGGTGTTGCCATTCTGTCGGCCAGGACACTAGGCACCAGCTCGACTTGCGTTCTTTCGTTGGTGGTTTCTGTGCAGGGGACAAGTCCCCAGCACTCCAATGGCTGTTTTGCAATGTCAGAGGATGACCCAACTTCAAAGTTAGAGTGTCAAGCGATTTTAGCCAACTCTGGGTCGGATGGCCCTTAGAACTTTGGGCTTGTAACTTCTGTTTCTCAGCCCATGATTGTCTTGTACCCCTGATGCCCATGAACTTCTTGCCAGCAGCCTCCCTCGCTTTCTTTCTTGACTCAAGCCTAGAACCATATCCTATTTCCTGGTTTACCCGCTGTATTAAGCCACTGACCTTCTCTCTCAAGTTTATCAACTCTGTTTTGAGGTTGTGTAGAGTCATCCTTTCTACGTCACACCCCTTTGTCAGAGAGTCACTATCCCTTCTTGCGTAACCTCTCGTGGTTGTCAGTGCCTTAGACCTCCAATCTGTACAAGTCTCACTAACGGTAACTTTTCCCTCCACGAAATACTTATACTGCCCGTTCATACTCTGGTTCTACATCCCTTCTCATCTTAATTTCTCCTCGATTTTTCTGGCGTTGCTGTTGGTGACTGGCACTGAGCATGAACCTTTGCACACTTCCCCGCATGTGCTCATTCTCATCTGCCTTTTGAACATTTCGGCCCCCCTATATCCCTTCGCTCTTCATTTTTTCCTGTAGTGCTACATAGGCCACACAATTCCATACCCATCTTCTTCCATTCTTTACCTTCCACTTCTTCAAGGATGATGATATGGCTCTTTCTCCCACTACCTCTATACTCAACTATAGTCAAGTATCTGCCAAATGCATAGGAGGATCTCTGTGCAAGAAAAGCGCTGCTGCCTAAGTTGGATGTTCTGATGAACTTGCTGTAACCATCCAACCTGGAACATTGTTCTAAGGTTTGTGTGCGCGACCTATGATGCAGTTGGTCTACCTAGTAACAGTTCTTTAGTCACCTTCCTACCTCTTTCTATAATGCATATATAGCAGCCACCTTCAACTGAAATCTCAAATATTTTTGTTTCAATGAGAACAATCTTCGAATAGCCCATCCGTCAAGAATTTGCACCTCTAATTAAGCTCTAAATAAATCTAGAACTGGTAATTGTCACCAGCGAGACTCATCGGGGGCGAGAAGCAAGAGATGTGAGCAGGTGTACGGAGAGAAAAAAGATGCACAGGTTTGTTACCTTGAGTAATGTTCGGAAGAGTTGTTATGGTTGATTGGTGTTGCATAAGTAAGAAGAGTAGTTAAATAGAGGATCGCCATCTTCTTCATTCCTAGCATGTTGGAAATGATAGTTCAGTAGTAGTTGGTTCTCATTATTGTTGAAAATGATTGTCTTGTTTAACATGGAGTATTTGGAGAGAGACAGAAATGAGTTTAGTTTTGAAGATTCTGAATTATGTTGGTGGGCCTCAAGTCATTCTTTCTTAACATCCTTGGTCATTGGATAGTTGTCAACAATAATGTTGCTTTTTCTATTTCTACTTTTCAGGGTTTTCTAAATCTATTTTCTTTTGCTAGTTAGGTGTGTCTCTTCTGTACTTCGGTAATACCCTTTTTTATTGAATAAAATCCTAGTTATTAGAAATTGTTTTAGCCTTGGACCTCTGATGATGCTGCCTTATTAACCATGAGAGCAGTGTCTCCACAGAGGACAATGGGAATAGGATTTTGCTACAATTTTTTTTGTGGGTTCTCTCTCTCATGAGTGCTTTTTGTTTTTATTTTTATTTTTTGGTAGTGGGGAGGAGGACCCGGGGGGGGGGGGGGGTGTTGGTGATTGTTGCATTAAAAGAACTTGGTCAATTCTTTGCTTATTGTTCTGGTATTCTCAGTCCTTAATGCCAAAAGTTTCTTGACAGTCTTGTGCTCATATACTTCTGGAGGAGGACTTGCGTAAAGAATATTTGAAGAAGATGAGAAGTCCTAAGATAGAGCCTCTGAAGAAGACTGAGTTGATGAAAGTGATAGTTAAAAAGTGTAATAACTTGACAAGCGGCAATAAAGCAGTAAAGTGCTCAAGATGCGGATACGTAAATGGTTCGGCTTCTACTTCTGATGCTTTTATCATGAATAAACTGAAAGAGAAGCTTCTTGTTGCTATTCTGATATCCATAATTTATTTTTCATTAACTCTAACTTTGTTATTTCTTATCAGGAAAAAAAAAAAAAAATTTAACTTTGTTATTTGGATGCTTGCTTTGCCACTTTATATTAATATATAAACCCGGTGGAACTGAGTATTGATGCAGTGGTTTGTGTTTTGTTGTCCATCACTGTTTTAAAGCTTTTGAATGATGTCATCTTGTGGTGATTTCCGTGTTACATGTATATGACAGTTTCAGTGAAGAGGGCCATGTCTATGCCTGGCATTCTTCATGAGCGTCAAAAATGTAATGATGGGAGTGTGGAAGAATTCAGATCAGCCATTTCTCACACCAAAGAGTCAAAGTCGCCCTTCAACGTGGCTACTTATATTCTTAACCCTGTACAAGTTCTTGTTCTTTTTAAAAGGATGCTGGATGAGGTAAGACTTCAATGCTCATTTGGATCTTATAAGTTCTGCTTCTGCAAATTTTAAAATGAAGCATGTGATACTTTTGGTTGGATCAATTTTTTTGTTGGATAATACTTTATATATATATATAAATAAATAAATTACGTCATTTCAATTTGATGCAGGATTGCGAGTTGCTTTATCTTTCTGATAGACCGGAGAAACTCATGATAACAAATATTGCTGTGCCTCCTATACCTATTCGTCCTTCTGTCATTATGGATGGATCTCAAAGGTCATTCACCATAAGTTTAAGGGTTCAACTGTATTAATATTTTTGCAGTTTTAGTCATCAACTATATTTTCTCATTTTGCGAGTGCTCTGATGATGCTAAAGTTTTAAATTCTGCTTCTGAGTTTTGTTTTTTCTTGTTACAGCAATGAAAATGACATTACTGAGAGGCTAAAGAAAATTATTCAGGCAAATGCTAGCCTTAGCCAGGAGTTATTAGAAGCAAGCTCTGCATCCAAATGCCTGGTAGGATAGAGGATTTTGTAACAATGCTGCAAGCGGCGGTTGTTACAAACTTACAAGTGTTGTAGGTTATGTTATTTGATTTTTCTTCCTTTATGTTGGGTTGTTTTGCCATTGCTTTGTGTATGTCAATGAATCTCCATGTATATACTCCTGACTTTTGTCCACTAATATTACATATGGTCCCAGAGTGTGATTACAATGCTTATTCTGAGAATTTTGGTTTAGGCTGGTTGGGATATTCTTCAACTTGAGGTTGCGCAATACATAAATAGTGACGTTCGTGTTCCATTCACAATGCAAGTTTCCAAGCCATTAGGTGGTTTCGTTCAGCGCCTCAAGGGGAAGCAGGGACGCTTTCGTGGGAACTTGTCTGGGAAGCGTGTTGAATATACTGGCAGGACCGTCATATCCCCTGACCCTAACTTGAAAATTACTGAGGTCAGGCATTGCACTGAAGCTTGAACAAGTTTTCTTCTGTTTTTATGCCCGAGTTAATTTGCTCTTTTAATGTGTTTAGTGTTTATTGGGTTTAGGTTGCAATTCCCATCCAAATGGCTCGAATCTTAACTTATCCTGAACGTGTTTCCCATCACAATATAGAGAAATTGAGACAGTGTGTCAGTAATGGCCCAGATAAGTACCCAGGTGCAAGAATGCTCACACATACTGATGGTTCTATGAGGCAAGGCCACAAGGGTGATAGTTGTCATTGTTTTCTTAAAAGCAGAAATTTTCTTGTAATGATGTGGGATTTACTTTACTATTGGATGCCGCAGGTCCCTGTTTCCTAGTGTTAGGAGGAAACTTGCTGATGCACTGAAATATGGTGAAATAGTTCATCGTCATTTGGAAGATGGCGACATTGTTCTTTTTAACAGACAACCAAGCTTGCATCGGATGTCTATCATGTGTCATAGGGTGATAACCATTACATATAGGTCTTCATATTGTGTCACGTAAGCTTATTTTATTATTGTCTGATTGCACTTTTGTTCATGCAGGCAAGAATCATGCCTTGGAGAACATTGAGATTCAATGAATCAGTGTGCAACCCATATAATGCTGATTTTGATGGTGATGAGATGAATATGCATGTACCACAGACTGAGGAGGCTCGAACAGAAGCTGTTATGCTAATGGGGGTAAACTCGTATGATCCCTTCTCTTATCATATGAATGCGGGCTGTTGGTTCTCTCTGATGATTAGTTAATTGTGTGAAAGAAAAAAGTAAGATGGTTCTTAATCTCTATTCATATGCATAATGTCGAAGGAGCTATTTCTCAAGTCTTTAGTTTTTAATACCATTAATAGTTGGTGAATTTGGTTATTTTGTAATATTTTGGATTTGTTTGTCAGGTGCAAAACAATTTATGCACACCAAAAAATGGAGAGATTTTGGTTGCTTCCACTCAAGATTTTCTAACGTCTTCGTTTCTCATTACAAGAAAGGACACATTTTATGACCGTGCAGCCTTTTCTCTTATGTGTTCTTATATGATGGATGGCATGGATTTTGTTGATTTGCCAACTCCTGCAATTCTGAAGGTGAGTTCTGTATAATGCATAGATGCATGCATGTTCAAATAGACATGCCTATTACCAAGCCCATTACTTGTCCAGTTTCCTCATTCTCATCATTCTATTTGAGTCCGTTAGAATCTCATATCCAGTCTAAAAGGTAGGTTTTTTTGCTTACGTATTTAGTTTTCAATATTCTTCTCTCTTGTATCAATGCATGGAAATTATATTTCATAGGAAGATTTTTTGCTTTACACCCATTGCACTTCATGAGAGGAAACTATATTCCTCAGTGTTGACTAAATTATGTCATAGTAGTGCTTCCATGAAGTTTTTATGATTCATTAGTTATGATATTTTGACCCCAAATGAATATTTGTATACTTTCAGTTTAAGTTATTTTACTGCTTGAAAAGAATAATAATTTTTGTCAAGTGTCTAGCTGGAGGTTAAGTAACTTGTTTAGTAGTTTGCCAAGTAACTTGTTAGTTCATCCAAATAAGTGACAGGCTATTTTATTTCATGATTGCACGTCTCTTATCACCGCTGCAAATTCCTTTAATAATTATTCTCTTAGAATACTGAGAATACTAAGTCTGAAATTTTTAGTATGTGTTTTATTTTTAATGGTGTTTTACTTTAAGTTGCACAAACCTTGCTCTTACAGCAAAGCTCTCTGTAGAGCAGTGGAGTTTTTTTAATAACAAACTGAAGTGTGAAGCTTGGGTGGTCAGTGAGTGAGTGGTTAGTTTGGTCCAGTGGGATAATTGAACCAAAATGTAATTAACTTGATGTTGAAGATTTGTTCAATTGAATCATTAATAGGTTGCGCTTTCTGGTTTATGGTGAACTAAATATGCCCTTTCATAGAAACTTTTGTGAAGAGCTGTTTATATTCGTAAGAAGAAACACATTGTTGACCTCGCTCCGGATTGTCAGCCAAATTGAGGTTAGAAATGTAGTGAAAGGATGGCTAGAAGTTGAAAATCTCCAATATTGGACTTCGATTTTGGGATTGAATGCTACTATATATATAATTAATTAAAATGGAAATTATATTGAAACAAGTAAATGGGCGCGTAACCCAAGTACATAGGAAGTATACAAAAGAGAACACCTAGTTACAAGTTAGGAGCTAGAAATGGATGCAATAACATCATGAAAGCTAGCCCCATTAAATACAATAGCAGAATCTCATAGAATAAGGTACATAAAAAGAAACATCTGATTTCATCTAAAGAACGTTCTTGGTCTTCAAAGCTATGGTGTTCCTTTCAAGACAAAGGCATCACATGAGACTCAAAGGAATGATATTCTACACGGTGGTAATTTGAGGGTTGCCCTGAAGGCCTCTCCAACAGGAGGTCCACCACTCTTTGAGTCATCGCCCATGCAAGTCTAGTCCTACTAAGAATCTTATCCCATATCACCTTACCTCCTCACAATGAAGTAATAAATGATCCACAGATTCACCACTTTTTTGCACATATAGCACCAATCCAAAACAAAGAGCCCACACTTCCTCAAGTTGTCCATAGTCAAGATTTTCCCAAGGGAGGCAGTCCAACCGACAAAAGCAACCTTGGAAGGCACCTTGTTCCTCCATATGCACTTTCAAGGAAAAAGGGTCAAGGTTTTGCCATGACATTAACTTGTGAAGGGATCAAAGATTGAACTTGATTGAACTTCTTATTCCCAGAATCCTTCCAAACCATCCTATCCACCTTGACACTGCCAATGTTCGAAGCATACAGCAAGTTGAAAAGATCGGAACAACTTCCCAATCCTGAGCAGCTCTCAGAAAACTAATATTCCATTACTTGTCAAAAAAAAAAAAAAAAAACCAGTACTCCATTAAAAAGAGCCCCTAGAAATGTCCAGAAAATATGCCACCAGTGCCTCCTGATCATGAGCAATCCAGAAAAGGGTAGGAAATGCGGTCTTGAGGGCAAAATCACCACATCAGTTATCATGCCAGAATCTGACTCTAGATCCCTCACCAACTGCAAACCTAAAGTGATTAAAAAGCCCTGCAAACCATTCCTAATATTTTTCCACAGCCCCACAACATGCACACCTCTCACTTCATTGGAGCAACCAATAACTACTTCCCAAGAAGAGCCTTATTTTTTGTTTTTTGATTGGTAAACAAGACTTTATTGATCAAAAGAATAGGCAAGAGCCCAAGTATACGGGACATACACGAGACCAAAGCCTAATAAAAATCCTCAAATTCTGAAATCCCAATCCTCCACAAGAGATTGGGAGCAAACCTTATCCCAGTTAACTGGATGGAACTTGGCCTCCTCCCCAATTCCTCCCCATGAGAAAGTGTGAAAAATCTTCTCAATTCAATTAACTACACCTGTAGGTATTGGAAACAAGGATAGCCAATATGTAGGAAGACTAGAAAGAGTACTCTTAATTAATGTGACTCTTCCTCCTTTTGACAAGTAAATCCTCTTCCATCTTGCCAAGATTCTCTCAATCTTTTCAATCACCCCATTTCCATATGGTCTTTGCCTTGTAAGAAGCCCCAAGATGAGACCAAGCCATTTGAAAGGTAAAGGAGATACCTCGCATCCCAAAATATTTTTTCAAGCTTATAATGTTACTAACAAAACCCATTGGGACCATCTCAAACTTTACAAGGTTCACCTTTAGTCTGGAAACTGCTTCAAAATGAAGCAAGAAAGCCCTCAGAAATTGAACTTGTCCACGATCCATTCCACAAAAATACAATGTATCATCTGCAAAAAGGAGAAAAATTGAGGACACCATTACATGTGCGCCTCATTGAAAAACCTGGGAGAAAACCATCCCCAACAGCAGCTTCCAACATCTGACTAAGAGTGTCCCTAACAGTGACAAAAAGGAAGGGAGACAATGGGTTGTCAAGATGATTCAATACCTCCTGAGTGAGGGTTTCCTTTCATTATATAGGCACAAGTGTGCAAGATACAAGGCTGAAATCAAGGCTAAATTACAGGAATTAAATCTATTTACAAGAAAGGAAACTATGACTATGTACAAAATCTATCTAAGTATGGAAAGTCTGCTATCTAAATAAGGAAGTAAATATATACAACTCATAACAGAAAATAAGGCAAGTGGAGACGTATCATGGTGTCATTAATCTGTCTAAGTATGGAAAGTCTGCTATCTAAATAAGGAAGTAAATATATACAACTCATAACAGAAAATAAGGCAAGTGGAGACGTATCATGCTGTCATCCCCCCTCAAATTGATGCTGGTCGGT
The DNA here is from genome assembly GCF_018687715.1 of Carya illinoinensis. Classification (NCBI taxonomy): domain Eukaryota; kingdom Viridiplantae; phylum Streptophyta; class Magnoliopsida; order Fagales; family Juglandaceae; genus Carya; species Carya illinoinensis. The sequence goes on from NC_056765.1 coordinate 11,820,593, forward strand.
CAAGAAGCATCAATTTGCCCACAAGAAACTGATGACGGTGTCGTGTCATGGCCTTAGTAAATATATCAGCAATCTGGAGGTCGGTAGAAATATGATGAAGAGAAATGATGTGAGTGTCCAATACTTCCCGAATGGAATGACAGTCCACCTCAATGTGTTTCGTGCGTTCATGAAAAAGGGGATTGGCAGCAATTTGAATGGCACTAGTGTTGTCAGCGTGGAGAGGAGTAGGATCAGACTGAGCGCAACCAAGCTCAGCGAGGAGACCACGAAGCCAAAGAATCTCAGAGCAAGCAGCAGACATCGCACGGTATTCAGATTCAGTGGAAGATTTGGAAACACGATCCTGTTTCTTACTCTTCCAAGAGATCAAGGAGTCACCAAGAAACATGCACCAGCCTGTAACAGAGCGTCGCGTATCAGGACATCCCGCCCAAGCAACGTCACTGTAAGCCACAAGATTAAGAGAAGTCCCAGTAGGAAAGAACAGGCCACGGCTAGGAGAGCCGCGAAGATAGTGAATAATACGACGAACAGCAGCAAAATGTAGATGACGGGGAGCCTGCATGAACTGACTAACCTGCTGGACAGCAAATGAAATATCAGGCCGAGTAATAGTCAAATAGTTCAGGCTCCCCACTAATTGTAGATACAGAGTAGGATCAGAGAGGAGATCACCCTCCTCCCGACGATATTTCGTGTTTACTTCCAAAGAAGTATCCACAGAAGAAGTATCCTGGAGACCAGCCAAAGTAATCAGATCCTGAGTATATTTATGCTGATTCAAAAAAATGCCAGATAGATCAGTATGAACTTCCAACCCCAAGAAGTATGTAAGAGGACCAAGGTCCTTCATATGAAATGAGGCTTGAAGATGCTGCTGCAGTTGGGTGATCAAGACAAAATCCGTCCCAGTAATAACAATATCATCAACATAAACCAGAAGAAGAACAATTCCAATCGATGTTTTGCAGAAAAATAAAGAAGAGTCATATTGACTCTGCTTAAAGGAAAATTGAAGCAAAGTGGAGCGGAATTTATCAAACCATGCACGAGGAGCTTGTTTCAACCCATATAACGAGCGTTTCAACTTACAGACATCTGAGGGAGAAGAAGAGGACAAACCAGGTGGAATGGTCATGTATATCTCTTCTTTAAGGTCGCCATGAAGAAAGGCATTTTTGACATCCATTTGATGAAGAGACCAACCTTTAGAGGCAGCAACAGAAAGGACAGTTCGCACTGTAGTCATCTTAGCCACCGGAGCAAAAGTCTCCTCATAGTCCACTCCATACTCTTGCCTATTGCCAAGTGCAACCAAACGGGCCTTATATCGATCCAGAGTCCCATCGGAACGCAGCTTGATAGAATAAACCCATTTGCAACCAATAGGTTTCACCTGAGCAGGACAAGGGACAACATCCCATGTATGATTATCTTGAAGAGCTTGAAGTTCATCAGCCATCGCCCCACGCCAACAATCATGTTTAGCGGCCGCAGAATATCCGGACGGAATAGGAATGGAAGACAAAGTAGTATGAAGAGAGGTATGGGAGAAACCATACCGATCAGGCGGACGAGACACTCTGGTCGAACGACGAGGAACTGTGATAGTGTCCGGATCACCCGTAGAAGATGCAGTCGGAGCAGGCTCAAATGGCGGATCAGGCTCAGGAAGGGGCAAAGTAGGATGTCGTCTTTCATAGACAAGGCCAGGTTTGAAGCGAACAGAAGAAGAAGCCAAGTCATCAAAATTAGGCAAGACAGGCATCTCAGGCAAAGACTCAACATGAGAAGAAAAGAATGACTGATTTTCAAAGAAAACAACATGACGAGAAATGCGAAATCGGTTAGAGCATGGATCATAGCAAACATAACCTTTGTGCGAAGTACTATAACCCATAAAAGCACATTTGACCGATTGAGCAGATAGTTTATGACGCTCATGGGAAGGTAAATGAACAAAACAAACACAGCCAAAAGTATGCATATCAAGGTAGCTAGGATGCCGATGATAAAGACGAAAGTAAGGAGTTTCAAAATTCAGAACACTCGACGGCAATCTATTAATTAAATAAACAGCCGTAGACAAGGCTTCAACCCAGAATTTAGAAGGAACAGATGATTGAAGCAATAAAGTACGAACAACATCCAACAAATGTCGATTTTTACGTTCAGCGACACCATTCTGCTGAGGTGTATAAGGACAAGAACGTTGAGAAACAATGCCACATTGTTGAAGAAAATCATGAAACTCACTAGACATATATTCACCACCTGAATCAGTCCTTAGAATTTTAATGTGAGAAGAAAATTGAGTCTCAACATAAGCAGTGAATTGTTGGAAAACAGAGAAGACCTCAGATTTAGAACGAAGAAAATAAATCCAGGTATACTTCGTATAATCATCAATGAAAGTAACAAAGTATTTATAATTGGCATGCGAGATAACAGGAGAAATGCCCCACACATCACTATGAATAAAATCGAAACAATGTTCAGCATGACTACCATGAGAAGGAAAAGAAAGAGACTTACTTTTACCTAATTTGCATGTGGAGCAATCAAAAGAAAGATGAGAAGAAAAATTATTTTTATTGCCCAACAAACCAGAATTTATTACATGAGATAAAACAACGGAATTAGGATGACCCAACCGTTTGTGCCATACTTCATACTTATTGTTCACAGTGTGACAAGCAAATGAAATAACAGTAGGAAGAGAAAAATGTAGAGGAAATAAACGTCCAACTTTAGGCCCCTTCGCGAGTATCTGGCCCGACACCTGATCCTGCACAAGACAACCATCACGAGAAAAACGAACATCACAGTTGTTATCAACCAATTGTCCAACAGATATAAGACTAGTAGAGAGCTGAGGTGATACAAAAACATCCTGAACAGTAGAATCAACATCCCCAATAGCATGAATAGGTAACTGACTACCATTAGCAATCTGAATGTGTGATGAGCCATTATAAGGCCGAACATTGCTAAGAGTATCAGAAGAGCTAGTCATGTGATTAGACGCACCCGAATCAACAAGCCATGTAAGGGAACCGTTACCTTGCAGCCCTAAGGCTGAAAATGCTGAAATAATCATTTGCTGAACCATCTCTGTAGTAAGAGTAGAAGAATCTCCTGTAGTAGCAGAAGAAGAGGAACCCACAGTAGCCTGATAAGCATTAGCCTGACGATTCTGGGGACGAGTAGGACAATCTTTAATAATATGGCCCGGCTTCTTACAGTAGTTGCAAGATTTTCTGGCACAGTGGGCAGCAATATGTCCGTATTCCTTGCAGCTGAAGCATTGAACGTTCCGCATGTCCCGTCCCTTGCCTTTCCCGTGAGCAGCGTAAGCCACAACATTGAGTATCATTTTGTCATGCTGATAAGTGGCCTGGGTGGCAAGACGCTGCTCCTCACGAAGTAACTCCCCAAAACAAACATCCAAAGAGGGCACAGGATCACGGTTCATCAAATTGGAGCGAGTGACCTCAAATTCAGGTCGTAACTTCATTAAAAACTGATCACGCTTACTTTGTTCATGAACGGCCTGCACAACAGAGAGAGAAGCTTCCGGAACCTTGGCATAAATCATGTCAGTAAACTCTCCCCACAGAGTATTAAAACCAGAAAAATAATCTTGAATAGAGAGATCGCCCTGAGTGTAACTGGCAATCTCATATTCTAATTGAAAACGCCGGGCAGTATTGTCTTGATTATATACTTTCCGTAAGTATTCCCACATAGATTGAGCAGTCTTATAAGGCCTTAGATTGAGAACAATAAGGGGATCAACAGAGCCTAAAATCCATGTCATCACCCTAGCATCTTTAATTGTCCATTGAGCCAACTTAGGAGGCTCAGTAGGAGCGGGATCACTACCATCAATATGACCCCATAAATCTTTCCCCAAAACAAATAAGCGAAATTGAAATTCCCAAGTAGAATAATTTTTACCCGTAAATTTCACAGTAAAAGAATCTGAAGACATGATGCTCATAAAATGGAAACCAGCCAAGAATAATACTGCTGCACGTATCTACTAAGCACCAAAAAAATTAAACTCACAGAAATGCCAAGAAGCTCCTGCACGTAAACTGCCGAAAGCTACACAAAGACTGCCGAGAAGCCCAAATCTGTCACAGAAACTGCCGACAGCTACAAAACTCCAAGAAATAGCACAGCCCAGCAACAACGACAGCAAGAAACCAGCACAGACAGTGCCGACGGGATGAAAACTGACACCCACCACCAAGAAAAAAAATAATAGCAGCCCAGCCACAAGCAAACAACTCACAGAAAGTGCCGACAGAGTCAACACTAGCCTCCAACCAGAAAAAAAATTATCCCACGAGAATGAACCAGAAATATTCCTTAAGGTCTGGCTCTTGATACCATGTCAAGATGATTCAATACCTCCTGAGTGAGGGTTTCCTTTCATTATATAGGCACAAGTGTGCAAGATACAAGGCTGAAATCAAGGCTAAATTACAGGAATTAAATCTATTTACAAGAAAGGAAACTATGACTATGTACAAAATCTGTCTAAGTATGGAAAGTCTGCTATCTAAATAAGGAAGTAAATATATACAACTCATAACAGAAAATAAGGCAAGTGGAGACGTATCATGCTGTCATTAATCTGTCTAAGTATGGAAAGTCTGCTATCTAAATAAGGAAGTAAATATATACAACTCATAACAGAAAATAAGGCAAGTGGAGACGTATCATGCTGTCATGGGTTCCCTTGTCTCAATCCCCAAGAGCTGTTAAAGAAACCTACTGGGGTGCCATTGACCAAACATTACCTCACCCCAAAACTGCACCTTCCAACCAAATAAAAAAGAAATTCCCAGTTGAAATGTTCACATGTCTTCTTATTATCCAACTTACATAGAATGTCTGGTACTCCTACTTTGATTCTACCCTCTAGACATTCATTGGTGATTAGCACCGAATCCAGAATTTGTTTCCCTTGACAAAAGCATTTTGAGGCTTCAATATGGTATTCTTCATAAGCTTGATGATATGATTGACAAAGAACCTTGGATATGATTTTGTACACCCCATTGACAAGGCCAATGGCACGAAAATCTTTCACATCTAAAGCCCTCTGCTAATTACATTACTGAGTGTGAGGTTTGAAACAATGAGTTGCTGTTAATGGTTGAGGAACTTCTTGCCTGTGTTATAGGTTGTGCCCTCATTAATGCTGTTCAGTCCTCTGTGTTTCTCAAATTTTGATAGTAGATTTGCAGAATATTACTAATCTCTACCCGTGTTGGCATGGAATTTCTGGTTTTGTGCCTATTTATTATTACCTTTCAGAAAACTTTCATGTTTCTTTTCTTGACAGCTGCACACCCCTTATCTTGTTTAACCTTCCCCTAACTAGAAGTCAAGCACTCAAGTTTTGTTTTGCCTTTTTAAGAAAAAAAGATGGATATCTTTTTTGAATTGTTATCTCTTTGCTATCATTGATTTGAATGTAACTGTTCTGCAGCCAATAGAGCTTTGGACTGGTAAGCAATTATTTAGCGTTTTAGTTCGGCCACATACAAATGTGAGAGTCTATGTAAATCTTACTGTAAAGGAGAAAAATTACATGAAGCCTAAAGAAGAAGGAGAAAGAGAAATGGATGCTATGTGCCCTAATGATGGGTTTGTTTACTTCCGTAACAGCGAGCTATTATCTGGACAACTAGGGAAAGCTACTTTAGGTCAGTTGTTAACATTAATTCTTTCTTGTTGATTTCTTGATTTCCCCTTCCTCTCAGATCGTGCTGCTATTTTTGTTCAAATTCATTTTCCACATTTTTTTCCTCTTTAAGTTAGTATTTTCAGTTTTGTGAAATACCTGTTTTCTGGTTTGTGTGGATTATTTTATTTTTATTTACATCGTCTTAGGTTCTGCTTGGCCCCAAAAAATTTTCATCTCAAACATAAAATTCTCATCTCATCATTACAACTTTTTCAAATCCCCATACAAAATATAATAAACAATTTAACTTTTTCCTAACTTTTTCAAATCCCAATACAATAATAATATTAAAATATAATATTTTAATATTTAATCTTAAAACTCAAAATTCTTATCTGAGAATTCTCAGTGGCCAAGCAGAATCTTAATTAGTGCCCTGAAACTGGCCACATTGACAAAGTGGGAAAAAATTGCTTGAATGACAGAAAATTGGTTTTTGGTAAGTACCAATAAGCAAGGGTACTCAATTCTGTTATTCAGTTAAGCTTCTTATTTTTGTTGCTGGGCAATAGTTTGCTGAGCATTTCCCTCTCTGGATATCTGAATCAGGCATTTTGACCTTTGTGGTTTGTGAGCAACGTCATTAAATTTAATTATATATTTTTTTAGCTAGGGTTATTTACTTTTGGAAATCAATGTATTTTCTCTGATATACCTAACTTCACTCCAGGAAATGGGAATAAGGATGGACTTTTCTCTATTCTTCTTAGGGACTATAAAGCACATGCTGCTGCTGCATGCATGAATCGTCTAGCCAAATTAAGGTAATTAACTGGTGTGTTTTCTTTTGCTTGTATGATCCTTTTGTCCATCTTGGTTTCGTGCATTGTAATTTGATCCATATTTATTGTTTCTTTTTTAATGCATTTTAAGCCTGCAACTCTTGACCTTCACATTTCCTCATTGATTGACAAATGTGTTGATATATAAGTTTCTGCATTCTGGCTGGGTTCATTATGGTCTGGTTTCCTGGATTCTATTGATTGAATTAGATTTTTCTGTGACTTGTTCCGGCAGGGATTCTAAGTTGTCTGCACACGCACTTAATCCAATTGATTGACATGGCCATTGCTTGGAATTATGTTGGATGAAGGATTGTGGTCATTTTTATTAGTGTGATGTTTAAAGTTTTTCAAAAGCTGAAAAATACTTTTGAAATGGTTTACAGTTACTGTGATGTTTGGTTAATGTTCTCCTTTCTTTCCAAATGGTCCAAACAGTATGGAGTTCTGACTATTTTATAAAACTATCATTTATGCTCCCTTACTTCAACGGCATAAGTTCTGATAAAGTTAGTGGAAAGTTCACTTTTGTGGGTCAATATTGAAACCTTGGAGGTCATGGGATGCCTTGCAAAAGAGATTTATGGAGTTTGACAACGATAGGTGTGGGGAGTTTCCTTGCTGTGACTGCAGTTGAGGTTTCAGATTGTAGTTTAACTTTCAATTAGTGGCTGATGGATAGGAAGAATATGCAGGTTTAATAGTAAGAGGCAGAATGGATTTAGGGTTGATTATATCTTGTGAAGAGTAAACTTGGAAGCTGTGAGCGCTGATGTTCATGGTAAGCGGTTGAAGCTTTTGGTTGTTATGGTCGATTGTGTGATGAAGGACGGTTGGAATTGGTAAAGTATGCTTTTTTAGATCTAAGTGTGTCAAGGTCTGATTACGGTTTAAATAAGACAAATGTGGGGAGGGAGAGAGGGAGAAGGCGGGAGGGAGGGAAATCTTGTAAATATGTATTTCATAAAATAAGGAAATTGAATGAAATATTTTGCCTCATTGAACTAGAGAACGCTCATGAAGTGAAGAAATGTATTTCTGGTGATTTTAGATTTCTGATTGAAGGAAATATTTATAAACTGCTAAGACTAATTATCTTCTACAATTGAAATTATGGGCTATAAGAAGCCGCATGTTAATGGAATGATTGTAGTCAATGCGAGAATCAAGATAGATAAGTGCTAGCAAAGATAGAATTGAGGGATATGCAGGTGTCACCTACTATGGAAAAGATACCACCACCCTTTTTTGGGGGGAGGGGAGTTGCCCAAAATGAGTCCATTCACCTGGATATGTGTACAATGAGTTATATAGCTTTACTTTTTTTGGGTCATATATTTAATTTAGGTGGGAGTGGAAAAGTTATGGGGGGAGTTCTAAAATAGTATAGGTAGAACTGGCGAATGAAGATTTTATCAATAGGAGGTGATGCAGAATATTTTATGACAACACTAATTTGAAGAGAATAGTGCTGAAAGCTTCTAGAGGATGTGAATGACAGTTTTGGACCTACAACCCCATCCCAGGAAGGCTGTTCTTTACTTTGAAGTTGATTTATTGTCATCTTTTTATAAGGGATGTTCAAGTTTCTTGGAAGTTTATGCTGTTTGTGAATGTAGAATGTTCATAATATAAATATCTGTGTCATCTCACCATTCTTGTAGGTGGTTGTTTTTAGTTGCGATTGCCTATGTGGATATGCAATGCTATTTTTTTTTTTTTTTGCTTTTAATGATAGCCAGTTATTATTGATATTGTTCCTGTCTCCAATTAAATATAGATTAAATGGTTTCATGTGAATAATTGTGTCAGTATCTGCATTGGTGCAGTGCTCGATGGATAGGTAATCACGGGTTCACAATTGGGATTGATGATGTCCAACCAAGTAAATATTTGAACGATAGGAGACAGGAAACAATCTCTAAAGGCTATCAAGGTTGTGATGAGAAAATAAAGTTGTATAATGAAGGAAATCTACCACCTGAAACTGGTTGTGATGCTGCCCAAACACTAGAGGCTGGGATAACTAGAATATTAAATAATATTCGAGACGAGACTGGCAAGGTACAATTCCATCTTTTTCTTAACTTGGAAACATTTCCTCAATGTATTTATTCAAAGCTTTCTCTCGGGAATGTCGAGTCTGAATATTGATGCATAGCCTGTTGTTACAAGCTTTCCTGACAATGAGAGTTAAAGGAAATCTGTTGTTTGACGTCTCTCCCTTTTCATCAATATTTGCAATTCATCAAGTCTTTTTTTGTTCTTTTTTTAAATTTTATTATGATTTTTTAAGGAAAGGATTTTACAGGAGTAACTAGATATGTTTTATGATTCTATTTTCTTTGATAGGTCTGCATGAAAGAGTTACATTGGCGAAATAGTCCATTGATTATGTCCCAGTGTGGTTCCAAAGGATCTCCGATCAATATTAGCCAAATGATTGCTTGTGTTGGTCAGCAGTCAGTTGGCGGTCGTCGTGCTCCTAATGGGTTCATAGATCGGAGTCTTCCTCACTTCCCTAGAAAAGCGAAAACCCCTGCAGTAAGTTTCAGAGTTCTTTATCTCTGGATGATTTAGTTATGCCACAACTTGTGTTGCTTCCTTATCCCAGTTTTGTTTTGGATCTTATGAGTGCTCTCTTTAAGGTATGTATGCAAGGGTTGTAAAAGTCTATTGCTTTTCCTAACATATTTCTTCTAATTCATAATATAAAGAAGACCTCTGAATACTTATGTAAGTATGGTAAAGTCTACTTGAAAGGGCGCTTCCTCCCCTGTAAAAATGGGGTAGAAGGTGAGGCTGTGGGTTCAAGGCTCACTGTGTGCATGTGTCACCTTACCTTTTACAGGGAAAAAACCTTTTACAGGGAAAAATCTTTCACGGTTTCTTAATTGAATAGGTTGAAGTAGGATTCAACTTTTTTTCATTATGACTCCAGAGTGCATTAGCATATAATGACTTTATTTTTAATATCTAAAATCTTATCCAAAAGAAAAACTGAATTACCTTTTCTTTTTTGGGCTAGTTGAACATTAGTTCATCAATATCGTTTTGGGAAGATGAATAATAATTTTATTTTTTATGACTAAAATCTACTCGCTGGGTGCAATCAATTTCTTTAAAGAGTTCATCAAACTGGAAAATCTGTGTACCTTAAGCATTGAGATGCCTTTTTTATTCTTGTTGCAGGCCAAAGGGTTTGTTGCTAATTCTTTCTACAGTGGTTTGACTGCCACTGAGTTTTTCTTCCATACAATGGGAGGGCGAGAAGGCCTTGTGGATACGGCGGTATAACTACTCTATCATTCTTTATAATTATTTAAACTGTGGATATTTAAGCTTATATGAAGTATACTTAGATGAGAATGTTACCAGTTTCCTTGCTGAATGAATTCTTCTGGCGGGGCAGCCAATTAACTGGAACAAAGCTAAATTGAGGTGGTCCATCAATACGTGAGATGTAGCCTAGCAGCATCTAAGTCTATCCTCTACTAATGTTGAGTTAGTTAATCACACTTCCTGAAAAGTATAGGCTCTATTAGAAAAAGAAGATATTCTTTTTTCACAGGTAAGAAAAGTTTTATTGAGACAAGTAAAAAGGCATAGCTCAAGTACATGGGAAATATACAGATGCGGAAACCTAATTACAAGTCAGGAAATAGAAAAAGAAACAAGGAAATAATGGACACTAGTTCCATTAAATGCAATGGCCAAAGCCCAAATAAATAAGTTCTTAAAAGAAAAACCATCCAAGTTCATCCACTGGGCGTTCCTTATCTTCAAAACACCGGCCATTCCTCTTGAGCCAGATACACCACACAAGACATAAAGGGATCATGTTCCTGATGGCGATAATTTGAGAGTTACCCCTAAGACTTCTCCAACAAGCGAAAAGATCCACTACCCTCCTAGGCATCACCCACGCCACTCCAATCCTATTAAAGACCTCTCCAACGAGCGAAAAGATATTTTCATATTTCAAAACTTGTTTTGGACCTTTCCCAGAGAAAAAAAAATCAGAATTACAAAAAGCTTTTGTTTAAAGTGCCTTGAGTTGCTAACTCCCATAATTGAGAGGAAGGAATTCTCTATCTGTGGCTAGTCCATTCTCCAATTTTTGACATGAGAGTGATGGGAAAGAACAATTTGGGTCAACTACAGATATTTCTAGTTTGTGTTCAATTTCTTTTTGCTCCTTAGTTTGGCTTGCAACTAACTCTAAATCTTGATGTCTTTTAAAATTTTGTCCTGTTGTCAGCACCTTTCACTGCTATGGACTCAAAATAATACATAATGGTGATGTGTGCAATAAGTGCATATCCTCTCCAGTGGCTAATCAGTTGCACGTAATGTTATGTGTGCAGTAATAACAAAAAATATTTTGTTATTCTTTTGCTTTAGGAGATTTGTTTCCTGCTTCTTATTCTTGTTCCATATGTTATGGTGTTCTGATGTTGCTGTCTGGTTGCTTTGCTTTTGTCCGTGCTGCTCTACTGTTGCTCTGTTGTATATACTGGTGTTGCTAGCTGCCTATTTTGGATTTGTGGCTATGCTGAATTGAAGGCAAATGTTTACCCTGAAACTTTTGTTGCTGCAGAGTTTCTGATTGTTGGTTGGTATAGCTTCTAGAGTTGGTATGGTGCTTTAGCATGTGTTGGCTGGGGTTTGTTTGAGTCAAGGCATGTCCTAGTTTATGTTAGGGAACTGTTGGTTGGATGTTATGCTGCTGCTGTGCTGATGTACCGTGAACTTTTGGCTATACAGCACATTATCATTGGGTTCCTGTGATTATTGCAGGTAAAAACAGCTGACACTGGCTATATGTCACGAAAATTGATAAAAGCACTAGAGGACCTATCCATCCAATATGATAACACAGTACGGAATGCGAGTGGATGTATAGTTCAATTTCGTTATGGGGATGATGGCATGGATCCTGCAAATATGGAAGCAAAAAGTGGATCTCCTTTAAATTTTGAACGATTGTTTATGAAGGCCAAGGTTTGAAACCCTTCCTTTAACATGATTTTGAAATTCATGTGATCTTCTGGAATTTGAGTTGATTGTGTCCTTTCACAGGCCACATGTCCTTCTGGAGGAACTGAATACCTATCTCCATCTGAAGTGTCTGAAAGAGTAGAAAGCAGATTTTCAGAAATTGATATGACCCCTGAGGGTGGTTGCTCCGTGGCTTTTAAAAAATCATTCCAGAGCTTCTTAGATGATTATGGAAAATCCTTGGAAAAAACAATGGACACATTTAGATCAGTTGAAAATCTTGCTGCAAAGGAAAATTCAGAAATTCAGGAAAAAATTGTCAAAAATATATCTGGCGTTACTCCTAAACAGCTAGAGGTACTGAATGTCATATTGTAAAAATGTTCTCATATCTTTATTATGTTATTATTTTTGTTGTTGTTGTTATTATTATTATTATTGTAAAGGGGAAAAATGAACAGTTCAAAATCTTCTTTATTGCCAATGGTTCGCGCATTGAATATCAAGTTCAAATATCATAACAGAAGCAGTACTCTCATGAGAATGATTCTCTTTACAAAACATGGTAACTAGGTGTCTTTGGTGAGCGTCAAAGCTTATGACAATTGCAAGAAAAATTAAACCAAAAAAAATTCTGATATGTTTTCTGTTGATGGCACAGGTTTGAGTCTGTGAAATAGAAAAGGAACCATTTGATAAAAATACAAGCCGGCAATGTAGGCAGATACTCTCCAGTGTTAATTATGATTACATTTAGCTGCTTTTCTTTTCCTCTTTCTTAAATATGTTCCAATTGATTTTTTTTTCTCCCTCTTAGGTGTCCTACTCTATACTATTCTACACGTATTCTGTAATTTCTGATATAGATTTTCTATAATGCCTTCGCCCACCCTCCAAAAATAAAACAGACAAGGAAACAAATACGTAGCTGCATCTAACACAATTTGCATTTTAACACATTATTTAGGTTTTCTTGAACACCTGTATCTCTCGTTATCATCTGAAAAAAATAGAAGCTGGAACTGCGATTGGAGCGATTGGAGCTCAAAGTATTGGAGAGCCTGGGACACAGATGACACTCAAAACCTTTCACTTTGCTGGAGTTGCTAGCATGAGTATCCTTGATTGATTAAGTTTCTGCTGGAATGTCCAAATATAATTTAACTACTGGTTTGTAAGGTCTCTGGCCATTAACTGGTTGGATTTCAGTGTGATCCTTTGACTCTTATCAGATGTTACCCTTGGAGTTCCTCGTATCAAAGAAATAATGAATGGGGCCAAAAAAATCAGTACGCCCATCATCACTGCAGCTCTCAACTGTGATGATAACGTGAATGCTGCACGGATGGTACGAGGTCGCATTGAGAAAACAAATTTGGGACAGGTATGGGATTAATTCATTGGAGGTTATTTTTGTGCTTTATGTTCTGTATATTTTAAGCTAGGTTTGTATGTGATATTCTTCTTTAGATGAAGTTTATAATAGTTCAAGCGCTTGATTAATTCAGATTAATTGTTTTACCAATATTAACAAGTCTACCTTTCTGTACAAATTTCGTTAAGTTAGCGGTATTGTTCTGTCCTTGGTTGGAAAATAGGTCATCCACTTACTAGATGTGAAAACACCTGACGTGTGAATGAATTCATATCTGAAGTGGTTATGCTAATTTTCTTGAAGCCCATTACCCCCATCATCTTTGTGTTTTTCATGTTTTTTTACCTAATTTCCTCTTTTCCTAATATTTTAATTTAATGTCTTCCACGTTTTTTTCTTTTTTGATGGATTGCATACAGTCTTTTATCCGATTCAGCCCTCAATCAAGTATAATTTAAGCAATCTTATTTTATTACCCCTTCATGGTGCAGGTTGCTAAAAGTATAAAGCTGGTAATGACTTCGAGATCAGCATCACTAGTTGTCAAGCTTGACGTGGAAAGAATTCGAGATGTTCAATTATGTATAGATGCTAATATTGTGAAAGAATCAATTATACAAACTCCAAAACTCAAACTGAAGAACGAGGTGAGAGTTTATTTTATAGTAATTTTTCTATTACCCTTACAATTTATATGTTCTTAATATCTCAACACCATATTATTCTGCAGCATATCAAGGTTTTGGATGTTGGGAAGTTGGAAATTCTTTCTCCAGAAACTGATAAAAGTAAAATTCATTTTCATCTCCACTCTCTCAAAAATTTGCTTCCAATGGTTATAGTGAAGGTAAAAACTTCTATGGCTTTTGTTATTAATCATCTGATAAAAAGACTATCACACACCTTTTTTACCCTTCATTTGATTGGATAATTCACTCATTTATGGATGACAGGGTATAAAAACTGTGGAACGTGCCATCATTAAGAAAGAACAAAATAAAAAAACGAAGACCATCAAGTACAGTTTGCTGGTAGAAGGGTTAGTGCACGTGACACTTGATCATGTTCATTCTGTGGTCACTATATTTCAAGTAATCTTTAACGCTAACTGCATATTATTATTTCTTCTAGCTAGTATTGTGGCTCCTTTTTTAGTTTTTCCTTGTGCAAATTAGGTATTAGTTTATGTTTGTTTGTCTGGGCTGGAGGTTTCTCAATGGCCATAGTAAAATATTATAGCAGAAGTTTTTGTTAAACATAATTATGCAGCGAGTTGTTTTTTCACTGGCCACCCAAACGAATTTCATTTTGGTTGGGGAGCGTCTCAGGTATTGTCAATAATCCCTTCTATTTTTATTTTTTATTTTTATAAATAGATTAAGAATCAAATAAGATTCCAACACAAGATTTACCATTTCCAAGTAATGGCTCTGCATGTTTACCATTACTCTTTAGAACATTATACATTACATCCTATCATATAGTTGAACTCCCAAATGTTATAAATTCAATGTTTGCAAGTCTTCAAACCTCTTCCAACTTATTGCACTCATTATAAAGGCTCATTACATTTCTTCATCGCATATTCCAACAAGCTCATTTGTTAGGCCTACCATATGGATTAGAAAGATCCTCAATCGAGTGATCACAGTGAGAAATAATAAATTAACATTTTGATTGATGGTGTAGAAATATCCCTTTTCAAATGTATCAGAAAATAGGATTTTTTTTTTTTTTTTCCTTTTTGTTTCACAGTCAGTCGAGACAGTTAATTTAGCCTTGCCTCAATTGAATTTGGCCATTTTCCATCCCAAATTGTCAGTCTTATTGAATGTGAAATGTTTAGACAAAAAGGAAGGTAGAAAAGGATAGTTTTGTCACTGCCATAACAGAGAGGAAGAAAACCAAGAGGCTTATGCCATATTGCTTGTCATCTTGCACAACATCACGATAGGCATAGATAATACTCAAGTAGTAGTCACGTTTTGTTTCTGCTATATGTTGCAAGTTATGCACCTCTTCACTTATAAAAAAAAGTTCTTTTTAGAGCGGGTCTTCAAGAAGTTATGGGTACGGAAGGAGTTGATGGATGCAAAACAACAAGTAATCATGTTATTGAAGTGCAGCAGACACTTGGCATTGAAGCTGCCAGGAAGTGCATCATTGAGGAGATAAAATATACAATGGAAAGCCATGGAATGAACATAGACATTAGACATATGATGCTCTTGGCAGATTTGATGACATTCAGGGTGAGGCATTTTCCCCCTCTTGTTATATTGTATTTCTACTTTCCTCTAATGAGTTTCTTGGTTGCAAATAACAATTTTTAATGAAGAGGAATATTTTCCCAACATGCCCTAGTTTATTTTGAAGTTTACAAATGGCTTTATTAATACTGCCTAAACAATAAAATATATTGACAGAATTAGGAATAAGAATATATCATAAAATCAAAGAAAAGTCAAACTCAACTGTTGGAATAATGGTTAAAAAAAGAAAAAGACACTGTTGAATTAGGAAGATGTAGAAGTAAATCACTTTTCTTTTCCAAAATGAACGCTCAATTTGGGGTGGAGAGAGTATTATATTTTTTTTGTTGCCTCAAACTTAAAGCAAAACAGCTGGTTCAAATTATGCTCTTGTCCGTTGGACGTATAGTCATGTTTTGGATATATGTTCATACATGGATGGTTATTGCAATAGGGTGAAGTGCTTGGAATCACAAGATTTGGGATTCAAAAAATGGACAAAAGTATATTGATGCTGGCTTCATTTGAGAAGACGGCAGATCATCTTTTCAACGCTTCCATAAATGGTAGGGATGACAGGATTGAAGGAGTAAGTGAATCCATAATCATGGGTATACCGATGCAGATAGGCACTGGAATGCTCAAAGTTAGACAAAGGTAAGAAGACTGTTTATCATACCATCTTTGAGAAGCTAGGCTTTTATGCAGCTTTAGACCTCCCATTTGTTACACATTTATGATCCACATGCATGTACGAACATAACATCTATATATATATTAAAAAAAAAAACAATTATATGTCAAACATTGAATGCATATAGCTAGCAACAAACTTCATCCTCTGTGACCTCATTAAGGTGCATACTAGCTAAATTATCAGAATCCAAAAATTGTAACTTACAAGAAAACAAACACCTAACCCTTTATTAATTACACGAGTCTTGTTGAACATATGTCCTGAGGACATTTATTAAGAGTGATTTAACTGAATAGAAATGTCAATGAGACGGAAATATGTTTAAGAAAAAATAAATGCTTTCATATTTATTTTAAACTTTGCCTTGAAGTACCCTTAACAGAGTTATAAATTTCTCAAGTATTTTTATCATTAACTAACTCCTAGATGGATTCCAATCAAGGCATGCTCGTCGGGTCAAATCCACAGGGTAAGGCCTGGCATAATGTTGATAAAAGATCAGTTGCATTTTTCCAGAATTGAAATATCTGTAATTTAAAATTATAGAATAACAAACATCATGAAAGAATGGTAAAATTTGAAATAAAAGCACGACAATAATGGTCAACTTATAGTAAAATCAAAATTCAGTAACGTAAGGATTAATCAGCCCTTTTCATACTATCAAGGTGCAGTAATTACACCTCAAGTATTGCCCTTAGGGAACCCAATAACAGAACCTTTGCTAGATAATCTCCGTGTAGTTCACCTTTATGCAGTTGTCAGGCTAATTAGTTCTTGGAAATGTACAGAAATCAGGTTGGAACATTGATTAGTGAATCAATTGATTTAACCTTCGTAGAACTTTATGAGGTTGACTAGAAAGGAGAAAGAGTTCTCACCATCACATGTTTCTTTGTTTCTGTGCACTGATTTGCGTTTTGAGCTGAACATCATACTTCTTGGTTTTGTTTTGACTGCATTCCTAAATCATTGGCTTACTGTAATTGGTTTATGAGCAGAGTTGATCTACCTTCAGAGCTACGTTATGGGCCAGATCCAATTCTATCTTGACATAAAAAAGTTGCTGCAAAGTTTTTGGATCATTTTTGGGCAGTGTAGTGGATATGGATTATTAGAATGCTCCAGTTAATCAAGGTTGAGAAATGTGTCTATAAAGGTGAAGTGAATACTCAGTTTATCTAATGATATATGTGTTAGCTGGAACATCTATTTTAAAGGTGATCAAGTCTTGTTGCATATTTTCTTATGGTTAATTTACCCCTAGGGATTGGCTCTAAGTGGTAAAGGCCTTGGGCTTGAGGGTATGCTCCCCCAGTCTAAGGTTCAAGTCCCTTTGGGTGCAAATAATTTTTAGGGACTATCGGATTGAAGGATTTTCTCCTTAAATTACATGAGGTGTACTTGCGAGAAACTCCTTGCCGAGGGCCTGTGCACCTCCGAGATTAGTCGGCATGTTGTTCCTGGACACCCGGTGCCAATAAAAAAAAAAAAAAATTATCCAATTTACTAGCACAGCACTTGAAAGAATAGCCTTATAGAAGTATGCAATTCAATTTCCCTTTTTGTAAATGACTTTGAGATCACAGGAATTAAGCATGTAGCTTGTGTCTTGCTTTACCATTGCGAATATGCGAGAATTTTGCTATCAAGTTCCTTGGTGCTGATCCTACCGATCCTTTCTTGTAGAGGGAAAATCACATATATATTTTCCTTCTCAACTCTTCATTTTTAATCTTATTTTGTAAACTTAAGTTTAAATTGATTCTTGAACTTATAGGTTTTACCTCAATCTTCTTTCTCCTCCTATTATACATTAGCTTGGGTGAAAAAATTAGAATATTTGTGGGAAGGAAAATTACCCAGAGTTGTAAATTACCTGTCAAGATAAAACAATAAGACGCCTTTTAGATTAAGAAACACTCTCATCCCATCTCGTTATTATAATTTTATCAAATTTTCACACAAAATATAATAAATAATTTAACTTTTTTAAATTTTAATATAATAATAATATTAAAAAATAATATTTTATTCAATTTTCATAAAAAATCATTTTATCTTATCTCACTATCTAAACAACCTCTGAATATATTTGCAAATTTCTTTATGAAAAATTATACTCATTAAATTTACATCACAAATTATATATAATTTTTTAATTTCTGATTTTTTTTCTTATTAAATATGTGATATATAGATAATGAGTATAATAATTTAATTAATTTAAGAATAATAAAATTAATTTTTTAAAAAGAATAATAAAATAAATAAATATAATATGTGAGAATGGCAAACAACAAAACTGTAGAAGCTTGTCCTATCAATATAGTGAAAATTATTATGTTATTTCATCTCGCAAACGTATTGGCCGAAAACGAATGCGTAGAAGTTCATTGGTTTAAACCATAAATAAAAAGTCCACACCAAACAAAGAAAAAGAATAAAAGAATAGAACATGACACGTATCAAACCAAACAGTCAAAACACATTCTCAGACGAATTACCCACACGTGTACGCTTCGCACGCATAGGAAAATGACATTCACCTAATCACTGCAATTCTTATCCATTCCACCGATGTCAAAGTGCGCAAATCTGCGTCGTCTTTTTTTATATTTGGGGGTTTTGAAAAAATTAATATCTTTTATTTTCTTTATTATAATTATATTTATAAAAAAATAGCGAAATTTATTATTAAAACATACGTGAATTATAGAATAATCATTTACGGCAAAAGAAAATAAGTAAAGTGTAAGCGTTTTAAAATTATACTATTTTTTTTTTTTTTATACTTAATATTATTATTCTATAAAATGGGGGTGAAATAAAGAGGGGGGGACAGAAAAGTTAGAGATTAGATAGGAACAGATGGGCGTGGTGGTGATTGACGGATCGACGGTGAGAGACTTCGTGAACGACGAGACCCTGTTCAAGAAGAGCGTGGACGAGAGTTTCGCGGCTCTTGACCTTAACAAGGATGGCGTCCTATCTCGCCCGGAACTCCGCAAGGCGTTCGAGACCATGAGGCTGATCGAGTCCCACTTCGGCATCGACGTGGCCACGACGCCGGAGCAGCTCACCAAGCTCTACGATTCCATCTTCGAGAAGTTCGACTGCGATGGGAGCGGGACAGTGGATATGGACGAGTTCAGGGCGGAGATGAAGAAGATCATGCTTGCTATTGCCGATGGGCTGGGGTCGTCCCCTATTCAGATGGCTCTCGAGGACGACGATAATCAGAGTTTGCTTAAAAAGGCTGCGGATCTCGAGGCTTCTAAGCTATCATCCTCCTGAAGAATCGTCATGGTTCTATGTCTATTTATATATATTGCTTCTTCTGGATTAGAACTTATTGTGAATAACTACGGTTCTATGTATGTATTGCTCTGCTCCAGTGCTGAAACTCTCTTCAGCGACTAAGTTGGATAGGACTGGTTTAAGTAGTTTTTTGGGTTCTACAATATCCAAATTACTTGCATCTTTTGACATTAAGTTTTGTATGCCAATATTTTTGTGGTTAAGCAATCAGCTCCGATGATCTTGCAGCAGTACAAATCTTGTATTTCTGTGGTTAGGGGAGAAAATATCTGGTGTGGTGTCATGGCATGGAAAAGAAAAGAAAGAGGATGAATGGTAGGGAGATGAACGCCGCGACGTTGCGGCATATGGATGCCGTAGCGCAACACCTCTGCATCATCGAAAATTTACAAATAACCATTTTCGCCGAGAAAAGGAACCCCTCTCTCTCTCTCTCTCTCAGTTCGCCTATTCGCGATAGTCACAGTATTGATAACGTTTTCTCTCTCGACCTCCTTCTACCATCGACGGCGGACTTTCCGATCAACTCGCAGCCTTCATTCGTCGCCAATTGGCCATGTTTCCAGCCCCAATTTGACACTGCAATATGTGGGCCGGCCGCCGATTGGGTTGGGCAAACTTTTCTCTATTAATTTGTTATTTCATTTTTATTTTTTGGTTTATTTCTTGTATATATTGTTTTCAGAGACAAATTGAATTCCGAAAATGCACCCTCAACGGCTCAACCCTATCTACAGCACATGCGCCGTAACGTGCTGCCACCTAACTCTACCGCTTCTTGCCAACAAGATAAAAGAGAAGGGAAATACTAAAAGGCCGGTCGGGTGGGATATTTGCTTTTATACTAATCATTATGAATTCATCACATAAGAGATGCATGAAAGACACATATGTATCTGCATGTGGATCATTCTTCTTTCCTTCCCTCTCTTCTCTTGAGTTATTTTCCCGCTTCCTTTCCTCTCTTCTCTCAGTTATTTTTCCACTTCCTTCCTTCTCACGCGTACCATTTTGCTTCCCCTCCTTCTCTCCCCCAAGTTATTTTCCCCTTCCTTCCTCCTCATTTTTTCCCTTTCTCTTTTTCACAAATTCTTCAAGCATGACCTGTCCCATTCCATTAGCAACTCTTTATGAAGAGTTCTATCTCTCCTTCACTTCGAAGTAGGACTGTTCATCCGAATTTCGATCCGGGAACTTGGGTACACCCAAACCGAAATTCGAATTTGAAATCCAGGCCGGAAATCGGACCGGGTTAACCTAGGCCGGAACTC
This sequence comes from Carya illinoinensis, assembly GCF_018687715.1. Lineage (NCBI taxonomy): Eukaryota > Viridiplantae > Streptophyta > Magnoliopsida > Fagales > Juglandaceae > Carya > Carya illinoinensis. The sequence goes on from NC_056765.1 coordinate 11,841,059, forward strand.
GGATGAATCTGAGTTTTACACGGGTTCCAGATTGAACTCAAATTTTTTTTTTTTTGAAGCATAATTTTTTTTTTTTAATAAAAACCTATATTATAGCCCAAGGCTAGAAAGTTATCGAGTCTTCGGCTCATTTTGTCAAAGCATAAAAAGGCAAGGCTGGAAAGTTCAAAGAAATCAGATGTTAGTGCTGTGCATTCAGCTTAACTTGCCCTGGAGAATTTGCTATTGAGTGAAATTGTTTTCCTCTCGTGACTTATTTTGATTAGATAAAAAGTAAAATTATTTATTTTAGTGGTGAAAGGGTTTGCGAGGGTTGTCAATGACAAAACTAGTTTGCCTCGTTCAAAAGGAGCATGTCCTGAACCAATCCAGTATAACAATTTCGCTATATTGCTAATTAGCCAAGATCTGTTTCAACCATCTGTAAAGACTGCCTTAATTGAGGAAGCTAGTTTGGACCTTCCACCCAAATTACAGTAATGTCTTTACCTGGTCAACCATGAATAATTTACTTTTATATTAAACTCAGGTACCGGTTTTAAATTCAGTGCTCGGGTTTTAAAACCTCATCCTGGCTGGATAGACCCGAATTTAAAAATATGGGTACTGGCCCGGATTTATTACTAAATGCATGTAAAAAAAAAAAAAAAGAATCCACTACATATTACATTGTCTGAACAAATTTCCTTAGAAACAATACAAAACACATATATTGTTTTAATTAAACTCCAATACACAACAAAAAACATGAACTAATTTACTACATCATCGCAGAAGGACTTTGATTTGCTATCATCATGAAAATAGTCCCATTTTGATTTGCTATCCACCTGCGGTTCATCAAAAGAAAAACAGAAACGAACCAACACTTTTGATATGATTAGCATAAAGTTTTAAAAAGTTATAACCACAGAATGAAAAATGCAAAGAAAGATCATTTACTACCACAAAGGAAATTTGCAGTTCATGATCATAGTATTTACTTGATAGTTTTGAGAAAAAGAACAAGAAGGCAGGAGCCAAAAATTACAATCACAATATTTATTCAATAGAGTTAATAACATGCATGACATCAAAATAATAGAAAACAAAATAATAATAGGAACACCCAACACAAGAAAGACTGCTTTTCGAGTGAAATTGTCATATGCTCCTTTATATCTTTCCTACTTCATAAAGTAATCTCTCTTTTTCGGAAAGCAACTTGCACTGATTTGAGATGGCTACAATGTTTTGTTTTATACTATCTATTAGATAAAATAATGACCTTTACACAGTGAAGCTTGTTGGGGGCAGGGAGGAGAGGGTGGTGATTTTTTGAGGTTGATAGGGGGTACTGGGGGAATCTGGGATCCACATGATGCTCATGCCTTAGCAAAAGGGTGGATTCATTCTGATGTGATGCCACCATAGACTTCTCTCTACATCTTTCTGTTTTTCTACATTTCACACACACCCAGATGATCGATCAATTAATTGCTCATGTTAATGCACTACTTATTATTTGTAGCACATGAATATGTATATAGTTGATCTAACGGTTGATGAACAATATCACATGAATATTATTGTACAACGAAAATTGAAATGAGTGTAGGGCAAACAGCACAAGCAGTACTATTCTTTCCTAAAATTATTTGTTTTCAATCGCTTTCCTTTCCTTATCTTATTACTCTTGCAGATCAAATGGAATCTTAAAACAGGGATGATCACTAGAAAAAAATAATGATAATAACCCCACAAATTAAAATGGTTCATGAACGTACGCAAGCTCCAGTAATACTTCTTACCATATTATATGCCCAGTAAATAGTAAAACACCTATCATATATTATATATACGGCCACTTGCTCGATAGGGCATCTAGCTTGTATGCCAGATGGGATGTTTATGGACATGTATATTTGACTTTTTGGCACTTATAAGATTTGCCTCGCTATGTATCATTGCATTGAACTTTTGAAGCAACAGCTAGCTTTATCGAAAACAATTATTAACGATGACTTATATCCACTGTAAAATGAATTATCACCTGGAGAAAAAGCTAGAAATTATAGTTTTCCAAATTAAAAAAAAAAAAAGGCCCTCTGTCGTCTCAAGTTATGGTGTAAAAAATATCCGAATGGCGTTTGATCATATAAATATATATTCTGGAATTTTGAGATAAATCCACTAGCTAATACGAGAAGCTGGGATTAATGCATCTTTATTAGATGATATCTACCGCGTACGATAGAAGGGAACTCGTTCACTTTGTATGAGTTCAGGCGCAAATATGGATTTAAATAATGTCAAAACTTTTGCAAACTGCCTCAAAGCAACCATCATCATCCATTTAAAGGCCCAAAAATCCCATTAGACAAATCACTAGATCTACCAGATCTATCCAAGTACAGAGAGACCCAGTTCACCAAATCACTAGATCTACCAGATCTATCCAAGCACAGATAGACCCAATTCATCCAATCACTAGATCTACCACATTTACATTCATCGTTCACATTGGTCATTGGCAATCGAGACAGACACGGTAGTGAAAAAAATAAAATCCAAAATCAACAAATAGATAACACAATAGAGGGAAGAAAGAAAACATACCCAAACGGAAGCACACTGGAGAGATGAGGGATTGAGGAAAAAAGGAGATGATCGGTGAGCCGCGCGATAAATTTTCGGTTCCGGACAAAACGAAAGCTAGCGCTGAAGGGATGAGAGAGAGAGAGAGAGAGAGAGAGAGAGAGAGAGAGAGAGATTTGAAAATGGTGGGGGGGGGGCGGGGTAGGATTAGGTTTTTTTTTTTTTTTTTTTTTAAGTTTATAAACGGGTACCAGGTTTAAACCCGGGTCCGGATTTAAAATTCGATACCCGGACCGGATTAATCAAGTTTTCTCAATCCGGGTTTCGACCCGGATTTGACCTGGGTCGAAAACCGGAACCGGAATCCGGGCTGCGCCGGATTTTATCCGGCCAGATGAACAGCCCTACTTCGAAGCCCAGCCAACAAACACCACCCCCTCCCTCTCGCGATGTCGATTTAACCAGCCCCTCCCTCTCGCAGTCTTCTCCTTGAGTGGGTAAGTTTCCAACCTATATATTTCACATGCCAGTTTGTAAATTGATTTAGGGTTTGATTTATGAGTTTATTTTTGTATGAATATCGACGCATCTCTGTCATTTTTGTTTCGAAAATTAATGGGTTTATTTTTGCATTTCATGATGAGCTCCATCCAGAATTAATGGACAAGCATCCAGAAAAATGCTTTTTTTTTTTTTGGTTCTAGCTTTTATCTCTATTCTCTATCGTAATTAGTTTTTGAATGGCACACACCCACATGAACACATTTCACATAGAGATTGTTTAGTTATCTCTTCAAATTCGAAAGCATTGAATATTGGTGCTTAAATTTAGTCATATATTTGTCACCCTGTTAAGTCATAAATTTAGTCATAAATTTCTGGTAGGCAGCATATGCTTAGCAATTTGCATGACATTGTAACAGAGTTTGCAAAAGTATTTTAGTGTACTTAATGTTTGCGTAAAATTTGATTTTATGTTAAGATCATTTAAAATGTGTTTCTACTAATTGAATTGATAATATGTCTTGAAATTGCCATCAATCTCATTATTTTGGCTGGGAAATAGTAGTCGAAAATGCATACTAATTTGTTCCTATGAATGATATTTGATAGATTCACTATGTACATGTATATGAGCTTAGCTTTGTGTATACGTTTTTGTCTCCAGTCTTTATTAACTGTATTTATTTAAATTTGGTGGCATGGCTTCTCTATTTTGTGAGTGTTTTTTATGAGTGGAAACGTATAATGGTGTTTAGTGGTGGGAAGTGGTTAATACACAAGCTTTTGTCCCAATAGATCCGAGAGAGCATAGAGGAAGTGGTTATATTGTCAAGTGTGTATCTGCATTATACAGTTGTAGATATCCTTGGAAGTAGTAAGAGTTGTTTAGGATTTTGGTAGAGAGGGTTCTACAGGGAAAAAGACTAGTGTTGTCATAAATAAATTATCTTATGAATTATCCCACGTTGCTATTTTTTTTATTTTTTATTTTTTATTTTTTTTAATTTCTTTCTTTTGAACATTCAAAATTATATGATTAATAGTTTCTTTTAATAATGAGTTTTTGTAGAATATTGAAACTCCTTCAAAGATCAACCTCATCAACTGCTTGTTTGCTATCCAACAACCATTATATGGACATGAGGTTGCTGCTGAATATGGAAGAACTTGGGAGCAAAGGTAGAAAATCACTTGCGCATCCTTGTGGAAAAAGAATGATAAATAAAGTGAATGATAATGTAAATCTATTTAAAGACTTTCCTCCCACTTTACAATGTGCATGTATGCAATATAGTTCCTGACTTAGATGGCACTTACGGATAAGTTTCACTAATGCATTCGTAATTACTAAAGATTTAGAACATTCTGAGATATGGCCATAAAATCATCTCCATGCATATATACCTCTGTTGTCCAGATGACTAACACAAGAGGGGGGATGAATTGAGTTGTATTAAAAAAATAACAATTATAAATCAAATATATAATATAAAATATAAACAAAATATGAAATAATAATAAATATAAAGAGTAAGGGTAAGAGAGAAGCAAACTCAGTATGTTAACGAGGTTTGGCCACACTGCCTACGTCCTCGCCTCAAGCTACCCCTTGAGGATTTTCAAATTCACTATTCAACCTCCTTCAGGTGGAGATAGAAATCTATTACACCTTTGAACAACACCGCTACAAAAGATCCATGTAGAACACCCTCTACACTTGCAATCACCTTACACGTGGTGATTCAACTATTTTCCGTGTAGAATACTTTCTACACGCACAAGAGTTATACACAACCTTTTTCTGATACAAAAGCTGATAGTGGGTAGGTTATCAGAAAACACTCCTCAATGAGTGAAATAAGAACAATACAGCGCAAACTATATCTCTCAAAATGAACAAGGATTAAGGCTCAATGCTAGAGAAGAGAGAATGAAAGTTTTTGAATGAATGTTGTATGCTCTTGGTGTTGTGAATGTGAAGCTCTCAAATGATCTATTTATAGGCATATGAGACTTCATATTCAAATTTAAAAAGATTCACATGTCAAAGACAACATCATTCACTTTTTCAAAAAATTCAAATAAAATGTTCTTCTTTTTCAATTGTCAAAGACAACATCATTCACTTTTTTAAAAAAATCAAACCTAATCTTTTACTTTTGGCATATGACAAAATGAGCACATTTTCGTTTTCAAAAAATTCAAACCTAATCTTTTACTTTTTACATATGACAAAATGAGCACACTTTACTTTTCAAAATTTTCAAACAAAATCATCTACTTTTTGTATAAGTCTAAAAAAGCATCAATCACTTTTGAAAATATTCAAATAAAACATGCAAATGTGAAAGATGACAATCAATCATCTTTAATATTTTCAAAGTTCAACTCTTTAATCAAGGCATGCACATGCAAAAGATGAAAATCAATCATCTTTCAAAATTTTCAAATATAATTTTCAAAAATATTCATGCACATGTGGAAAATGTATTTTAATGCTTTATGATAAAATATTAATTTTGAGCATTAATCCTAATTTCGAATTTTAAGAGATTTACAACATTACTTTATGACTTTAATGTGAACTTGTTTCCTTCTTGTTCATGCTTGGTTCTTTGATGTGCTTGATTCCATTGTATGAACAACTTGAGCTTGAAACTCCTTTATTCTTTGAATTCATTTGTTATCATCAAAATCCATGTGTAGATTTATAATCACATGAAACTTGAAATCTTGGGTTCAACAACCTCCAAAAGCATGAAAGTGCTCAAGTTCATGTGCTTAGGTTTGTCGGAATTATGTGATACTGACCAATTAGAGAAAAGCTTTATCATATTGATGGATGAATTCACTTACCATCATACTTGACTAAACATAGTCTTTAAAAAACTTGTTTATACTCTCACTTCATTGAGTTGTGGACATTCCAGCGCAAAATATACTTCTTAAGTAAGCGGGCACCCATTTTGATTTCCTGGAATAAAGATTCTGCAGCCAACTATTTTCTTCCAACTTGTACTTCAATAACATATCAGTCCACTCCAACTTAAACTCCTCAATAGTGAGCGTCTCATGAATATAATAGTTAAATTCATGTTAACTTATCATCATCAGTTATTATTGTAAAGGGAGCACGATCAAGCATCGCTTCTTGCCATATCTTCAATAACCATGTGTAAGACTCGGCTGTCTCATTTATCAGTAAAGCACATCCAAACATCACAGATTGATGATGATGATTAACCCCAGTTAATGGAACAAAGGACATCTTGTAGCGATTTGTCAAGTATGTAGCGTCAAATGTAACAACGTCTCCAAAATACTGATATGCTGCTCGTGATTTAGCATCTACCCAAAAGCAATTCCCCATCGACCCATCTTCATTAAGTTGGATCAAATATACGAAGCCTGGATTGTTACGTTCACTTTCCAAAAAATACTCATATAATTTTTGTACGTCTCCCTTTCCAAGAAGCTGCCTCCTTCGTTTACCCAAATAATTTTGAACGTTCTTAGCAATGCAACCAACGTTATAATCACCACCTTACTTCTTACTCAACATGGACATCATTTTCCGTGTTGGTATCCCCGACTTATTTAACGTGTCTATCAAATTTTTTTGTACTGATGCCACTCGTCTATGCCCGCGAAGCAAACTTATACTCCTAGGTGTTAACAACGCATGATTATGCTAAAGTACAAATTTGGACACAACACATTTGTCTCCATCATTCTTTATTGTCATCATCGCGTTACACCCACACTTTGTTTCCGTAGCCTCAGGTCTTGCTCTCTCTTTAAGTTTAGAATTATAACGACGGGATCTTTCTCTCGAACACATATACTGTATACCAATTAATGACCTGTCTATGTTTGACAACCGAGTATAATTTGTTCAAATGCTAAAACCAGTTTATCTGGAAAAGGCTTTATAGCAACTATGTGCATCCTCTATATCATCAAACTGTAGACCCACATATGGCTCCACATATGAAAATGACATCATATGACTTTCCTTCGGCATATTCTTATCTTGTTCAACCTCACCATCCTCTTCAATCATCTCAACTTCATCAGCACTAGAATTACAACTGTCTAAAATCTCAACATGATCTCTTGATGTACTCATTATTCACTCGACCTGATATGATTTATAGGCAAGAATAGCTCAATGGACAAACAAATTAAGTGTAGTATATATAACTCAATATAAAACTCTAGAATAATAATAAAAAAAAAGATCTCAACGTAAAACTCGTTAGAAAATCACACGATGTATATATATGTGCTGCTACTATATGTGGTGCACCACACAAGTTGACAAAAAAAAAAAAAATGAGAAGGAAAGGTCACGAGACCACTTAGTTTGCCTTATAGACCAGACATAAATAAGGGCCACAACACATTTATCATCATAACAAATAATTGATACATAAAAATAATGTTAGATAAATTAATATATATGATCTTTAGATTTTAAAAATATAATCGTTTCAAGCTTTCATATGATTAAAAAAAACAAGTTGCACATTGTAAAAAAAAAAAAAAAGAGAGAGAAATGGCTACATACAGGTTAACCTTTCATATGATTAAAAAAAAAAGTTGAAAGGAAAAAAAAAAAAAAAAAAAAAAAGAGATATGGCTACATACAGGTTCACCTTTCAGATGATTAAAAAAAAAGTTGCGCATTATAAAATAAAAGGAAAAAAAATTATAAAAAAAGAAAAAAAAAAAAAAAGAGAAATGGCTACATACAGGTTCACCTTTCATATGATTAAAAAAAAAAAATTCATATTGTAAAATAAAAAGAAAAAAAATTATAAAAAAAAAAAAGAGAAATGCCTACAGGTTCACTTTTCAGATGATTAAAAAAACATTTTAGTTTATTATATTCATAAACTCTAAAATAATTGATAGATTTTGTGAGATAAAACAAGAATAAAAGAATAAACAAACAGAAAGTTTTACCTTTTGTAAAGTTTCACCGACACAGAGCCCCATAAATCTTGAAAGCGAAACACAAAGCCCCACAAATCTTCAGAAACTAGAAGTGTAGAGAGAGAGAGAGAGACAGAGATGGTTCAAACGGATAAATTAAAGAGTGAAGAGCAAAGTAAGTCACGTGGGTGGGAAATCAAAAAGTGATTAAAGTCATTTTATCAGGTGTGAAGGTGCATAAATAATCATGGGGAGTAGTCTATGTGTTGTACATGGATTGGCTGGTGTAAAAGTTCCTTACTCACCCGACCGGCTCCAAGTGACACCCGAGAACCGTAAGAGTTCGTACAAAAATAAATTTAAAAGATAATATAATTTTATATAATTATAAATCCATTTTAAATAAAAATAATTTTATAATTTAATGTATTTATCAAATTAGTTTATCATTAAAATTTTTTATTGAGTCGCGTCATTTTTTAAATTATTTTTAAAAAAAAAAACTATTTGCAAGATTATATATTGACACATCTTGATACTAGTGACGTGGACTTATTGCATTAATTAATAGTTTGGTTTTTTTTTTTTTTTTATTACAGAAAAATTGATTGGCATTGACTCTATTCCAACGTGTATATTTGCTCATATATTGGCTAAATGCTACTGATTATATGAATACCACTCTCTCTTAAAAAATAATAATGGTAAGTAATGAGTATTCTTTCAAAGGAATGGTACTCTTAAAAAGAAAAATTTTAATTGCATAACATATCGGATAGCTATGATATGTCATTCGTTCTATTTGAAAGTATTTACTACAAAAATCTCTTTGCTCTTAACAAAACTCTTCTGCACATTTGAGTGGGCCCATTCTTTTTTCTTCTCTCTCTCTCTCTCTCTCTCTCTCTCTCTCTCTCTCTCTCTAATGGTAAATCAATCTTCATTCAATGAGAAGAAGACATTACAAATGAAAATTTGTCCAAAGAACTTGAGAAATGAATGCTGGACTAGAAATCTATCTCACAGTAATTTTTTTTTTTATCTGAGTGTCAGGTCAATTTGTGCGTACCTTGACTAATCCCACAGAGTCTTGAGGGAATTCATACTAGTTACCATTGAAAAGCAAATCCAATGTTTGACCAACTAAGCCACCCCTCAGGGTTAATCGCACATTAATGTTATATACATTCTAAGCATGCTTTGCAAATCTATGTGCAACCTCATTACTTAGGTGCCTCACATTTTGCACAATGCATCGGGAGATCTTTTGCATCAGTTTTTTAATTTCTTGTATTAGGTTGCCCAAAAATAACAAAGATTCTCCATTAGCAGCAAGTAACTCCTGCACCATAAGTAAAGAATCACTCTTCACAATCAACTCATTCGAACCCTATAGGAAGACATAGTTGAAGCCCTCTAAAGATAGCTAGCAATTCAATCTTTGTAGGATCTCTAACTGCGTTTTTTTTTTTTGGCTAGCAGCTATCACAACTCCACCCTTGGCATCTCTAAAAATAATGTCCACCCCTGGTCTACACTGATAATGAAAGACAACCCCATCAACATTTAGCTTCATTGATCCTGAAGGTGGAGGAGCCTAGCAACATTGTAGGGGAGTCAGATGCTTTTGTCTTCCTTTTAACTCCTTATAATCTTTCTATAGAGATAGTGCATATGTCACCACTTGCTCGGGAAATAGTTCTTTATCTTCATGATGTTTCTGATTTCTCTTGTACCACATTCTATACTCAATGAGAAAAAACTTTTCTAACTCCACCTATGTACTGGTTTTCATTACTTCTTGCACTAACTCCTCAAACTTTCCTCTAAATCCAGCTAGGGGCAAACAATTTAGTTGTTTCTTCCAGCACTCTCTAATGGAAAGTAAAGAATAAAGTGCATGACCATATCTTCAACTTCCCCCTTACAGAAAACACAGTTATCCTCAAGAACCATCTTTCTAGTTTTTAAATTGTGCAAAGTTGGTAGGACATTTTTACAAGCTAGCCATACAAAAACCCTCACCTTATTAGGTAATTCTAGCTTCCAAAGCTTCTTCCATATACATTTTTGAAGTTTTACTATTGACCTCTCACCTTCATCTCTGGTTTTTTCAATGACATGGAAATTTCTATAGGCACTATTCACGCTGTACTGGCCATCCTTTTCATGCTCCCAGATTAACTTATCCTCTCGATCCCCTAGTGCTAAAATGATTTTCAAAACTTCTACAACAGCTCTTGATGGTAGCAGGCTTCTGACTTCCTCTACATTCCACCACTTTGTAGTTTGATCAATTAAGCATTCCACTTTCTCCTCCTTAACTGACTGCTGATCTCATTTCTACATGATAAAATAGCTTTGTTTTCTAGTATCCAATAATTTTTTCAAATATTTTTAGTCTTCTCGTTCCCTACCCTCCATCTACAACCTTTCAACAGACCATTCTTTGCCTCCCATATGCCTTTCCATACATAAGATGGTGCAGCACCTAGCTTTGCATCACAGAAATTTGGTTAGGAAAATATCTTGCTTTGAACACTTTATGCACCAGAGTGGACTCCTCATTCATAACACTCCAACCCTGCTTAGCTAGTATAGTCATATTAAAAGTTTTGAGATCTTGAACCCCATGCCCCTATCATCTTTTGAATCACATATCTTTCTCTACTTACCCATCTAATCTTATTCTCATTCTATTTTTGACCCCACCAAAACTTGGCCATCATATTTTCTAACTCAGAGCAGAAAGTTCTGGCAACTTGAAACAACTCATTATATATGTTGGAATAGATATGATCATTGCTTTAATGAGTACTTCCCTTCCCCCCTATGAGAGTAATTTTTCCTTTCAACCTTATAATTTCTTCCAAACTTTATGCTTCAAATCTGAGAAAGTTTTAGTTTTTTCTTGACCTTTCATCAGAAGCAACCCTAAATATTTATCATACTGTTGAACCTACTGGACACCCCAAAAGGATATAAGCTCTCTCATAATTCTCCAACAGCTATTGAATTATCTGGTTTTCTTGCATATTAGCTCGACAAAAGAGGACACTATCATCTGCAAACAGTAAGTGATTAATTCTTGGAGTCCCCTACAGATCTGAATGCCTTCTATAACTCTGTCCCGGGCTACTTGCTGTAGAAGTGAAATTAGACCTTCAATACAAAATAAAAAAAGATAGGGGGAAAGTGGGTCTCTTTGTCTCAATCCTCTAAAAGGTTTTATTGGACCTTTGGGTTCTCTATTAATCATAATAGAAAATGAGATAGTGTTGACACACCTCATAACTAGCCTAACTCACATATCATGAAAACCCATCTTTCTCATCACCAGATCCAAGGACTCCCACTTAACTATGTTGTAAGCTTTACTCATATTAAGATTTAAAGACATGTATCCAGCTTTACTAGTTTTCCTTTATCTTAAGAAATGATTCACTTCAGAGGCAACCAATATGTTATCATAAATATGTCTCCCTCGAGACAGAAGCACTTTTTGAGCATGAAATAACATTGAGCAGTGCAGTTTTAAGTTTGTTAGCTAAAACCTTCGAGATCAGCTAATAAATCACATTACAAAGGCTTATAGGCCTGTAATTTGTCACTGCCTCAGAGTTCTTCTTTTTCGAAATCAAATTAATAAAAGTATGATTAACAGCTTGTTCTTACCATGATTCAAAGTATTTAGTACAGTTGTGCTCACATCCATTCCAACTATTCCCAGTATTTCTGAAAAAATATTAGTGTCATACCATTTGGGCCAGTTGCCTTTGTAGGATTCATTTGTTGTAAAGCCAAGAGAACTTCATATTCTATAAACACTTGTGTAAGGGCCTGATTTATTTCAGTAGTTATTCTTCCACCGAGTCCATCCAAAAAAAGCCATCTTCCTTCTTTAAGTTGAAGATGTGAACAAATTTATGAAGTAATCCAGAATAACCTTATCTCCGCCTTTCTCCACTTGCCACTGCCCTACTCCATCTCTTACTCCTTTAATAAGATTCTTCTTCCTTCTTTAAGAGGCTTTGTTGTGAAATTTTTTCATGTTTTGGTTCCCTTCCTTAAGCCAAAGTGTTTTTGATTTTTTCCTCCACAAAATTTCCTCTATTTCCAACCGTATCTGAACCTCAACTCTAACTTCTCTATGCTCCTTAATCCTTTGGCACATAGGATCAAGAGTATGGATCTGCTTTAGTTTCTCTCTTGGATGTTGTAGATTCTTTCTTACATTACCAAAACATTTCTTGTTTCACACCTCCAATTTCTCACTACACCTTGTAATATGACTCATCACAATCCTTAGATCCTTATTACTTGAAGCACCATGCCATGCCTCAGTAATAACTCTTTCACAATCTGGAGACTCTATCAATATGACTTCAAAACTGAAAATTCTTTTGCCCCTTCCATTGTAGCTATCCCCATTTAAGTTAAAAAGGATGAGAAGATTATCAAAATAAGTTACTACTTCATAACTGACAGTTGCATTTTGAAACAAGGAGCACCATTTCCAATTTGCTAAGCATCTATCTAGCCTTTCACTTATAAGATGCAGACCATCTCTCTTATTACATCACGTAAAATGAGTTTCATCAAATCATACATTTCATAGTCATCCAACACTGCTCGAAAAGTAGCTAATTGTCTTTTAGGTCTAGCTTTCCCTCCTCTCTTATCTTGGTTACTCAAAATTTCATTAAAGTCACCCAACATTAACCAAGTATGATCACTAGGCACTTTTAAAGCTTTGATAAGGGACCACATTTCATTTCTTTTTTATGAGTCAGAATGGCCATAAACCATTCATCAAGATCTTCACTTCTTCTTTTACTCTTGCATGTATATGGAATTTGGAAAAACTTAGAATAGTGACCACTATGTCCTTCTTCCAAAGTAAAGCAATACCCCCACTTCTTCCTTCACTGCTTATAGTCATGTAACACACATAACCCAACCCAAATTTAATTCTCTCCATTCTTTTATCAACTAGCTTTGTTTGTTGAATAAATAGTACCTCAGAAACTTCCTTTTTGGCTAAGTCACGAAGCGCTCAAATTCTATGTGAGTTCCCAAGCCCACAAGAATTCTAACTTAAGAGTTTCATTGTGTTTAGCTAGGTTGGTGACCATCCTCTGCCGAAAACAATCTGTTGGGAATAATATCATCTGCCTCTACAGGCACATAGGAGGAAAGCACCTCTCCCTTGGTTCTACTCTTCTTAGCCATTTGGGCCTGAGAATGTAGCCCACTCCTATCCCTCAAAACTCTCTTTTTTCCTATCTCTTTTGAAAGTGAGACATAATACATACCTTTCCTTCTAGCTCTTTTCTTCTAGCTTCCATTGGTTTTTATACTTTGAGGTTGTTTTTGGTCCTTGCTGCCTTGTTCACCATCAATGTGCTTCTCACGAGTGTCTTGCAGTTCCATAGAGGTCTGCTGGGCTTGACTTCTAAGCACCAATATTGGAGATAGGCTAGAATTACTGGGCCCCTTAGAAAAGAGCCCAGTTTGTTCTTATCCTTCCATATAAGAGTCCCGTCCCCTATCACTCAATATCATATCTGCCTGCACTTCATTTCCCTCTTCCCTCAATTTGCTCCCCTTCTCTAGCTGTTGATTGGGAGTAAACTCTATTGTGGAAATTGCCTTCTTCACCCTCATCCATCCTCGCAGTTATCTTATGAACTTCCTCCCTCCCTTCATTCCCTCCTGAATCCTTGCTCTTATCAAATTCAAATATTTCTTCATTTTTTGTATCCACAATAGGAGATTTTTCAGAATTCATCCCTCCTCTGCTGTCAATCTTGTTCTGATGGTCCTCCCATATTCTTATCCCTCCATCGCACTTGTTTTGCCAAGTATGATTTTCCATCGTTTCCTACCATTTGGTTCTACTCGAAGCCATAACCCAAACTGAGCAGCCGTTGATCATCACTAGCTTTATGCCCACGGGCTATTGGTTTTGTCAAGTCTAACAAAATTCTCACCCTTAGGAAAGTGCCCCACCCCACTTCATTGTCAGCCACTTCTACTTCTTCCATCACACCGAGTGATCTTCCAATTTTTTTACCACATTCATTCATGCCTAATAAAGGTATATTGTGCATTTGGACCCACAACGAAGTTTTATCAAATTTCATCATACTGAGTTGAACATAGCCATCAAAAGAGTTACAGACAAAAAAGTGGTTGTCAAAAAACTATGGATGGCCCTCCTTCACTCTCTTCTTGTCTACACGAGTGGCAAAAGTGATGATAAAGACATTCGGTCAAACTTCTTTGAAGATTGCTTGTTAACTAACTTTCCAAATTTTTGTCATTATTAATTCAACAATGCTCATTATTACAGATCTTTTAATACATACTTTTCTTATCAAACACCTCTCACTTTTGTGTAGAACTACCTCTGTGGCTTTCTCTTCTAAATCGATTGCCCCATCCTCTGTGAGTTTCAAATAAACCCATATCTCTTCAATCCTTTGCATCGTTGTCACCAGAAAGTAACATTGTCTTCTACTTCTAGCCATAGACGTTGATAGTTGTTATACCACATCTGTTTTCTCCCTAGAGAGAAAAGGAGAGGAGAATAAAAGAGGCGAGTTGTTCCTTTGATGGGTAGGCCCATTCTAATCCAAACAAACCATGTACATTTATATTTTCTAAAATCATGGGATTAATCTGAAGTATACCAGGTTATGCTCTTGATTATACATTATATAGGTTACTGAGATAGGATGACTGATGAACAATAGAACAAGCCATTAAAAATTTATAATGAAAATAACAAAATCAAGAAGTCAGAAAATGAAGATCTGGATTTCAAGGTTCGATCGTAACGATGATTTTTTTTAAACATATTTTGTCTCCTTTAAACGTTCTATAAAATTATTCTCATGATATAATGAAACCCTATCTCTTCTCGTTGTTCTACAAATGCACTTCTATAGAATAACTAAAAAAGCTATTTTTTCAGAATTACAAGATGGATAGATATATTTTAGAAGGAGAAGTGTAGTTTTTCTTATATGTTCCAAAATCTAAACAGATCAATTATTTTATAATCACTTATGGTGCATTCCAATAGATAGAAAATGACTGGTTTTCTTATTACGTAACAAAGGCCAAATAACAACTAGAAAACAACTAGTTTTCTTTTACCTACCCGTTTAATATTCTCTTATTCATATATTTCAATGAGTTGAAGTTCTCCATCAATGCACAAGATTTTATTTGCATATAAGAAAATGAGATATTATATTATTATTTTAAATACCCAAAAATAATTTTATCATTTTAATAAAATCTAACATTCCCCCGCTATTTGAAATAATGATTTTAAAAGATTATTGTGCCTATCGACGAGATAAATTGCCTCAATTAAGGTGCCTTCTGTACTTGAACTTTCACCTAGCATAATTATATCAAAGCTGTTGCATGGTAATTAGTGAACGTATCTTGAACTAATGACCCTATTAGACTAGCTGGATAGAATTCATGCAATTATTTTCTGATTCTCCAAGTCTTTTCATTTAGCTTGCACTCTTATATCCTTGTGCATATCCCAGTTTCATGAGAGCTCTAGGCATGGTCAGTACAATAGAAAGCGGCCACACTCATATAGGTAAGTTCATCTAAGGTAATTCTGTTTCACCTTGACAAAATAAGTCTATAAACTTATTAAGAGTTTTACTCATCCTTTAAACTCTAGGAACTATTAATACTAGAATACATTTCTTTGGAATTGGGGTGTAAAAGGATAATTTCCTTTTAAACAATTATATAGTATTGGATAATCAGCACTTTATCAACTTGATAATACCCATTGAACCTTAATTATATTTCAAGTCCAAGGTTGGGTTCCCATCGCATGCAACTTAATTTATAGAGTTCAACCCCATTCCCTTTGAGAGAAGCTCTATGTTATAGAGTTTTAGTGAGAGAAGCTCCATCCTCTCTCTAGGAAAAAGAAACCAGGTAACCGTCCGAGGGAGGTGGAGCTTCGGCTCCTCCCTCCCTCCTCCCAACCGTTTCTGTGTTTTCTTTTCTGTTTTCGATGTTTGTTTTCCTGAAATAAGATCGGCTCCGGAGGCTTCCACCAGAGGCCGTGACCCGAGATCTTTTCTTCTTTTTTACACCCAGTTGGGCGGAGAGTTTTTCTGTTGGGGGGGAGGTTCTCGGTTGCGGCTTTGGGCGAGATCCCTGACTATTTTGTATAGTCTTCTGTGGGATGTTCCTC
Organism: Carya illinoinensis; assembly: GCF_018687715.1. Taxonomy (NCBI): domain Eukaryota; kingdom Viridiplantae; phylum Streptophyta; class Magnoliopsida; order Fagales; family Juglandaceae; genus Carya; species Carya illinoinensis. The sequence goes on from NC_056765.1 coordinate 11,857,320, forward strand.
AAAGGGTTACGGCGTGAGTTTGAATCGGGTGTCTTGCTCCTGGATTGATGGTTTTGCTTGTTGGCTCGGGGTGCTCCTCGCGGGGTTAAGGATCTCTGTTTTACCATGGAAAACAGAGGGTGGTTACGGGGTGCAAGCCGTGCTGCATGGAGGTTTCAAAGGGGTTGGGGTGGAGGCCGGAAGCTTCTCATGGTGTTTTCTCTTCTGGTTGGTGGCGGAAATCAGGTGTCACAGTGTTGATGGTTTTCGTTTCTTCGTTATTTTTGTTTTGATTGTTAGATCTGGTTAGTTCTGGTGTTTTGACTGGGGTTGGGAATAAGCCTTGGGTGGCTCTGTGTCCGCTTAGTCTAGGTTTGGTTTTCGTCCTTATGTGGCTTTGGTTATGGCCCTGTGTCCGTTTGATCTAGCCGTAGTGATTGTGGCCGGGCGACGGAGACGGTGGTGTAATCCGTGAGCAGGGAGTAAGTTGCATTCTCCATGGAGCGGCCAAACCTTTCTGTCGAAGCCTGTAGGGATGAAGAGCTGAGCAGGGGCCGGACGGGGGAAGGATGCAGAGGCTCGTGGGGAGGAAGATGGGTGGCGGCGGCTTGTGTTTGAGTTGAAACCCTAATCGGGTTGGGCCCCCATGGCCCTATGGGCCGGATTGTTATCTTGGGCAGGACCTGTAGTTCAGGCTGGGCTATGGGCCGGTTTTTTAACTTGGGCAGGGCCTGTAGTTTCAGACTGGGCTTTTTGTTTTACCAGCCCTTAGTTTTTTTTGTAGTAAATCTGCTTAGTTTTTTATAAATAATAAAATAGGCTTATATCCCACTCCTCTTTGGAGGAATGTGGGTGTTAGTCCTACTCCTCTTTTGGAGGAAGGTAGGTGTTAGTACTCTTCCTCCTTGGGAGGAGAGAGTTTGGTTATTCTCCTCCTCCTTGGGAGGATGGAGCGGGTGTGTATCTCCCTTCTTTGGAAGGAAGGTTTGTTTCAGCTCTGGTTTTGGCAGAGCGCCTTCTCTTTTGACTTTCTGTCAGGGGAGAAGGTGTAGAAGTTTAGACAATGTCCGTCACAAAGAAATTTGTTGACGGGGAAGCTCCTGAGCAGTTGCGTTAGTTGACTTATAGTCGGATCTCCTGTATTGATAAGTCACAGTTGTAACTTCGATTATTAATGAATGCAGATGCATTTTTCCCTTCAAAAAAAAAAAAAAACCCCATTCCCTTTGATTCTTATAGATCATATCCCTTGGTAGGCCTTTTGTTAATGGATTTGTCAAATTTTGAATATATTCAACATATTCAATAGTAATCACTCCATTATTGAGTAATTCATGCATATAATTGTGCCTTAAACTAATATGTCTTGATTTATTATTATACATCTTGCTTGGAGCTACTCGCAAGGTTGTCTCACTATCACAATAAATCACTATTATGTGAAAAGGTTTAGTCCAAATCGGTTCGTCTACCACCAAATTCCTAAGCCATTATGTGTTTTTACATGCAACTACTGAAGCAATAAACTCATATTCTATTGTAGAATGAGTCATACAAGTTTGCTTATTTGATTCCCATGAGATTGCAGTTCCTCCTAACGTAAACATCATCCATTTGTAGAATTAGAATTTGAATCTACACCATTCCAACTAGCATCATTGTATCATTCTAATAAAATGGTCTCTCTTTGATAGTGTAAACCACTTATTGCCCCCTTCTGGCATTTTAAAACTTGAGAAATAGCATCTCAATGCTCTTGACCTAGATTGCTAGTGAATTTACTTAGCAAGTGCAATATTAGGTCTAGTGCAATGCACAATATACATTAGAGTACTCCCTATCACACTTTCTAATTGGGATCTATATATTCTTATGTTTTCTCTCAATTAAGACTAGAATCATATGGAGTTGAGACTGATTTTTGGTCTGCATGACCATACTTCTCGATCACTTTCTCAATATAATGAGATTGTGTTGAGGATAAACCATTGATTGTCCTCACAATCTTGATTCCAAGAATTGCGTCAACCTCTCCCATATCTTTCATGTCAAATATTAAGGAAAGAAACCTTTTAGTTTCTTCTACACATTAAAGATTACTTTTAAATATTAACATATCATCAACTTACAAACATATGATTACACAATCATTATTATCTACTTTATAATAAACACATTTATCATAATCACTCGCTCTAAAACCATATGATAAAACTATTTTATCAAATTTCTCATGTCATTGTTTAGGAGCTTGTTTTAAACCATAAAATGATGTAATCAATTTACAAACTTTCTTTTCATGACTAGCTATGATAAAACCATCGAGTTACTTCATATAAATCTATTCTCTAAGTCTCTATTTAAAAAAGAAGTTTTTACATTTATTTGGTGAACTACTAGATGCTTGAGCGATGTAAGAGAAATTAAAATTCTAACAGTGGTATTCTAGCAACAGGAGCACATGTATCAAAATAATCTATACATTCTCATTGTCTATATCCTTTAACCACTAAACAAGTTTTGAATTTATTAATAGACCCATCAACATCAAGCTTTTTTCTAAAAATCCACTTACATCCTTTTACTTTTGAACTAGGAGATAAATCAACTAGTTTTCAAGCTTGATTTGAAACTACTGATTCCATTTCATCATGTATAGCCTCTTCCCAGAAAGCTATATCTTGTGATGACATAACTTTTTAGTAAGATACTTTTAACATTAAAAACGAATTTAACTCCATTCTTCATCTCATCTGATCAATCTCTTTCTACAAGATAGATAAGAAAATCGGTGCCAAATGATATTTCTTTTTCAATGCCTTTTGCTTCTCCTTAGTTCAAACTCACTAGGATGTTCAAATTCATTTTCATAAGTACTTAGGATATTAATATGAGCATGATTCTTTTGAAAATCTGACTTAGTCAAATTTTCAAAAAATTCTACACTCCTAGACTCATATATCTCATTTGAGTCTAGATCTAAAAATCCGTATGTCATACTATTTTGAGAATATCTAACAAAAACACATTTATGTGTTTTGGAACCCAATTTTGGTCTTTTAAGATCCGATTTCTGAACATAGGCTAAACAACCCCAAACTTTTAGTCTTTTTAAATATGGAGGATATTTATGACATAATTCAAAAGTAGTTTTTAAAATTTTCTTATGAGGCACTTGGTTTAAAATATAACATGCAGATAAAATAGCTTTAGCCCACAGGTTAAGAAGAAGACCGGAACTTAAAAGCATAGCATTCACCATTTCAACAAGAGCTATACTTTTTTTGTTTGGCTATTGCGTTTTGTTGTGGTATATAAGGAGTAGTGACTTGATGTTTTATCCCATAAGTTTCACAAAATCTTGTAAACTCATTAATTTGATAAATATTCACCCCCATGCTTCGACCTCAAAGCCTTAATCTTTTTTCCTAGAGAAAGAGCGTCCCAAGTAGGGACTGCATGTGCAGATATTTTATTAAAAGAGAAAAAAATAATTTTACAAGGGATATTTTAGTAATTTAAAAAATTTTTAAAGATAAAATTGTCTATGCCTGCATTGCAATTCCCAAATAGGGACTGTATGTAGTATTGCTCTTTTTCCTAACTGACTTTCTACTTCATCTTCATAAATCAAAAATTTTGAAAAAAAAATTATTTTTTACTCTTAAGCAAATAAACATGTGAATATCTAGTACAATCATCAATAAATGTAAGAAACTAATTATTACCACCATGCCATTCAAGATTTTTAAGATCACAAACATCACCATATATGAATAAATTCAAGAATTTTAGATTTGCACTCAACATTTTGAAAAGCTTTTCTGGTTATTTTTGATTCATCAAAATTAGAAATCAAACCCAAATTAGACATACTTTATGGAACCATAAATTACATATCCTAATCTTCCCTACCATAAATTAAAAAAAGATACAATATAAACTGAAATCCCAACCAATATATTCAATTTAATCATTTCATTACAAGAATAGACTTTCCCTACAAACACTCAATTCTTGGATAAAATGAATTTATTCGATGAATACACAAGCTTAAAACCTCTCTTATTCAAAAGATCACTGGAAATTAAATTCTTTGCCATGTTAGGAACATGACGTACATTGACAAGAGTCAAAACTTTTCTAGATGTAAACTTTAGCATGACTATTCCTTTTCCAGTGACCTTGGTTCAAATGTTGTTGTCCATTTTCACCTCGATTCTACCATCAACCATTTCATAAGTCTTGAAAAGACTTCTATCCTTCAAGATATAAATTGTAGCTTGAGTATCCAGCCACCATCCATTCTCGGATGTCACATGGTTGGGTTCACAAACCGTTGCCATGAGATCTTTGGTCATGCATTCGCTTCTTCTTTCCTATATTGATATTGATAGAAATGATGCCTTTACTTGCAACCAAAAAAAAAAAAAAAAACAATGATCTTTTTTCTTATTGTTTTGATATTTGGGGTTAGGGCTATTTTCTTAAACTTTTTATCCTTCTTTGCATGAAACTTGTTCTTCTACTTGTATTTGTTAACGTTTTTGTTTCCATTTTAGAAGAATCATCATTTTTGTCTCTATTCCTAAAATCTTCTTCAATGCGTAAATGACATTGAAGAGATTCTAAAGAATATTTTTTATCATCATGTTCAAGCTTTCTCTTGTAATCATTCCATATTGAGGGCAATTTATTAACAATTACTCCCACTAAGAAATTTTCAGCAATATCGATTCCCCATTGATTTAAGATTACCAACGATAAGAAAAAATTCATATACTTGGGTAAAAATTAGCTTATCATTTTCTCATCTTATAATCCATAAATCTAAAATAATAGGCATTTCGATACCTGCTTTCTCAATTTTATATTTTGTTTCCAAAATTTTCCATAAATCCATTACCAATTGAGCAGACCGGTAAACATCATATATCGAATTGGACAACACGTTGAGGATGTGGCCTTCGGATAAAAAGTCGTTTTCTTTATGCTTCCTTTGCTTCTCCTTCAGCTCTGCACTTTCTTATGGAATAGGATTGAGAATCGCCTCCAAGTCATCTTCTAAGTGGTGAGGAAGAACAACATCTTTTCCTGCCATCGAATGAAGTTCTGACCATTGAAATGATCAAGATGAACGAAATCTTGGTTCATCACTTGAACGGACTACATTGGCCCATGATACAAATTATGTTCTAAAAATGTTAGAAAACTATCATGAAAATAATGGAATCATGAAGGCTGAAAATAAAGATCTCCTAGATTCGATCGTAGACGATTTTTCTAGAACATATTTTATCTTCTTTTAAAGTATTATAGAGTACTGACAAAATTGTTCTCAGATACACTAAAGCACTCTTTCTTCTTGTTGCTCTACAATAACAATTTTATAGAACAACTCAAAAAAACCTTTTTTTTTTTTAAGAATTACAAGATGAAGAGATATACTTGAGAGGGAGAACTTTAGTTTTTCTCATCACTTCTAAAATCTAAACAGATCGATTATTTTATAATCACTTATGATGCATTCCAATGGCTAGAAAACAACGTAACAAATGCCGTCTAATGGTTAGTAAACAGCTAGTTTTCATGTTACGTAACAAAAGCTATATATCGGCTAGTTTTCTTTTACGTAACAAATGCTGTCTAATATTTCATTATTCATTTATTTCAATGAGTTGAGTTCTCCATCAATGCACAAGATTTTATTTACATATAAAGAAAATGCAATATTGCATTATTATTTAAAATACCCAAAAATAATTTTATCATTTTAATAAAATCTATAACACAAGCAAAACCCTGTGAATAGGTCGATTTATATAATCTTAGTTGAAAGTTCAAACCAATTGGGATTAAAATTACACCATGCACACATTATATAGGACATAATAGAGCCTTAATTTCCTTGTACTGGTAGCTACCAGATTTAGCTGTTGATGAAAATGCCGAGGGAGAAACACAACCCAAGCCAATTAAAATCTGATTCCTAGACACATCAAGGATCTCTCAGAGCCTGTATAGTGTTTGTTTTCTGGAGGAGATATGATTCAAGTTCTCAAATCATTAATAGGACCAACCGAAAATGAAGACACATTTATCATAGCTACTAGAAAACACTTGTCAGGAGATCCTGCAATTCAGGATCCAAAACTGTGGATTCCTTCTCAGCTTCAGTTGTCCCAAAGAGAATAGCATCAAGCTTAGGAGGTTTCTGGAAACAGGCAGTGTGTCAGAAATTAAATGTAGTATTTCATGCATTAGCTCCAATCCATGCATTATAGGTTTTAAATTTACCATGTTTCGAATTAGTGTCCAATTGACACCCCAGAAGAAAGGGTGACTCTTAATTTCATTTGTCCCTTCCCGAGAACCCAATCGGTTTTTGGGATCCCTGTGCAACAGCCGATACATCAACTGCTTTGCTTGGAGACTAACCTGGAATGGAAGACATCAACTTTTTTTCAATACCACAGCATATTTGGTTTATAACCATTCTGGTTATATGTGATTAAGGTAGTTTCCAAACTCATACATAACTTCCTCTTTAAAAACACAAAAACAAAAGAACTCATGCATAAGGTATGTAGGTGGGAATTAAGTTTGAACCGTTGGTAAAAATAACTCCATGCATTATTCAAGTGAAATGTGCTTCAGTTTAAGTAAAAGAATCATATTTCTTGAGTTTGCTAGTTTTGGTTTCGGTTCCAAAATCGTTTCATGATGAAATTCGCCTGGGGTGGGGGGACTGTCTTCATGTCCTTTCGGTTTCACTCACTTTTCCAAATGCTGACTATGGGAATTTCTTACCAATTGCTCTGTTTTTTTTCCAAGGGAAGAGCACAATATATCCATAAATGATTTGTTAAATAAAACTTGGGATTGTTTTTAAGAAATCATGCCAGTTTTGTTAGGCAGTAAACGTGACAAATAGTTTAGGAGCAAGATATATCTCACCAGTATTCTTCTTGAAAACTTAAGATCCTTTTGAAGAATATTGGAAAATGTCTTTTGCCTAGTCTTTCCCCTAAATGGTGTATATCCATAGAACATCTCGTACATAAGAATACCTGAGAAATGGAGCAGTCAATCAGCAAGGTAGTGTCAGCTATACAGTTCTCGAGAACGTAACAATAAATGCAATAGTATTGCATGCTCCACATGTCACTGATAAAATTGGTGTACAAGTAATGCAAATCAAGTATGATTTGTTATGGTTTACATGCTTCAAGAATGAGAAGACCAATGCATATCTTATCATTTCTTATGGACAACTTGTGCATTTGATTTTATAACAATATTTGAAATTTTCTTATCTAATGGACGATCAAGATCAAATAGTGATGATTTGCCTCTGTTTTAGATTATGTTAGGAAAACCAATATCAATCTCTTCCATTTGAATCAGGAAATCGGAAGAAGCTCTCCTTCCAGAAATACAATTAAATAGAATCATATCATACTCTGACACGATGGTGGAAACTTGCTCATGAAAAAGATAACAGAATTTGGAATACCTAAGAAACAATAAACTTGGCTTATGCTAGTGTTAGAAAGTTTTTGTCATCTTTGCATATTGTTCACTGATTTTCATAAAGCATAGTCCCAGAGTTGTTATTGGTTCTCCAGTTCCCAAAGGATGAAGCATTTCAGTTTGCTCGTTTCCCAAGCCTAAAGAGCTTTCTTTTAGTAAATAAATTTACATATTTGATTTTCCAATTCTTTTGTTATGTTGAAAGATGTATGAAGGGTTTCATTAGTATCCAACTGTAAAGCTTTTACAGTCACATTTGGATGGTTTCATGTTTCTCATTTGTATTTTAAGTTCTCCCCCCACCAAGCCAAAGTTGTTAAAAGAAAATCAAAGCCTGGTTTAAGTCATATGCACTTCGGATGCCTGATTTCATGAATAAGATAAAAATCTACCGAGAGCCCACCAGTCCACCGCACTAGTATGGCGTGCCCCAGTTATGATTTCCTGCAAAGAATTGAAAGGGAATGGACATTCACATAAAATTCAGAAAATGACAACAGACGAGTCAAAATTAAATCTTAGATACATTTGATCTCCAAAAAGTTGTCTTAACAGGTGAAGATACAATTTCTAGGTAGAAACTACACAAGGTGACAGGTTTGCTGAACTAAAAAAGAAAAAGCAGTGAATGAGGGTAGGTCCCATCTCTTCTCACCATATAAAACATGTCTTTTTAAAGCCTACCTATACATCATATAATTTTTAAACTCCTCTGAAACTACATCATCAACTATCCCACTATATTATTACTAGATGACAATTAGCACTATAAAGTCACATTATACACTCCCGATTTTGTATTGTAATTATCACTATTATTTTTTGTTTGATTTGTAATTATCACTAGTATTATTATTATTATTATTCTCATTAAGTTAAGTTTATAAAATTAAAATATATCAAATTAAATTAATAATTTTTGTTTATAATTAGTAGTCTTTTAGTTTTTCTAAGCATTATTTTCTGTTTTCTCAACTTATTCCCTTTAGTTTGACACACTATCAAAATGGCTTTTGGTCCATCTCTTCACTCAAGTAAAGTTTGTGAGGTTTATCTTCAACAAAGGAGAGTAAGGGAATAGAAGATCAAATAGCTCAACCAAAATTTTAGATATCAAAATGCAAACGTTTACACTCTTTTAGAGGTTCTAATTATGGTATAATGCCTCAGTGTGATAAATTGGTTACATAGAATATTTATCGTTTTCTCAATTTAGTTATTTCCTCAAAATGAAACACTACATGAAGATGAGTCTTTTCTGAGACAATTAGTAAAATTCCTCTAAGATAGACATGTAACAAGCACATGTTAAGATCCAGTAACTGTAACGATATTCAGTTTTGACAAACCGGAGCTATGTACTCCTCAGTGCCAACAAAAGAATTTGATGCTCGCACAGGTTCAGCCATGAAGATAAGATTCTCATGACCCTTATGTTGTTTTTTCTTTTCATTTGTACCTGGAATCAAAAGCTGCAAAGAGCACAGCCAAAACCATCATATTTATTCCAAAATCTCAAAATGATTGGATGTATGCCAAGATTTTTTCTTTGTTTTTGCTGAAAATATTTATGCGATAGAAGATTTGATAAAAAGAATACCTGAGGTTTGCAGGATGCCAAACATGACAAATCAAAATCTGTTAAGCACACGTGCCCATTGCTTTGGAGTAAAACATTTTCAGGTTTCAAATCCCTGTAAATTATCCCTGTAAGGAAATCAGCAGGATATTCATTAAAACTATGAAGATGCAAGAATGCAAGGATTTATCTAATTACTCCACTGTCTAATCCACTATACCCACATCACGCTGTGGTGAAAAACTGCATCAATATATAATGTCAAGCTTTAAGTAGCAGAAAATTTCAGCAATCAACATTGCTTAGGTATATTAAATATCATTATGCAGGTACAGGGCACACACATCAAGGAGCAAGACAGAATGGTTCACACAACAATCAGTAGGGCCATCTTGACACAAAAACAAAATACTGTGATAGCATCAGATACAGAAACTGCTGGAAAAATATTGTACTTGTCAAGCTTGCTCAGAAAGACTTCCTTCAGTTACTCGCTGACTATGTTTGTGAATTACCATTTACCAAAACCATCACTCATTACATATAATTTAATAGATAGACGCATACATAATGCACAGTAGCCTACCCTGACAGTGAAGGTACTCCAATGCAATTATTAGCTCCGCAGCATAAAATCTATAATTATCAAAGATTGCAGGTCAGTTCCCATAAAACTTAGCAACATTAGCAATCACAGAAATAATACGGTTCTGATTGATAGACCAAAAAATTTTCATAATTGCCCAAAGTATTAAAAATAAATGTGTGCAAAACCTGGCTAAAAGTTTTTGTAACTCGTCCAATAATGTAAAGTACAAACTACCATAAATATAAATTTGCTTAGACAAACAATTCCTCGTGGTCAAGATCAGAACAAAATGAAGTAACTATTAGTGCCATATATACCAAAACAAATGAAAAAGGGTGAATCCATGTGAGCATTAGATTAATTATTCATACAGCAAGGGGCTCATCTGTTTGCAACTTCGGGGATGGCAATCAGAAAAATGCATACATATGCAAAAAACCAGCTTTTTATGCTGATCAAATTAGGGTGGCCTAAGAAAAGTACGAATATAATTGGGATTGAAGTTCCTTTTTTTTTTTTTTTTTCCTTTTTTTGTTGTTGTTGTTGTTGTTGTTGTTGTTGTTGTTGTATTGTTCCATTAAAAATGACTCCTATCACCAGTGACTTCGAATACCCCTCTAATTCATGAAACTGTAGCAAAGGGATCAAATATCTCAAATTCTTCTGACAAAAGTATAATTGAAAATGGATCACTTTGAATGCAGAAAGAAAAAATAACCTTGAATCAGCTTTCAGACTATTTTTTTTTTATAAGAAGCTTCCACACTATGTATAAGCTACAGGAGAAACTTGGATAAATTTTTGTCCAACTGCAAAAGCAATACCTTTAAATCATTATTCTATGCTCATTTTATCTTAGCTAACTCTCAAACTCGGTACAACATAATTTTCCTTATTTATTTTATTTGATTGGAACAGTTTGCTTTTATCTGTTAAACATTTACCTCACTGCATCTTCCTTCAGGACCTTTGTAGGTTGTCTTTCCAAAAGCAGGAAGAGTTCTCCACCAGGGCAGTAATCAGTTATTAGACAAACATGTGTTTTGGTCTACAAAGGAAACACCTTGATTGTATCAGATTTTTGTTAAAGATTCCATATTTTTATTCTATTACAGTTAGTAGTATGTAAACTTTCGCTTCTCTCCACTAGGATTAAGTAATCAAAGAATCAATTTAACTCCTGCAGCTCATAGAATTTCCTTTATTGAAAACCATCTTCTTTATTACTGATATTTATAGAGATATTTCTAACCTGAAATGATGCATACAGTGCGGGAAGAAAAGGATGATCTAACATGTCAAGGATTTGTCTCTCTGCACAAGCTCTATGCACCTGTGGAACATGAAGGAAAGGAGCTACATGTATAGAAGTGGAAGAGTAACAAGAGGACATGATTAATGAACTACTTACAAAAAAATCACTCAAATGTGTAGAGAAATAGGAGGAAACGAATTATAAAACTTAATATCTGAGTTGTACATATTTACTTGTCCCTTGAACTTGAAGCAATAAAACTTAAAAAAAGACCCTAAATTGGCCTAGTAAGATGGTAATATCTTCCAGCTACATCGTGCCATAGAGTTGATTTAATGTTGTGATAAAAGAATGGATGAGATTCCTTGTCTATTCAAAGGTTCATTTTATTATTTCCGTCAGTTTAGACAGTAGTAACAAAATGTAGTAACGCAGAACTTAAAAGTTATAATTACATTCAATCAAGCAGCAAGAATAAACTTGGATCTCTAAGGCGAAGATAGCCTAGCTAAAATATTACATAAATGTAATACAGAATCCAATCAGAAGTGATAGGTACTGACTTCCTGCTACAAAAGAAAACGTAAAGGTAAATAAGATGTGTATAACCAATTTCAATACCTTGTTACGGTTGAGCATTACACTTTTATCCATAGCCTTCATGGAAAAATTCAGACCACTTCCACACAATTCCACCAAATGCACACTGCAATACCAGTCATGAGTCATACAAATTATCCAAAACACATACAAGATTAAACGAAGATTTAAGATAAAAAGGGGGTATCAACTATAGACCATAATAAAGCAACAAGCTCTTGTTAAGATTTCCAAGCAAAAGTTCAGCTTCCATTTGCATCTTACTAATATCTTTAGGTAGCAGATACTAGGCTAGAACAACTTTGATTTTGTTATCGAAATCAGCCATTTATATTTCTAACCGATAGAATATAGTTAACACTACTTACTAACATCAATTGAGTAACCCTAAGTTGTTATACGGGCTTTGCAGTTGAGGTCAAAATACTAACAGTACTTCCAAAGGTATCACTGTAAGATATGGTCTCATTCTAAATAGCAGAGTATGTGCAAGTTATATTTATTTAAAATAAGGTATCATAATTTCTAAAAACAACATTATGGGTCTAAAAAAAAAAAACAACATTATGGGCTTCAACCCAGATGTCAAGTATTGGCAACAGCTTGAGTCACTCAGCTGTTTAATAATGACAACCGAAGTCAAGAAATTGATGTTCTGATTCATGGGGACTTCATATTATACTATTCTAGGTCTTGTTGCAACTTGTAAAATTCCAGCCACACAAACTTAAATTTCCATGGCATTAAGTCTGTGACTCCACTCTATATACCACAGTTATTATTGCCACAAAACTGATGGGAAAATGGAAAAGAGCATCATACCTCCCAGTATCACCAGATCCCAAGGGTTTTATTGGCCTGAAATGTTTCAAGCCTATCTGTTCTCCACTATCTAGAATCTGCAAACAGGTGTTACATGAGCAAATTAGAGAGATAAAGGGGAGTAAAATTCAAGAAAAGATAGGAAAGAAAATCCAAATACTTGAAGAGGCAATGAGGAATGTAGAAAAATATAGCATAAATCTTAAGAAAAGACAGAAAAAGAAAAATATCTTCAATAACTATATTTTAAAGATTAATACCTTTTGGATAGCTCTCCAAGAGAGGCTGTCTTTCCTGTGAGGTTTTGGGTGAACTACCTTGGAATGGCTAATCCATAAATCTTCTGGTTTCTGTGGTTGGAAAAAAATACTTGTAGTAATTGTTTACGCCCAAAAGCTTTTCAGAAAATGTGTTTCAAGGGGAAAGTACCAAATTAGCATCAGGAAGCCCTCTCACTGCATCATCAACATTTTCTGCAGTTTCTTTGACCTGAGAGTAGATGTCAAGTCAAGTTGTTTAAAAAACCCATCAATGTTTTGTAGCTGTAAGCTGTAAACAAGTGTAGATTTTCACTCCCCCTTCCTCTATCCCACCAAATAAAAAAATAAAGAGAGAGAAAACATGTTAAGAAACTAATATGCAGTGACCTCTGAATTGAAATTTGTAATTTTGTACACCATTATACCCCAAACAAATCCAAAAGCAGATCACGAAAGAAATAAAGGAAGCATTTGAAAAAGGTGTAGACCAGTTTTTCACTCTCTTTTGCAGTGTCTTCTGGAATGCAGTTGCGAAGTGGCTCAATGTGTTGACTACCATCTAATTGTACCCCAATAAAATACTGTACTTCACCCTGTTGAACCAGTAAATATTCTGATTAACTCTCTTGTTAAGATCACATTATGTACTTGTGAAGATTATTTGCACTGTGCATACTTTTTGATCACGCATGGGTTCCAAATGAAACAGGTTCCAGAACTTTTTACCTGAAATGAGTGTAAAAGCTATTTATTAAAGAGGGGATAAAAAAGTACTTTGTTAATTCAGCATTTCATTTATTGATTTTACGTAGAGTAGAAACTGTATATAGTAAGCATACCGCTCTTCGTGTAGTTAATGAGCTGGACCGTGACTTCTGTCTGGTTGTCAACTGCCTCTCTAATTTTCTGCACAGTTGCCGGATCAGTTTCGGGTCCTTGCAGAAACCTATAAAATCCAAACAAAATAGATATGTTTGTTGAATATTATAGGAACAAGAAAATGCACTGAACCTTGGCTAAAATACATTCCCGTTATTACTGGATGGAGATACATTCCGTTTTGCATCATTTTCATACTTCAAAACATCAAACAATTTTGAGGCACACCTGCAATTTCTTCCCAGGATTTCTTCACGACTATACTCCGTAAGTTCTAAGAAGCTATCGGAGGCAAAAATCTGAGTATTCGAATAATAAGAAACATTAAAGAAAAATTTATCAATGTGCATACTGAAATCCAAATAACATAGTTGGAGCAAAACAGATAGTTCCAAGTAGAAATCTTACGATAGGATTATCAGGGAGCCTTGGATCTGTAATGACAAAATTTTTCTCGATGCGCTCAAGTGTAGTAGCAAGATCAATACCCTTCCTCATTTCCTTCTTCCTTACTCTGTCATCAACATGGTCAAGCCACTCATCATCATTACTCCCATCATCATCCATAGCAGTTTCAAAGTCAAGACTTTCCGTAACGTTGGATTGACTCTTCCTAATAATCCTGATCACGGTAGAAGAGCCATATGAGAAAGGAGCTTACATGATATACAAAGACACTGACAAAAATGTGAAGTCAAGTATAAAAACTGCATTTGAGAGTATGCTTATCATTCCGGACAGGATATTATACCCCATAAAAGAACGCCGACTAGATTTTCTCTGTTTCTTTTCAGGTACGTCACTGAAGCCCTGCATTGAGCTTCTTCTACTTGCAAGTGAGTTCCTCCTAGGTGGAACAAAACTCCATGAGTTTCTCCTTGCTAGTGATTCAATCCTCTCCTCTTCCTTGCCACCTCCTGATTTTCTAAAGGGAGGATTTATTGATTCGCTGAGTGCACGAGGTCTCTTCACTGCCTGCACAACCTCAGAAACTGAACTGGTAGCCATCTCTTTCTGGCGAGCTGCAACAGACATAGTGTATTCAATTAAGCCTAAAATTGTTTTTTTTTTAGAAGTACATCTTGAACACTAAATCATATTTTAAATCAAATCATTCTTTCTAATTTGCAAAATATGTCTTGCCACCAACAAATTATGATACCTTGGGAATTTTCATGACTATACACCCATTATCCTGTATTCCTGTTGGGTTTTTCCCTTCCTGATTATCTCAGTGACATACTGGAATTCTTAGAATGCTGGTGGTTTCTGATGTTCTGGGGAAATTGCTAGAGTCTAATTTGGTTGAAATAACTAATGCAAAAACATAGAATGTCCAGTTTCTTTGCACTCTGTTTATCTCCACAATAAAATAACGCTTCAGTTCTTGGGTTAATGCTGGCTTACATCTGCCATGTTTGTGGTGAACAGATAAAATCAGTACATTCCAGAAAGGCTGAAGTTAGCTTCTGCTTGCATTTTGGAGGAATTATTGTGTTACATCTATCATATTCACAACAAATAATCTACAGCACCTCAACAAATGTCTCCAGTTCCTGTGATCTATTTCTTACTAGAAACAAATGGGGCCTTAGACATTATGAGTAATCTCAAGGTTCATAAGATAGAGGTTTCTTTAGGATTATCAGGATGGCATTTCTAACTATACTTGAAATTCCTTTAAAAAGTTACAAATAGTTAATTGGCAGAACTTGGCTCTGCTAGAATGAGTGTGCTAGCCCCGTGGGTGTTCCTCATTGTTTAGTGTTGGCAGTTGTACATATAATTTATCATTAATATCGCAGTTTAATCAAGTTTTTTTTTTTTTTGGGAAATTTTCTATTGTCCCAGTCTTTAGTCGTTTACACTAATTCTTGAGCCATGCAAGAATTGTATTACTATCCTTGATCTTTTTCTCTCATAGTTTATAAGAAAACGATTATAAAATCTTTCTTTTTTTTTTTTCCATCATCCAACTCCATAGAACTCAACTAAATTCAAATAGAACCCAAAATTCATTAGAGGCTCTTTTTTCCCCAATAACAAATAATGAGCTCCAACCAAATATGAAAGAAAGAGAGAGGATGTGGCGCAATATATACCATCATATTGAATCAAGGACTCTGGCAATCCATTGGGACGCACCATTTTATCCCTGGACCCCTCTGTATGCTTGCTAACCTCCACTTGCATCCTGCCAAATCACCAAAGCCACAACAAGGAAAGCATTCCATTATTGCGAAATTAATAAATTCCCAGCTCCCTGTCTTTCCATCACCATCCATCAACGATTGGACGGTAAAAAGTTCACCGCCCATGCCCATGCCGATAGTTTAAAATGGTGCGTCCCATTTTAATAGTAATAAAATGGTGCCAAACCCAAACACCCATAGGTTTAGGTGTTGAGAAGTACGAAAGAGAGTTATAAATAGTAATAAAAAATATGTAAAAAATAATAATAAAGTAATAAATAATAATAAAATATAATTAAAAAATAAAAAATAATAATAAAAATAAATAAAAAATAAAAAATAGTAATGAAAAGTGTCGAAGAGACTTCAACACCCAAACTTAGAGGCCGGACCACATTCCATATCACAATCAAAGAATTGAATCCAGTAAGTGACAGTGTTGTGGGGCAACACAGTTGGCCGAAAAGTTGGTTCTTTAATATGGCGACATCCTAATGCTTGATCATGCTAGGAAGAAGTGGCAGTCCCGGTCTTACTATTTTTTTTTCCCCCAACATTTCACAACCCCATTTATCAATCACTTGATTCTTGGTAATCTTGTTGGCCGAAAAAGTTGATGAATATGAAAAGGATGGAGTTTTTCAAATTTTTTTCATCTCATTTAGAAAATGTGAAAGATAATTGTTGCATTTGCGGTACAGTTATTTTAAAAAAATTAAATAAATATTAAATTTATATAAAAATAATAACTATTTAATAGTAAACGTTATTTTTATTTAAAATAATTATACGATACTTACGTATTTTATAATTATATGTAATATTATTCGAAAAGCACATATTTATTTTTAACAATAAGATACATAATAATTTTCTCGTTTCATTTCATTTTATCATTATAATTTTTTCAAACTTTAAAATAAAATAAAAATTTCAACTTTTTCAAATTATAAAATAAAAATAATGTTAAAAAATAATATTCTAATAATATTTTATTAATTTGTAACTTTTATCTCATTTTATTTTATCTCATCTCAACTTACTATCCAAACCGCTCTATTAAAGAATACACATATCACATGCAAAATGGGCACTTGCTATTTTTATAGGTGTTTTGAAGGAAAATTATGTACCTTTTTTTCCATATATTTTTTTTAATATATGACGTATGAAATTTATTTTAATTTGGAATTTTTAATCTGGTTCGAAGAATTAAACGAGAGAAATAAATATATAAAATGAATTTCTTAAAATCTTATTATAGAGTTTAATTACAAGAAAAGTAAAATAAAAAAACAAAATTATTATAAAATTTATTTTATGAATAATATTATATACAACTGTGAAGTGTGTAAGTATTATATAATTATTTTAAAAAAATGTGATATATTATTAAAAAATTAATTTTTTTAATATAAATCTCATATTTATTTATTTTAATACATTCACCACTAGTATTATTTATTTTATTTTATATAAAAAAGTTTTGTCTAAATAGAACTAACCCAATAAATTTAATGATTTTTCCAGCGTCGTCCTTAATGGGTGTAACGGTGAGTAAATTCCAAAAAGGCGTGCCATCTTTCTTGTAATTGAGCAGCCTCCCACAGAAGCTCGACCCTGCCTGCAATGTCTCTCTTATCTTCGCTACGTCTTCTGGGTTTGTATCCTTACCCTGTAAAAACCGACTGAGACAGACAGTCCCCACCACGCAAAATGTCATTAACAACCTTCACATGCATATATGACAGTTATTACAGTTGAAACTGATCGGGGAAAATGCACAATATTATTACCAGTTTCGACCAACCACCTCTTTGGATGTGTACCCTGTCATCCTGAAGAATCCGGCACTGGCGTACATTATTGGATAATCCGGTTTGGTCGCGTCGGAGACCACAAACGTTTGTTGGAACGTTGATAAGGCCTCCCTTAGGTCCTCTGATATTCTCGGAATCCCACTCTCTTTCTCTCCTCCGTCTTCCGATAAATCGCCGGAGCTTCTCATAGAGTTGTTTGAGTCTCTTTTTGGGTTTCCAGGCCGGTTGTTCGAGTCATTGACTCCGCTTCCGCACGAGCTTCGCGCAGAGTTGTTCGAGTCTCTTCTGTGGGGACCGCTGCCACCCGAAGTCCTGACGGAAACCCCTTGCAGCTTGCCCGTCTCTGTGTCGGTTTTCAGCACCAAACCCCACCCGGCCGCTCGTTGTGCCGCAGCACCGATTTCTCCCGACCTTGATTGCCTCTTCTGGGGGATTGCTGCTGGTGATGGCATCGGTGGTGGGGTGGAGTCCTTGAGGGCCATCCATGAGGTGGCGATGTCCACATTCCGACCAGACTTGGAAGAGAGCTTGGGAGACTGGTCCCGACGATTGCTTAAGCGTGTATGTAGCCATTTCTGCCATTTGGGTTGTGAAAGGATGGCCTGGTTGGTTGGCCTAATAGAGTAGGTGGTGGGATTGAATACTTCAAGCGAGCGTCTGGGTGGTGATGGTGTACTGAGAGAAGATTGCTGGTTTGATTGGTCCATCTCTGCAGCAATGAAAATGACAATAAATGAATGTTTATACATACATACATACATGAAATGAATATGCACGAGATATACAACTGTACAGAAACTGGAAATCTTGAAAGTGATTGAAATCCGGGTCTAGATGAACCTCAGCTACCCAACTATTTTGGGTATGGTGGGCCTCTCGGACCCCAAAATGAATTCTAACCAGGAATTTTGCTGTCATCTGAGAATGCGGATGCAAGTTGCAGAACGGTGCTGTGAACTCCGATTTTGCAGTTTTCTGATTGGGAGTGAGAGAGATACAATTAAATATTGGTGTAGTTTGGGTTGGAGTTTGGATTCCAAACATAAATACCTCCATATCTTTTACCCATCTCTCCTACAAAGAAATTATGGTGAATGTTGTTTTTTCATCAGCGAAAGAAACTCTACGCGTCTCATACTTTTTTAGGGTAGTTGTATCCCTATGATCATCAGGTTAAGGAACCCAATAAAGGGATAGACATTAGAAAGAGCAAAGATCTGAAGTTGTATCCAAGCAAAGACAGATTTCTAGTTAGTTTGATAATGAATTGAAGTCGTGCAACTCAGTAGTTTGCTGCAGGTGAGAGTCGGAGAGAACAGAACTAAACATTACAAAAGGAAAAAGAAACACCGACTCTGCAACTCATCAAAGCTAGGAAAGATGAAACACTGAGTGGATAAAACAAAATCAGAATGCAAAAGCACTTTGAAAATTTGTAAGGCTATCATATGGGGAGAAAAAGAAGAAAAAAAAAAATGTAAAACCACGGCTTGTGGTGTTTAGACCAGATGGTATCTCCTGATTCTCCCCGGCCTGTAAAAGAGAGGCAGATACATGGTGAAAATAACCCTCTTCCGAAAGAAGTTTCAGAATTGATTAACCAATGATCAGTTTCAGCATGAAACTTTTGACTAGGAAGAACATTGAAATTGTAGAAGTATTTCAAGCAAAGCTGGTTCTGCTGAATCAGGCATGGTTTTTGGCCTGGAATGGAGAATTGGAAGTACTTGACAAAAATCGGTTTTCAACTGAGCCAACAAGCTGTTTGGATGGGCTATAACATTTACTCTTCGATCCTCAGCTCAGGAAAGAAAATCCTTTTGACTAAAGAGTGAGATCAGAGAAGAACCGAGAAGATACAGAGCAATTTTCATTAAGGACTAAGACGAAAAATAATTAAAAAAATAAAGGGAGAATGATTGTCTTGTCAAAAAGGTTTGCTGCCTTTCCATTCCGAACACCGAAAATTCACTTTGCTCTTGCCCGGATTCGCATGCCCTTCAACATATTCAGCACTAAAAAACTATGAGAATTTCGAAAATAATTTCAGAACATGATGCATATGATTTCCTTGCTTTCTATTATCTTACCTCGGTTGATATCTTTCCTGCTTTCTTTTAGAGACGGGAAGGGGTTAGAAATATAAGAAAAGCAACAAAAGAAGTCGAACCAGAAGCAGAGGGAGAGAGGCTTCTGAATCAGGTTTGGAGTTGCCGGATCAGTATGCAGATATATAATTCATGACAAGAAATTATACCCCATGAAAGATCGGAGACTATATTTTCTCTGCACTGAGCTCGAGTTCCTTCTAGATTGGAGCAACACTCTCTGAGTTTCTCCTTGCTACTGATTCAGTCCTCCTCTTCCTGGTTGTTGCCACCTCGCGAATTTGTAAAGGGACAATTTATGGATTCGCTGAGTGCAAACTATCAAGGTCTCTTTCACTGCCTGCAGAAGACATTGGCAGAACTGATCGGAGTGCAAGTGCTAGCTAGCCCCTTGCATATTATATGGGTGTTCTTCAGTACTGTTCAGTCATGATATAATTCATCCTTTGATGTTTAAAATATAAATACTAACGTCACATTTAGATGTTGAAATGATCTCAGATTATTTGAGTTAATTTGGGAATAGTAATATTTTATGGGTCCATTGTATGTGTCTAAATGAAAATAGGTTACAATATGTATTTAAATGTATGAAGTAGGTTGATACGTGTCTAATTTTCTTATGAGAAGTTAAAAAAGTAGTAAATTTCATAAATGATTATGTTAAGATGGGTTGAGGTGAATTTGTTAATTAGTAGATTTATTTCATTAATTTTAGGGATTGTTTCTCTTAGATTTAGGAGTTTGAATTATTTTGGATTGAGATCTAGATTAGGAGAGGGTTAGTTGAACCCTAGCTCTATTTATTTCTGTTTTACATTGTATTTTCATTATGCTATTTTTTCAATAAAAGTTTAACACTTGTTTCCGACAATTGAGTGCTAGATTGAGTTAGTCTTAATTTTCATCATTCAACTATTCGGATCTTGTGTTGCCTTGAGGTAACCCTAGATTCATCCACTCAACACGATCTTAAACACTTGAGTGCAAGTGAGGCTTCCATCATTGGTGCTTTTGTTGAAAACCGTTCAACCCGTGGAGAGGAAGCTAAGGAGGAAAATCATGGCCGATCGACAACCAACGCATAGGGAGCAGATTAAGAACCTTGAAGTGACATTGGAGGCACAACACATCGCCACCAATGAGCGGCTTTGAAGGTTAGAGAAGATGATAGAAATGGAGATGGAAGACGCCATAGAAGAAGAGCCTATAGTCTCAAGGGTTTCGAGGGATCTAGAAGAAGCCAACACCATGAGAGAGTGGAGGATTCGGATTCATCTAATCAAGATTTCTCAAATTTCGATAAGGAATCAGTTGAGAAAAGCAAAAGGGAAGAAGGAAACCCAGGCGAGAGGAAGGGCAGGTGAATTTGTGTTCCAAACATAACCTAAATTCTCGGGACACTTCCTTTGGGATTTCATTTGAGTAATTGAAGTTTAATCAAGTTTAATGAGACTTGATTATGGGTACGTTTGGGTAATTAGATGAGAAGATAAATTTTCAATACTTCTCATAATTTTTTTCTAAAACATCATTTGAACATTAAATATTTTTCAATTTCAAATATTCAATTTTTTCATTTAATCATTACTCATTACAGCTTTAATGAACTTAAAAAAAAAAAAATCAATACAATATTTTCAAACTTCAAAGCAAAAATCATATTCAAACAATTTTTTAATTTTATAATATTTTTATTTAACTTTTTCTCTTTCATTTTTCAAAACCCAATAAAATATATTAACTCAAATAATTTTATTACTATTCACAAATAATTTAATTATTATTGTAGATTTATGATATATTCCAAGTGTCCAAACGAGCATTTAGTTCACCATCAAGTGGTTTTTTTTGGGGGGGGGGGGGGGAGGGGGGAATCTTTGTTGTCATTGACTCATTAGTTTACACGTACTAATTCTTGAGCCATGATAACATCAGAGATAATTTAAGTAAAATTGTAGAAGTATCGACCCTTGATGATCTTTTTAATTATCTCCTATATATATAGCCTATAAAAATAATATTGAGGCTGGGCCACATTTCATATCACAATCAAAGAATTGAATGGAATCCGGCAAGTAACAACGTTGTGGGGGCGACCCAGTTGGCCGAAAAGTTGATTCTTTATTGAGGTCATGACATCCAACATGCTACGAACAAGATGCAGTCCCGGTACTGTTTCTTGCTTTTCTACTCGGTATTGGCCTGTCAGTTTAATACAGTATGGGTATGTTGTGAGAGAAATTGGACCAAATTACCAGGATAGGATGCAGCTGGTGAATCTAACTGAATTGACAAATCAAGAAATGAAAAACCAAAGAAAATAATTGGTAATATTCTCATGGTCCCCGGATTAATATTCCTAGCTAACTTTGTCCAGCTAGTTGTGAGAGATGGGGGATACTGATATGCCAATGCATCTAGAAGTAGAAAGAAGTTGGCGAGTCTTACAACTCAATATGTGAGCCATCCATGGGAGGACTCGGGTTGAGGTTAACTTCCCTCTTCAATAGAGTCCTGTTGAGTAAACTAGGATATATGGAATTTCCTCAATAAGGGCACTAGTGTTTGTAAATCCTTGCTATCTGATAAATATATGAAAAATTTATCAATTCCTGCAAAATAATCACTCTAGATTTTGGAAAAGTTTATTAAAACAAAGAGACTTCCTTACTAATGGGTCGGGACATTAATAATGGGTCAGTACAAAAGTTTTTGCCTGTAAATTAATAATGGGTCAGTACAAAAGTTTGGATGGATCATGGATACCCACAATGTCCCCTCCTATCCCAATTTCATTCTCATCATTTATTATCCCAGACCCAACGTTGAGAGTCTCTAAATTAATTCTAGAGGAACCCAGAAGATGTGATACTCTCCCCCTCCAAACTTTATTTTCTCAAATGACTCCTAATGAAATTGAAAATTCCCACCAGGTCAGTTTCAATTATGTGACACCTCATTTTTATGTGTATTTTCATTAAATGAATATTTTAATTTAATTAATATAATAGTTCTTTTATTTTAAATTATCAGATTTTAATTGGATTTTAATTGTTGTTGAATTTAAATTGCTGTTTAATTTATTTTATCTTGTATTTGGATTTAAAATTAAATAGTTTATTTTTACTAGTTAATTATTATATTTTAGCTTTACGTTGTGTTTAAAATATTTTCTTAGTTTTATTACTTTTAAACTTTTTTTTCGTTGGATCAGTTGTTGGACTCCAGAGGTGAGGATTGGACCTCATTTCTTTTCATTTCTTTTTCTTTTTCCCTTTTTCCTTTTCTTTTCTTCTTTTCTTTCTTTTCTTCTTTTTTTCTTCTTCTTTTTCTTCCCGTTTTCCCCCTCTCCCCGTGCGCAGTTCCTCTCTTTTCTCATTCCCGTTACCGCCACTTTGACCGGCCAGTTATCCGCCGTCCGGCCACCGTTCAGTGCACCGCCACCACCATTCTCTTCCCCTTCCACCAGAAATCATCCCCACCAATTTTCAGAACCATCGGACCAGCCGTTAGCTTTCGAGAGCCGCCGGAAGCCGCTGCACCTGCTCTGTTTTTGCCCCTGTCGCCGGTTGCTTTCGCAGCCCAGAACCGCCGCTCGCCGGCGGCTTGGCCTACACCACCCACCCAGTTTTCTTCCCCTCTCACCGGTGAACATCCCCACCAAGTTTCACCTCCATCCGAGCCACCGTTAGCCGCCACGAGCTCCTCCAAGCGATATGGTTTTTCACCGTTTCCGGCGCCGTCGCACCACCTCCGGCCACCATCTTTTCACAGCTTCTTCCCTTACCTCTTGCCGACCTAAATCACCTATTTCTGGCCTCGATCAGTTGCCGGAGCAGCTCCCACGAGCTCAACTCCGTTCAGCCCCTTTTTGGCCTTCGACTGCCATTTCCACCACCACCCACAGCCAAAACTCATTTCCCTTAACTTTATAAATATCTCAATGCCATTCCCTATCAATCCCGAGCCTTGGTTTGTCCTCGTTCAAAAAGTGGGTATTTTACAACCCACGGCCACAGTGAATTTTCACTATTACGTTGCTTTCCTTCCGCTGTTTGCAACGCCGCAAGCTTTCTAAAAATACCGTATAGCGCTGTAAGTATTTTCCAAACCCTACTTTTAGATTTAAATATATTTTTCTCATTCAATAATTAATTGTTGTTGGTTGGCTGATTCCGGACTGAGTCTGAGGAGTTCGAGGGTCGGATGGATTGAGGACGGAGTGCTTGGTTTTGCTTGATTGTGTTTGCTTGTTTATTTGAGTCATGAGGTGTGAGTTGCATATTGTGTTTATGTGCATATTGTTTTAATCGAGAAAATCCCGTTTTGTTGGCGTAAATGGTTTTTGGGTGCGTGTGTCTCACGAGCCCAAGCCGGGATGGGTTATTATCTCGGTGGAGCTCCTCTGGTCACTCGGGAGTGGATAAAACTGAGTGACATCCTCTGGGTTGTCGTAGGGTGACGACCGGATCGCACGATACGGTAACGTTGTCGTGTCGACTCCGTGGTCCCTATAGTGGCGGGGCGCGAGTCTGGGCATCGCTCGTTTAGGTGTCACATGCGTAGTCGTTACCTACGGTGTAGCACAGAGCTAGGGTGTGCGGGTGATCCCTAGGGGAGATCATGGTGCATGCATAACCGGATTGTTTTTATGGTTTTCGGATGTGGGCCATTTTCTGGAAAAATGGCAATGTTGGTTTTCGAGGCTTTTGATCCATTTTCTGGGAAAATGGTGGTTTGGGCCATTATCTGGGATAATGGCGAGACTTGGTTTTAAGGATATGTTTTTGTGGGCCAAATGAGTTTTTGGCGTGTGTGGAAAAATATGATTTTATGGGTTTTGCGCATTGGCATCACTCCATGCATATTGTCTGAGTTCTATATATTTTTATCTGGTGGTGTTTGGATTTTACTTACCTGCGGCACCATTTTTGGTTCCATAGATTTTGGTGCAGAGATCGAGGATGAGGAAGAGGAGGCTGAGCCCAAAGATGCGGCTCCGCCAGGGTGCTGATGTTATGTTTTGTATTTAGTTCAAAATTATATTTGTGTCTTGTAATATTTATTTATGTATGTTTTAAATAGTTTTGTATTAAACAAGAAAAATTCTGGTACTTAGTTATTGACTTGCTTTTCGCATCGTATTTCTCGTGTACATTCGTCGCTTTTTCACACACTTGGCACACGTCGATAGGATGATGACCCGTGATGTCATCATCCGGACGTCTCGATTTTCCCGTGTTCGTGCGTGGGGATTTGGGGGCGTCACAGGTCCACCATATCAGGGATAGCCTTAAATTGCTACATCTTCTTCTGGGAAACTCTCTGTCAAATCTGCATATGCAACAATAACAGCTCAACTCAGTGGTCCTAATTCCTTACATCCCTTTCCAATTTAGAAAAAGTTATGGTCCTTAAAAATTTAAGATCGTCTTAAACTTTTCCTTTGAAAAATGCTAAATAACATTTTGCCTACTAAATCCCTTCTAAGAACCTGTATCTCAATAAATGAGGACCAAGTTTTTTGTCCCATTTGTCAAATGGAAGAAGAAACAACCTCTCACTTATTTATGAAACGTTCTTACTTCTGAATCCTTTGGAGACAATCATCATAGCCCTAAGATATATCTCCTGAGCACGTCAAGACATTACTAGCTGGATTCTGGTAATCCTTAACCCTGCAAACAACTTGAATATTATGGCAAAGGACATACATAAATTCCAATTATTTGTTGTGCTAGTTATGGATAACCTTTGATTTTACAGAAACCAGATCATTCATGAGTCCTCTAATGTAGTCATTGATCATTTGGTCTCCACAGTCCTCAAGTCATATAGAGATTATTGTAATGCATGGGAACGGAAACTTTTGAATAGTATCATCCAGTTGGTCCCCCCTCCTCTATAACATTTATCAATCACATTTGATATTGTAGCAGTGAGACCTACTAGAAGTACTTCGGCTGCAATTTGTAGAGCACATGATGGATCAATTGAATTTGTAGTAACTGAGTACTCAGGCTATATCAACCCGAACCAAGGTGAAGCCATGACAACATTTATAAGAGTATAGGAAGCACACTCGAAACATTTCAAGAAGATTATCATAGAAGGGGATTTCCAAGTAGTCATCATAACCTTAATGCAACCTTAACAAGCATCAGATTGGATAATCGAAGGAACAATTCTTACTTCAAAGTTTTGAGACCAGTAGGCAGTAAAAATACATTTTTCTCATAATTAGTGCGCGCATTCCATTGCGCAATGGGTAGCATCCGACAATCTGTATGAAGCATACCCTTGATAAAAAATTCCACAATGTCTACTAAAATCTCATAATGGAAAGCGTATTAAGGACCTTTTATCAATCAAGCTTACAATTTGTCGAGAAAAAGAAAGAAAGAAGTAGATTAGAGCAAATCAAGATGTACGCCTTAGTTTTTATTGACCTTGAGGTCGCAAGATAGGTAGATTTGTAAAGTTGATATTAAAATACTTCATATTGAGCATTTGGTTTAAGAAATGTTCAAAAAATCCAAATCGATAGTAATAAATGCTATAAGATTTATTTTATTTGTTTCTCTCCCTTAGAATCTCTGACGAAAATCTAAGGGAATTTTTGTCAATTAGAATTAAATCAATAGATTTAATGACTTTTTCAATGTCATTGGTCATGCAATGGTGAGTAAATTCTAAAACGGCTTGTCACCAACCTTGTAGTTCTTCAGCAACTACCACAGTTGCTCATCCCTGCCAATATTGTCTCCCTAATCTTTACTATGTCCTCTATCGATCAAGACCTCCCTTTTATGAATCTATCTCCCTATGATATTTGCAACTCAAAAATAAAAAGAACCCACACTAGGCCTACAACCTGGCATTGTAAAGTCGGTTTTGAACCCGACCCGACCCCGATGGATCTTATTCAATGAGCCAACATGAACCGACTCAACTCGAACAAAAGCAAACTAGGTCAAACCCGTATGACCCAACTTTAAAACCACGGTCGTTATCCATGCTTCTAGAAACATAAATTGATTCAAATCATTCAAAGATTTATAGACCATGGGAGAGGAAGAGAGAGAAGTGGTCTTGGGATAGAAGGAGGAGAAGATCTCGAGCTGAGAAGGTGAGGCATCCCCAAGCCTCAATCTGCCCTACACTAGCAGCAGCGGCGGCAACAGCAGATCTGTAAACGGCGGTGTCTAGCTTGAGCAACACTATGCTAAAGGCAAAGAAGCATATCTGTAAACGGAGGCGTCTAACGACAGCATCTAGCCTCTTCTCTTCTCTTCTCTTCTCTTCTCTTCTCTACATAGCAAACTTAAAAAGCTCTGCTTTTTGTCTTCTCTCTCAGCTTGGGGGCCCAGATCCGACTCTGATTTTGGAAAGGAGGTGACTATACTAATGGTGGACAACTGCTTAGGAATTTAATTTATGGTGGTTGTTGCAAGATGATTTTGGTAGGAAGAGATGATGGCAAAATTTAATAAAAGAATTCTCTGCATGCAGTATATAAAGGCTATTTTCCGTTTTTGCATTTTTCTCTTCTCTTCTCTTCTCTGCATAGCAACCCCAAAATTTTTTGTTCACCATTTTCTATTTCATTGTGTTTTCCTCTTTTGTGAATTTCTTCTTTTTGTTCATGCTTGTTTATGTCGCGCACCAGTTATTAGCCAAATAGGGAATTTGGTGTTCATATCGGGCAAGATGGCCTGGACGAGTTAGTCGAACTCGACGGTGCCATTTTCGTTGGCGTCCATATTGGCCAGAAGGACGTGGAGCTAGTCGCCAGAGGGCTTGAGGCTGAGTGAGCAAAGAAGGCTGAGTGGGCGGCTACTGGCTAGGGTTTGAGGAATTTCGGACGAGTTGACACCAATTAATAAACCTGTTATTTAGTCAGGTTGGAGATCCACTCAAGTAATATCCGATAAAATACGGGTCAGTTCAGGTTAGCCTAATCGGGTTCAGCGGGTGCTTAGGTCACATGCACACACCTAACCCACACACACTTACACTTGATCCGGTCTGTTCGAGGAAAGCAAGCTCCCAAGATCAAGAAAATTAGTTGATTCTCGAATGTCAACACAAGAAACTACTCACTTTTGATTACGTTTTTCTTAATTGACTAAAATTAATCAGTTAAGCCCAACCCAATATAACGGTTTAATGTAAAGGGCCAGTTAAAGGAACCCAAAAGGAAATCATAAACACCCCTCACATCACATGCTGGCCTTTATTACAATTGAGATCGAGGGGAAGTCTAACAATATTACCAGTTTTGGCTGATCACCCTGTATGGATGTATAATCTGTTATCTTGAGAAGCCCAACACTAGCATACATATTGGATAATCTAGTTTAGTGGCATTGGAGATCACAAACGTTTGTTGGAACATCGATACTATGTCCTTTTAAGTCCTCTTGATAGAAAAATAAAATATAATGAAATAGAAAAGAATATGGAAAAGAGAGAATGAGGAGCGACTTTGAATACTACATCTTTTCTACTCTTTATTCTTATTGATTATAAAGCATTGATCCCTTTTATAGAAAAATTACATAGAGATAAGATAAGGTAAATACCTTGATTATTATGAAAATCAAATCAAGATGATATTGAGTCAAATTCTTGATTTAATATTATCTCCAACATCCCTCCTCAAACAAAAGGTGGAGAAATTTGAAATCATGAGTTTGAAATTAGAGTTTAATCTTCATATATGTTAATTGATCGTTAATGAGATGATGAAAATGGTGTTGCTAATGAAGTGACTACCAACTTCAACATAAATAATAATGGACCAAAGCCAATAAAATGCTAATAATTGGCTGAAAGATTGAGCTGACAATGATCTACATATGGCCTTGTTAATTATAGGACCAAAAACAAAAGGCAAAAAATGGGTTTGAGGCTCCAAACAATGTTTACAATAGACCAAAACCCAATAAAAAGGTTCACAACTAATAAAAATACTAAAAATACATAGATTTGAGACAAAACATAATTTAAAATTGATGAAAATTTTGTAAGGTATAAAGTTAGCAAAAGAATTTTTTTTTTAAAAAAAAAATAGTGCATAGGATCAAGTCTAGCTGACTCTAACTACCGTTAGTCAAGGGATTTAATACCATGATAGAAAAATAAATATAATAAAAAAGAAAATGAAGGAGAGAGAGAGAGAGAGAGAGAGAGAGAGAGAGAGAGAGAGAGACTTAGAAGGCTACATTTGTGCTATTCTCAATTGTTATTGAATACAAAACATTGGTTCTATTTATAGCTAAATTACATAGAGATAAGATGAGGTAAATCAAGATAATTGTGAAATTGCTAAAAACAGAGGATGTGAAAGAATGTTTGCTTCTTCTCATTAACCGAATGAATATTGACTTACTAATTAATCTGTACAAAGTATCCTATTTATAGAACTTAAAATACATTCAAGTAGAGTATTCTGATACTAACTAACTAACTAACTTGACTAACAAACTGGATTAAGAATTAATAATAGCACTCTAACTGTTGTCATTTTAGCTACAGGAGAATAGGTATCAAAAAAATCTGGTCCTTCTTGTTGAGTATATCCCTTAGCTACTAATCTAGTTTTGTATCTTTCAACACTGCCATCAGCTTTGAACTTAACCCGGTAAACCCATTTGCATCCTATGGCAATTTTGTTTGGAGGTAAGATGGCAAGATCCCAAGTTTTATTAATCTCAAGAGCTTTTATTTCTTCTGCCATAGCATGTTTCCATTCAGGTTGAGAGATGACTTGTTTGAAGGTTTTGGGCTCAGATATAGTGGAAACAGCACATACAAAGGCTTTATGTTTATGAGATAATTTGGAATCAGAAAGAAAAGAAAGGATTGAGTAAGGCTTACCAGAAGAGCAACTAGGAGATAATTGTGCAGCTGAATAAGTCAAGTTGCCACAATAGTAATCCTGCAAATAAGTGGGAGGATGTCTAATTCTTTCATACCTTCTCAGGTTTGTTAAGTCAGTATGTGAAGGATTGGAATCGATTGGGACAAAATTGATAACATCAGAATTGGGAGAAGAATTATTTGATACTGTATTTGGTGTTGTATGATCATATACTTGAGGAAATTTTGGAAAGACATAAGGGAGATGAGCATGATCAGGAATAGATGGAAAAGCTGATTCATAGAAAGTAACATTTCTGGATACAAACATTTTTAAAGTGTTTAAGGCTAGAACTTTGTATCCTTTAATGTTAGGTGGATAACCTAAAAAAATACATTTAACAGCTCTAGGATGGAATTTACCTCGATGATTGGTAAGAGTATTTGCAAAGCATAAGCAACCAAATACTTTGAAGTAATTGTAATTTGGTAAAGTATGAAACAGCAGAAAATATGGTGTTTGATTATTTAGAATTAATGATGGGGTTCTATTGATTATATGTGTGGCAGTTAACACACATTCAGAACAGTATGTTAAGGGTAATTTTGACTGAAATAAAAGAGCTCTTGCAACATTGAGTAAATGTTGATGCTTCCTTTCAACTCTACCATTTTGTTGAGGAGTTTTTACACAAGATGATTGATGTATGATGCCATATTTTTGATAGAAATCTGGCATATTGAATTTTAGACCATTGTTAGACCGAATGGTTTGGACTTGTGTGTTGAATTGATTTTGAACATAGACAATGAAGTTGTTAATCAGAACTCGAGTATCTGATTTTGATTTCATAAGATATAACCAAATAAATCTTAAATAGTCATCCACAACAGTAAGAAAATATGAATAGCCAGAATAAGATGTTGTGGAAAAGGGGCCCCAAATATCAAAATGCACCAACTGAAAGGCTTTACTTGAATGAGTAGTTGATACAGAAAATGGAAGTTTCTTTTGTTTAGCTAATGGACAAACTTCACATATGTGATTATTTGAAGCTGTTACAGAGGAATCAAAAGAATTGATGACTTTTATTCTAGAGTTTGGAAGATGTCCTAGCCTAAGATGCCATATATCAGAAGTGGCATTACAAGCTTTAGCATAAATAGAAGATGAACTGATCGAATTAGACTTCTCAGTTTTTGTAACATCAGGTAAATGTTGTAAATGGTATAAACCTGACTTGACTTCACCAAGCCCAATCATCTTCCATTTGTTGAGATCCTGCAAGACACATTTAGATTGGAAGAAGAACAAACCAATTGGGTTATCTTTTGTCAATCTTGAAGCAGAAATAAGATTGATATTGAATGCAGGAACATAAAGTGCATTATACAAGGTTATGTCAGTTGAAAGAATGACATTTCCAGTGAATATAACTGGAACAAATTGGCCATTTGGAAGGTGGACTTTGCAAGACTCAATAGGCAGTTTTATGGAGGTAAAAAAATCAGGACAGCAGATCATATGATCTGTTGCCCCGGTATCCAAAATCCAAGTAGAAGAATTTTGTGAATTAGGTGTTGTATTGCAGGTTAAAGAAATACCTGAGGTTGTTGCAATATTAGCAACTGGAGTAGAAGTGATGTTTGAATTTGACAAGCTATTGGCAAGAGTAATTAAGTTTTGAATTTGCTCTTGGGAGAAAATGTTGGTGGGATTACTTGCATCCTGCTCCATAGATGAAACATTATTGCAATAGGTAACCGTGAAGTTTCATTTCCAGGATAAGCTGAGATGGATCTTTTGCCTCGAGGACCCTTCCAGCCAGGAGGATAACCAATGAGTTGGAAGCACTTATCTACTAAGTGACCAGAATATCCACAGTGGGAACATATTGCATCTGTTTTGCCTCTTGGTTTTTGAAATTTGCTAACATTTAGTAAATGTTGCCTTTGAGATTGTGTAGCAAACATGGCATGTGAGTCAAGGGACATACCAACAGTATTGCTTAATGATCTTTGGCTTTCTTCTTGTAGTAACAGAGAAAATACCTTGCTCATCGAAGGTAATGGAGATTGAAGCAGCAGCTGACTACGTAATGCTGAATAAGAATCATGCAAGCCAACTAAGAATTTCATTACATAATCACCTTGTTGGCGCTCAGCTAAATTCTTCAAAATGGCACAAGAGCATCTTTCAAGATTTCCACAATAACAAACTGGATTATTCCAACAATAATATCAAATCAAATTCTTGATTTGCTATATATTATTATTTGCTATTATCTCCAACACCTCCGATATTCAAGGAATCCTTCTATTGTTCTAGCCTCCTTTGTGTTTTGATGAGTCTCCTAAGCTACCCAAGAAGTTTTTCGAGTCTCATCTAGGGTTTCTAGCCCGATTGTTAGTTACAACCTCCATTGTCACATGAGAATCACACATAGTTGTTCTGAGTCTTTTCTAGGGTTTCAAAGGCAATTGTTAGAGTCATAGCCTCTATTGCCACTTGAAGTCCTGGCTAAAATCTTTTTACGTTGCGGCGCCAACTTCATAGGATTTTTATTGCCTTTTGGCCACTGATTTGTTTCGATCATCATGCTCTTTCAAGATCACCAAGTTGGTCTTCTAGGGGAGTGATTTTGGTGATGGTATTTGTGGGGGTGGGGTTCCTTGAGGGCTATCAAGAGGCATGGATATCCTTTATGGCTATTTGATTTTGGAGCTAAAAATTTATAACACTATTTGACAAGACTTTCACTATAATATTCTTTGTTCCTCAATTAAAGAAAGAAAATCCTTTCAGAAAGGGAGAACATTAAGTTCCGTTTTGATGGTTAGCTAAGTTGAAAAATGGAATACATAAAGAAGCTAACTGTATTTTTTTTTTTTTTTCCTTCTATTTGTAGTTTCTTCACACTAGTTGGATATATTTATATTTTTAATAAGTTTTCACTTACATGTTTCAACCCCTCTTGAAAATATGTTCTAGCTTCGTCTCTACCTATAGGGGAATGCTCCTTGTCTCTTCATGTCCTGTGTACTATAAGAAAATTGCTTATTTGTAGCAAGTTATTTTATGCCAAAATGAATCTAATCTCGTTGTAAATAATTTGTAATAAATGTTCACTTTTCTTAAAGCGCACTAGAAGTGTCAATCTAAGGATAAGTCTAAATAAATCAGACTAATCAAATAATAAAAACATTTGATATTGTATTATGATCACAAAAGGTAAAGAGTAGCTGGGTATACAAAATCTTGCTTATATTGTATATATTTTGCAGAAAATCATGCTCGCTTAAAAGGCGAAACAATTGTACCAAATTGAAAATAGGTACCTCGATTTTTTACATTCATAATATTGATACTTAAATTATGAAAAAATTATAATTAGATACTTCTATTCCCACTCTCGTTACATTCAGTAAGGCATGTGGCAACAAGGACACCTGTCAACTAATAAAAACTTACTTCTATCCCTTACATGTCATCAACTTTATTTTAAAAACATTATAAATAATTAAAAAAAGATTTTATAATCTTAAAAATATTAAATAAATTTTGAAAATTATAAAAATAAAATAAAAGAAAATCGTAACAGGTGACCAGAGGTTGAGAGGGAGATTTATCCTTTTTGCACAAATAAGGTGCCTTCATATTTGAATATCATACAATAACTTTCAAGCGTAACATATATTACATCCAAACATGCTATAGTGTTACATTAGAACGTTAATTTATGCTACATTATTGTCAAGTTATATATATAATAAAAAGAAAAATAACATGCTTAAGAGAAAATAAACAATTCTAAGAGAGACAAAAAATGAGATAGATAAATAAATATAACTACTTTATCCATCATGTATGAAGTACAATATACAATAACGACAAAATTACACATAAATGATAAGAGGAATGTGCAACTCAGAATTATGTGTTGCTTGTAGGGGTGTAACCGGTCCAGTTCGGTCAGGTTTTGGACAAAATTTAGGATCGAATTGGTATGTACCAGTTTTGCATTTTTCAAAACCGATTACGCATCAATTAACCTCCTAAACCGGTACTCCGGTTTTACCGATTTTCGATCCGATTTTACCGATTTTAATGTACTATATTATATATTATATAATATAGTATATAATACTATAGTGATAATATATTGTAGTATATTATAATATATATTATAATTATATTATAGACTATAATGATATATTATAATGATAAATTATAGTATATTATAATATATAGTGATATAGTATTAGTATAAGTATTAATACAATAAGTAAAATGATATAAGATTTTAAAATTTAATATTATATTAATTAGTAATTTATCATATAATACAAAACTATTTTATATATAGTTATATATTATATATAAATATTATATGCAATATAAAACATTAAAATATATATAAATTGATCCAGTCCGGTCTTAGAAAAAGAAAATTGAAACCGAACCGATTTTAAGAAAACTAAAACCGATACCAGACCGAACCAACCTCGGGACCAGACCGATGCCACCGGTTTGGTTTGGTCCGGTCCAGTCCGGTTTACCAGTTTATCGATTCTTTTTTTACACTCCTAGTTGCTTGCTAACTCCTCAAGCTATGTGAAGACCTTATCGATCTTCTTGTTTATGATGTCTAAAGGGTTAGGCCCCCACAAAGTGATGGTAAGTCTCTTCTCCGTTTTCTCTTGAGAAATGAGGTAGAATTATGGGGTCGATAACCTAGGATAATCTCTGGTATTGACATAGCTAGTCTGTCAAGGGATAGTGATAGTAAGGCAAGGATGGATGATCTAAAAGATAAGTAGAGCAGATTGACGTTCACAAAAGAGGAAACTAATATTCTGGAGATTCAAGGAGAGGGTGTGATAGAAACATAAAGGAAGGGAGAACATAGTTTGGCGGGAAAATTATGCATGGATAGTACTATTGGCAAATATGTGTTAGCTTCAACTATGGCAAAGATCTGGAGAGTAAGCAAGCCTGTAGAATTCAAAGAGTGTGGTGAAAATTTATTTACTATATAATTTGCAATGCATGCAAATAAATTGAGGGTGATGGCGGGTAGACCTTGGCTATTTGATAAGTATTTGTTTGTGTTTAAGGAATTTGATGGTTTTACTCAGCCAAGCAAGATAAATTTTGATAGATAAGAGTTTTGGGATCAAATTCATAACCTGCCATTAGCTTATATGAATAAGGAAGGTGGGGATTAGTTTGGAAAGTCAATTGGAAGAGTGATTGAAGTGGATTTACCAAGGGATGGAATTGGTTGGGGACAGTTTCTGAGAATTAAGATTGAAATTTTGTTACACAAGGCATTGGCAAGGGGAAGAACTCTTCGAGTTAATGGTAAAAATGTGTGGCCCCCAATAAAATATGAGAAACTCCTGAGATTATGCTTTGCTTTTGGCTATTTGGTTCATAATGCAAATGGATGTTTGTTTAAAACAAGTGCCTCAAAGAAGAACTCAGTGGAAGGTCAATAGTTTGGGACATGGTTAAGAGATCCTATTGTCATGAGGCGCAATCAAAGTATACTAGTGTGGTTCGAAAATCAAAGTCAAGTAAAAGTTGCACAGGTTGGACAAGCAGCAATGGAGGTGAGGAAAGGTTGAGGAAGGAGATGGAAAGCAGAGTGGAAACTAAAACTGATAGAGGGGTAGGAGAAAATATTGAGATCTTATCACATTCAAATTCTGAAAAGGATTAGTCTGAGGATTTAAATCTGGTTGATAAGATGAGAGTGGTTGTTGAGGATATGGAGATAGTATGACACAAATGAATGTGATATCTACTTTTAACAATAGAAGGGGGAGAGAGAAAGGAGTTAGGCTTGGGCCTGGATAAAGAAGAGGCTATGCAAATCCAATCAGAAGAGAATGGGAGAGAAGAGTGGGCTAAACAAACAACATTAGTAGTTGTTGATGATGCGATAGAAGCAGGTTCATATATTAATCCTAAGTTGAGAGGAAAAGATGGAGTTAAGGCAAAAGGCAAATGGAAGAGACGGGCTAGGTGCAAAGCCATGAGTTCTATAATTACCACTTCAATAGAAAATAACAGAAGAGTTTTACATGATGAAGAAGATGATATAGTGTATAAGGATAGCAAGAAGAAATAGAAAGGATGAATGTAGGAAGTGAGCCATAAGGAAGAAAATAGATTGCTGGAGGCCACATGGCAACCCCACCAAGAGCCATGAAAACCTTAAATTGGAGCTATCAAAGGTTTGGGAACCCCCAATCAGTTCAGGATCTTCACTTGATGGTGCAGGAAAAGAAGCCTGACTTTGTTTGTCTAATGGAAGCTAAGTTAAATGCAAAGAAATGGAATTACTTAAAAATGAAACTTAATTTTGATGGATGTTTTGTGGTGGATCCAATAGAGATGAGTGGTGGTATAGTGTTGCTGTGGAAATTGGAAGTAAGATTAACAATTCAATCCTATTTTAAAAACCACGTTAAAGCAAGTTTAAAGTTGAATATGGGGAATGAGGAATGGCAATTCATAGGTTTTTATGGCTAGCCTAATGTGAACAAAAGACCAGGCACATAGGATCTACTTGTCTCTTTGAAACCTGAAAATCATATGGCATGGATGGTATGCAAGGATTTTAATGAAATATCATCACATGATGAAAAGGTGGGGGGCAGGAACAAATGTGAGGCACAAATGGATAGGTTTAGGCACAAATGGATTGGTTTAGGCACAAATGGGTAATGGGCACAATGATTCTACTTTTACTAAAGAAAGATTGGATAGGGGAATAGCAAATGGGAGATGGCTCGAATTGTTTAAGAATGTACAAGTAGACAATCTTGTGGCAAGAAAGTCGAATTATAAACCTTCACTATTCACTTGCTAGCATGAACTCCATAAAAATGGGGAATATAGAAGGTCTTTTAAGTATGAAGTAGCATGTGGTCCAAATGAGGAATGTAAGAAACTGGTACAAGAAGAATGGTTGAAGAGAGATGCAATGGATGTCACATTAAATGATGTCAAGATGTGTCTTCAAAAGTGTAGTTCAGCACTGTCAGCATGGAATAAGGGTAGATTTTCTAATATTAGAAAGTAAATTAAAGAAAAAAACTAAGACTTTAAAGCTAATGCAATATGATGAAAGGCAACATAATATTGAGGAAATCAAGAAGCTGTAAAGAGAGCTAGGTAGTTTACTTAAAATGGAGGATACAAGGTAGAGACAAAGAGAAAAGGTGCACTGGTGTAGGCATGGTTACAGGACTACTCTATTTTTTCATGCATGTGCAATACAGATAAGGAAGCAGAGCAAAGTAAACAAGATAAGGGATTCAGAAGACATCATGGGAGTTGATGAGTTAAAGATAACACAAGCTTTCAAAACTCATTTCTTGGGTATCTTTTCATCAACAAGACCAAGCAAAGAGGAATTGGAAGCTTGCCTTCAATCCATAGACAAAACAGTAATAGAAGATATGAACTTAGATTTGAAGGCACCTTTCACTTCTATAGAGGTTTATGACACTCTTAAAAAAATGAGCTCTTTTAAATGATCTCTAGGACCATAAGGATTTGGAGCTGGTTTCTTTCAAGATCATTAGTGTTCAATGGGGCCCAAGGTATGCATGGCTGCACTAAATTTTTTGAATGGGGGGAATATGCCTTGTAATTTAAATCATACTAATATTGCTCTGGTTCCTAAAAGTAATACTCTATTTTCAGTACATGATTATAGGCCAATTTCTTTATATAATGTTTTGTACAAGCTTATAGCTAATATTTTGGCAAATAGGCTTAAGAAATTCTTATCTCATATTATATCTAGCTATCAAAATGTCTTTGTATCAGGGAGATCTATCATAGACAATGTATTAATGGCTTTCAAGTTGTTGCATTCAATGAAGCTAAGAAAAAAGGAAGAGCTGGCAGTTTGGCATTGAAGCTAGATACGTCGAAGGCCTATGACAGAATAGAATGTGAATTCTTGAAAAATATCATGAAAAGGTTGGGGTTTGCTGATAAATAGATAAAGACAGTTATGAAGTGTGTGACATTTATTTCATATTCTACAGTGGTGAATGATAGGCCTGGTGAGAGGTTTAGACCAACAAGAGGATTGAGGCAATGTGATCTACTGTCACCTTACCTCTTCATACTATGTGCAAAAGGCCAGGTTGAGCTCTCTACTTAATAGAGCTGAACAAAGGGGAATGATGAGTGGAGTGGTAGCAGTAAAGGGTGGAATAAAGCTCACGCACCTTTTATTTATAG
Source organism: Carya illinoinensis (assembly GCF_018687715.1). Classification (NCBI taxonomy): domain Eukaryota; kingdom Viridiplantae; phylum Streptophyta; class Magnoliopsida; order Fagales; family Juglandaceae; genus Carya; species Carya illinoinensis. Next base: position 11,895,072 of record NC_056765.1, read on the forward strand.
ATGATTGTGTCATTTTCAGTAAAGTAAGGAAGGAAGATTGGAGAGCAAAAGGTACTGCAAGTGTATGAGAAGGCTTTTGGTCAAGTCCTGAATCAATAGAAAACTTCAATCTTGTTTAACTCTAATACAAAAGAATCTATAAAAAATGCAATATTACAAGAAGCATGAGCAATACTGTGTGGAGACTATGGAAAGTATCTAGGTTTGCCGACAAAAATTAGTAGATAAAAATACCAAGTTTTCAAGGGAATTGTCTACCAAGCTTTCAAGGGGATTGAAGAGACGATATGGAAGAAGATACACAACTGGAAAAATTTCTTTTATCTACTGCAGGAAAGGAGGTCATGATAAAGGCTATGTTGCAATCCATTTCAACCTATACCATGAATATATGTGTTTCTACTTCCAAAAAGTTATGCAAGGAGATAAATGCATTATTCTCAAAATTTCGGTGGAACAACACGAAAGAAAGAAGAGGGATTTGCTATAAGAGATGTGACAAGATAGGGGAGAATAAAATGAAGGGTGGAATAGGGTTTAGGGATATAGAGTCATTCAATAAAGCAATACTGGTAAAGCAGTGTTGGTGATTGTAGTAGGATCATCACTCTCTTGTGGCAAGAGTACTCAAAGAAAAATATTATAGAGGGTCTCAATTTTTAGAAGCAAAGATTGGTTCTAATCCTTCTTTTATGTGGAGAAGTTTGATGGCAGCACAAAGTTTAGTAAATGAAGACATGATATGGAGAGTTGGCAATAGGCATAATATCTCTATTTGGAATCAAAAGTGGTTGCCCCAATCACTTTCTTTCAAAGTAAAATCTCCCATGAGAGTCCAAGAAGAAAATACAAAAGTTAAGGAGCTGATAATCGAGGAATTACACTGCTGGAATGAAAAATTGGTTTTTTTCATTTTTGAGAAAAATCATGAAACTAGTCACATATGTAGCATACCTTTTAGCAAAAGACAGATTAAAGACAAGGTAATATGGGATTATAAAAAAGATGACAAGTTCACAGTAAGAAGTGCCTACTATGTAGAGAAAAGCATGACAGTTGTAACCCAAGGTGAATGCTCAAGTAGCCCGAATTAAAAATAGATGTGGAAGAAGGTTTGGAAAATGCACCTACCAAGGACAGTGAAGCAGTTTCTTTAGAAGATAGTCAATATGATTTTGCTCATCAAGGAAAATCACATATTTTAGAATAAGCTTATGACTAATGTGTTATGTCCTATATGCTGCAGGCACTACTAAAAAAATACTTTTTGTAGCGCCAAAAATAGTTACAAAAAGTGGCAAAAATCACCGCAACTTATCTTTTCTATTATTTTTATTCATTGCAAGTTCGTCTCTATTGTACAATTACTTTTGCTCTTAATCAATGAAAATAAAAAATCATTGCAAATAGCAATTTATTTTTGGCGATTAAGTTGGTCACAATTGGTTGAAAAGTCACCGCAAATATGTATTCCGATTTCATTCAGAATTGTTGGGAAAAGTTTTGTGGCAATAACTGTTCGTCGCAAATGTTATAAAAATTGCCGCAAATAAAAATATCCAACAATTGTGTTTTAATACTAAAAGGTTATGGGAACTATAAGAACTTTTTGTGACCAACATTATTCACGGCAATTATACATTTCCATCAAAAAATTTCATCACAAATAAAATTTTTTAGACGAATTTGGATTCTAACGCTAAAAGCTTATTTGCAACATAAGTTAATCACCGCAGATAAGTATTGCAACAGAAATGCTTCATTTGCACTCAAAAAATAAATGATTGTAATAAAAGTTTGTTACAAAACATTATAAATACACTAAGTAGAAAAGATTAAAAGATAATATCTTCTCTTTTTAACCGTTACATCCCAACGCATATTATATTAAATATTTCATCCAACCTTAACTCAAACACAATATAGTCTCATCCCACCATTTAGAGCTGACCACATATATCCTAACAACATGATCTAAGACAACAAAAAGGAAGCAGAAGCTAATAATAAATTTAATAGAATATCAAACACTAGAAGCTAATCCAACCATCCAAAGGAACAATTACAATGTATAGCATGCTACAAAACAATGCTCACAGATTGAAGGTGCCATATCCACTATATGAAGATGATAGAAGTGGTTGAATAAGCGCCCATTTCTCATTCTTCAATGAAATTGCAAGATGTTCCAAGTATCTGTCAAGCATATGAAAGAAAGGCAAATCAACAATGAGTTGATAGTCCCATTACAAATAAATAATGGTGCTCATAAGTTTTCTTTCTCCATGCATTGTAATTAGCATGGTAAGATCACACCTATAGTTTCTAGAAGAAACTAACCATTCTCCATTAGAGTAATCTATTTCATCTCAAATGTTCTTATTACTATTAGCTAGCTAGAAAGAATAATGGTTCATGTACTTCATTTTTTTCCTCTTTTGAAATATATATATCTATATATATATATATATATATATATTATTCGTGGGGTTCTATGAAGAAGTGTGGAATACCTTTATTATTGCTATTGAGAACCACATCAGAGACACAAGAAGGCAAGCATAGAACATGCAATCTGTTGTGGGGTAAAAGGGGATGATATATGTACATTCCAGATGCTATGATGTCGATGGGTGATTGATAAAATAGAGATTTAATGCAAAAAATGAACATTTGTGGTGTACAAATTAAAAAATTCAATCACAAAAATTATCAACATCTAATACCCACATCAACACGTCCACAACATGCAGATATACATGCAAAACCCCTTGAAGCATAAAAAAGGACATGATTTCACAACTGCATAACTAGAAATTAGTCTACAAACAAAAAGCTTAACTCTAATAGGGAACTGCTTTTATAAACACAAATACAAAATACACCTAATAGATATTCCTCAGAATTTTGAAAACAAGATCACAAACAAGTTTTAATACCATATTCTAGAATAACATTGAAGGAAATAGAAGGCTGGGTAATCATCAATAAACATCTATAGACATTTCTCTATCAACTATTATCATCAGACATTTCACTATAAAAAAAAATTGGTAGGCAGAGAGGTTGGTCTTGTGTTATTGTGAGGAATGGAGTGGTCATTTCAATTATCTTAAATTGAATAACATTGCATATAAAACAAAAACAACCTACAGAATTGCTTACTTCTGCAGGAGGATCTAAGGTTGAAATGGTGACAAAAAAAATTATAAAAATACAAAAATATTGATAATAGTTCATGAAACCCTACAGATGGCACATGAGAATCTATTAATAATTAACCAAATAAATAAATGGCGTGGCCTTTTTTCTCAAGTAGTACTTAGTTTTTATAGCTATATATGCATATAATTCCCACTCACTTTAACTCATGGAACAAAAGAGATTTTTGGTATGATGTAAATGGGTGATTAAAAAAGTAGGGATTTAATGTAAAAAATGACAAATATGTTGTGTGCAAATTAAAAAATTCAAACAAAAATTATCAACATCTAATAACCCACATCAACACATCCACAAAACGCAGATATACATGCAAAACCCCTTCAAATAAAAAAGGACATGATTTCACAACTGTACAGCTAGAGATTAGTCTATAAGCAAAAAGCTTAAATTTTGTAAAGCAACAAGCACAGATGAAAGGGATAAAATATTCAAATGAGTTGCAGCCATACCTGTGGTGAACCAAGGTACCCAAAAGTCTCAAATATACCTCTGATACTTTCCCACTCTATGAAAAAATCCAACTACGCAAAGGATGAATCGAACGGCATAGTATGGGGAGGGGGAGGACACAAGTTCGACCGTAGCTTCCACGGGAGAAAAATGGGGTGGAGGAGAAAGTTTTGGGTGGTGATCGAAAATATAGATGAAATCGGTAGAAATGGGTGGAGTAAGCAAGTAATCTGGACTGGGTCCTGTACGATTTTGGAAAATGAAAGAACAAAGTGAAGTGGAGAAGGAAAGAAGTCGGGGGGAAAAATAAAACATTTCATGCGATTTTGGCACCAAAAGACCTAATCCCAACGATTCATTGAGCATTGAAACATGCTTTTACTTTTATCGACAAACTAAATCGTTGCAATAATCATATTTTTCACTGAAAATGTAAAAATTAAGGGACCGCCCACTTTAAATCGACTTTCAATGTAAAAACTTGTGATGATTTTAAAATCATTGCAAAAGGTGACCTATTGTGGCAATTGTTTTAGCAACAATATAAAAATTGTTGCAATAGGTGGTTTTTCTTGTAATGAGGAAATATGAGACTATTCAGCATGTGCTTTAAACATGTCCAGCAACTAGTGATATTTGGGGAGAGAGGCAAAGTGTACTGCAGAAGTGGAGGTGTGAAGAATGAGAATTCTTTCAACTATGGGACAAGCTACAGTAGTGTTTTAACCAAGAACAACTTGAGGAAATATATGTGATATTAGCATGTATTTGGACTAGAAGGAACAAAGCAGTGTTCGATGATAACTTTGATAGCCCAAATAAGATGCATCAATGCAAAATCACTTCTAAGAAATTCAAATTTTTCTCAAACCTGGAGTTTGAAGTGGTTACATTTTTTAAGTACTTCAAATTGTTTAAATAACATGATTCATTAATAATGTTTATTTAGGTTTCTTTATGTAACATTTGAGTTCTATCAATTGTGCACGCTAAGCGACAAATTAACTAGCTAGATGACGGTATGTAAGACAACAAGAATTTTAGAATCTATTTTCTTAGCAGTTCGAGATTGAGACGCGTTTACGATATATAACATCACAAGGATTGAGGAAATGATATTGCATCTAAAGTACAAAAAAAAAAAAGGAAAATAAATGATCGTGTACGATTTGGTTTTTAATAATCTCAATTTTGAAAATAATTATTTTTATCATTTTTCTAATTTTATGGCACAATTTCAGGGTAATTTAGATTATATATTCTTTTATTTTCCACTAATAAGATAAATATTTACATTGTCGTTCAAATGTAAATTGAGTCTGACATTATAGAAGCATAATTTTATGTTCAAATATGTGTTATAGTACATATGAACAACCATGTATACAATCAAATTGTATTTATGTTAGAATTCTATCAATATTTATGTGAAAATGTAAATAACACAAGCAATCTAGCTAACATATGCTTTTAATGCCCAAATATATGAATGTCAGTGTGATCTTGTTTGAACTAAAATATATTAAATGTATTAAGATGAATTATTCTATTTTCAAGTCCGTGTATAGAATACACCATCTAGAATCCTAGATCACTAAAATGGTAAGATTTAAATTTTAAAATTTCTCTTCTTAATCAAATTATGTTATATAAGTACTAGTGTGTTAACCACATCGACAGCTTATAAAGAAAGGTTTTTTTTTTTTTTTATGATTTGTTTAGACGTATAATGAACATGCAATTTACTTCTAGACATCGATATGCTGACAAAAGGCTTCTCATGTTCGAACCTATATTTAATAGAACGTCAAGCTACAAATTGTCACAAAAAATATTTCGTGATAATTTTTCATTATTTGAGGACTACGACAAAAAATATCAGGTCCAAAAACATAAATGTCTAGAAATATACTCTAAGATCGAAGTAGTATAAAAAAGTTTATTTTGGAAAAGATTCTTATAACGAATCAAAATCTTCGATATAGAGATTATATATGATAGGATATATATATATATATATATATTAAATATATATTTATATATTTAATAACTGCTTTGTTTTTAATTAGATTATAAATACTTTAGCTACAAAGAAATCTTAAAAAAGTAAATCTATATATTGACGTGGCTTGCACTTCTCTAATGTATCATAAGAGGGCATATGAGTTTATATGTATACTTTTATAAGATCTCTTTGTAGCTGTAGAAGCACAGTTTCTTTTTTAATAAATAGTGTAGATTTGATTATGACTTTTAAAATAATTAAGAATTGTAAAACTTCAAACACAATATATCCAAACCATTTTCAACCAAGATTAATTCTTTCTTATAATTCGCATTAAATTCGGTTAATTGCAACAAACCTTAAAAAAATACAAACTGATTAAGATGGAAAATATTGTCTCTACGTCTATCTCTCCCAATTTCTCGATCTGCCTTTCTTCTTTGTCTCTCTCAGATCCACACAATTCTCAGACCCAGCTTTCTTTCCTCGGATCTCCATGTCCACACCTTGAATTGAAACCATGGGAGGCAAGAGCATCAAAGCCGAGAATTCTGACAGAAAGCAAACACGTTGGGATCGAATAAGACAACAATTAGGCTTTAGAACCTCCCTGATCACTTGGTTCTTACTCCTCATCTCCATGTTCTATATAATCTATTCTTTCAACCTTCTCACCAGCAATCGCTATAGCTGTTCCACCAATTTAGATGCCTCCATTCAAGAACACCTTGAAGCTCTGACCAACGTGTCTGCAGCTAACCTCCAGCTTGATGAACAGGTAGAAGATAATGAAACCATGGAATCTCATTTAGCACTTCCACGAAAGCCCCAACGATATGACACAGAGCTCAAACACATTGTTTTTGGGATTGCTGCCTCATCCAATCTGTGGGAAAAGAGAAAGGAATACATAAAAGTATGGTGGAAGCCTAAGGAAACCAGAGGGGTGGTTTGGCTAGACAAAAGAGTGAGAACTCAAAGAAACGAAGGGCTGCCGGAGATTCGGATTTCTAGAGACACAGAAAAATTCAAGTACACAAATCGTCAAGGACATAGATCCGCATTAAGGATCTCAAGAGTAGTTTCTGAGACGTTGAGGCTCGGCATGAAGGATGTGAGGTGGTTTGTTATGGGTGATGATGACACGGTTTTCATCGTTGACAATGTAGTGAGAATACTTTCTAAGTATGATCACAGGCAGTTCTATTATATTGGGAGTTCATCAGAGAGTCATGTTCAAAACATATACTTCTCATATGCTATGGCGTATGGTGGCGGAGGATTCGCCATTAGCTATCCTTTGGCGGAGCAGTTGGCGAAGATGCAAGATCAATGCATTCAGCGGTATCCAGGATTATATGGTAGCGATGATAGGATTCAAGCTTGCATGGCTGAACTAGGGGTGCCACTGACTAGAGAACCTGGTTTTCATCAAGTAATTAATACGGAAAATAATGCTACTCTTTCGTCTTTGATTTTTCCAACCCCTTACACAACATTTCTCGATCCTTATGTAGAGTAATTCTATTCTTCATACTTAATTTATCATTTTTATTCATACATGTGACACATTTTAAATAAGAGAAATTATAGTTACAGTCATGATTGTACAAATATTGCACAATCACTTTTAAAAAAAATGAATAGATACATAATCCATATGAAACAATAATAATTTTTTAATAGTAGGCCTCACTCTTTTCAAAACAATTGCACTGTGCTTGCTCACTTTACGACTGTACGTAACATTACTTTTTAAATAATTTTATATATCAAACACAGAAATAGATAATCATTGAAAACATGACATATCAACCGCATGTAGTTATTTCATAACAATTAAAAATATATAGAGACTAATGTGACCCTATATAATTCATAATTGTACGTACGTGTTTGTGCATGCAGTATGATGTGTATGGAGACCTCTTAGGGCTTCTTGGAGCCCATCCTATAACACCATTGGTTTCACTTCACCACCTTGATGTAGTGGAACCAATATTCCCACGCACGACTAGAGTGAAAGCTCTCCAACATCTAATGCAATCCATCAGGCTTGATTCGGCTAACATAATGCAACAATCAATCTGCTATGACAAGAAACGATATTGGTCCATCTCAGTCTCATGGGGTTACGTGGTTCAAATCTTAAGAGGAGTGATCTCTCCCAGAGAACTGGAAATGCCCACAAGGACCTTTCTTAATTGGTACAGAAAAGCAGATTATACAGCATATGCCTTCAACACTAGGCCTGTGACCAAACATCCTTGTCAGAAGCCCTTCGTTTTCTATATGAGAGTCTCTCGATATGATCGATCAAAGAAGCAGATTATTGGGGTTTACTCTCCTAATCAGAAATCTCGAAACCCTACCTGTCGATGGAAGATGGACTCACCAGAGAAGATTGATTCCATCGTAGTTTTGAAAAGACCAGATCCTCAACGTTGGCAAAAGGTTCGGTGTTTTCTTTTCTTATTTCTGATTTCCTTTCCTTTCATTATTTAAGGAAGCTTTTTTTTTTCTTTTTTTTTAAGAAAAGTCTAATCTCATTAATAAGCATCAAACCAAATGACAAATATACGAAAGAATATCCTCTAACATAAGAGCAATATCCTCAATGGATTAGTCAAAGTTAAAGGACACTTTTGATGAATGTGAGATGAATTTGGCTTTTGGTTATTTTATTCACATAAATTCCTACATTGGATTATCCATTCATTCTTTATATAATAATAAAATAATATTAATTTAATATATTTATTTTTATCATATTTTACCATTCTACTGATTATAAATTAATTAGTAATCATACTCTAATTAAATTATTGGTTAAAAAATTATATTTGTAATGATCATTTAATATTAATAACCACAAATGTCTAATTAAACTCATCTAAAATTTAATATAAATGCCAAAGAATAAATTCAATATAATGCTAATAACCCCTGTTGACATTGATTGCTACAGTAAAAGTCAAAGAAACTGGGCAATTTTATGAGAAAATGTCGAGGGAAGAGAGAGAGTGTTACCAAAAAATAATAAACTAAACATTTGCTCCTTAAACAGTTTAAACCAAATTTGACTTTACTTTAACAAATATTGTAGCTAAAAGTCAAACTTTATGACTTTGCCTATTCCATTGCAACCAACTTTTGTAATAGTTAAATGGGACTCTTTTTTTGCATTTGTATATTCCGTTAAGAGTGCTCTAATGCACTCCTCAGAGTAAAATAAAGCATCCTTGGCTAGAACATGTGCTACATTATTTATGTCCCTAGGAACATGCCTAATAGACCACTCATTGACTCTTTGTAAAAGAATTTTGACATCCCTGATGATCAAGCTATCTGAATTCCATCCCTCATCAATATTATTGGTAGCCTTAACTATAGAGAGAGCATCACATTCAAAAACCACTTTTTGCAGCCCCAATTCAATACACAGCAGGGTAGCTTTAATTTACATAATGCAATGAACTCCCCTAGATGTGCATTAAGAAACAGGTCTCTTGAAGATTTACATGTAGCTATAACTCGACCATCACAATCTCTAACAATCACCCCTACTCCAACTTTACACTGATGTTTGTCAATGGTGGTATCCCAATTAATCTTGAATATATCAGGAGATAAAGCTTCACAGGTCTGCACATGTGTTCTAATGTTTTCTACTTGAGCTTGGGTCTCTATCACTGCACATCTATAACCTTCCATTACGTAATGAGCCTAAAGTACCATATTCTCATGAGAAGTAAACTTACCTTTAAAAACTACCAAGTTCCTTCTTTTCCAAATTTGGTGTGCTATCACTACTATTTCAACTAAGGCTTCAGATAGCATAGTAGTGAAAAAGTGAAAAAACAAATCGTGAAAAGAAGGCATCTCCACATTGCATTTATGCAATCTCCTCGAGCTAGAAACCCAGATATCTTAAGCAACTTTACAACTCTATAAAGCATGCAAAACAAATTCAGGTTCAAACAAGCAATTAGGGCAATGTGATGAGTCCACTACCTTTCTTTTAAAAATATTAAGTTTAGTAGGAATAGGTTCCAAGCTAGCTCTCCATAGAAAATTATGTATTGCATTTGTTAATTGTAACTTCCATATCTTAGACCAGATTTCTGTTATCAGCATAGTGCTCGAAGATTGTCCCTTAAATCTTGATACTAATTCACATTGAATATGGTAAGCACTTTTAACATAGAACTTTCCATCTGCAATATATCTCCATGCCAATTTAACAAAACTGATGCATATACTAATGGGAATTCTTAAAATATTGTCAACCTCATGGTCTAAGAATACCTCCTTCAGTAAATTCATATTCCATTGCTTAGTGTTAGGGTCAATAAGGTCTTTAACCCTTGCATTCTCCTCCAAAACCCCTCATGGGTGATTGAATCTTGAATGTAGTTGGAATAAGCATCCATTTATCATACCAAATCTTCACAGATTCACCACTTCCTATCTTCCATATCAGGACATCAGACAGCAAATTCTTAGCAGCCATAATGCTCTTCCAAATAAATGAAGCATTGTTACCAAGCTTGGCATCAAGAAAGTCAATTTGAGGAAAGTACTTAGCCTTAAGAACCTTTTAGGCCAGTTAATTAGGTTGCTGAATAAGTCTCCATCTCTGCTTTACTAGTAAGGCTAAGTTGAAATTCTTAAAATCTCAAGCCACCAATCTATTTTCCTTTCCCTAATTGCTACCAATGTAGCCAACGAATTTTAGATCTATTAGTAGCTTGCTCCCACAAGAATTTTTGCATTACTACATTGATTTCTTTCAACAACACTTTAGGAATTTTGAATAACCCATGTTGTATGTTGGAATGGCTTAAACTACAGATTTAAGGAGAATTTCTTTTCCTGCATGAGATAAAAACTTCACTTTCCAATTGCTCAACTTGCCTTTGATCTTTTCTAGAATTGAATTGAAGGCTTTGGATATGTTTCTACCAACACCCAAATATTTCTCATATGACTAAGAAGCTCTAACTCCTGTTGCAGCAAGAATAAGGTCCTTCACTTCTAATCTGTTATTTTTGCTGAAGAAAATTTAAGCTTTCTCCATGTTCATCCTTTAACCTGAAGCAAATTTATAGGATTGAAGAAGATAAAAAGCCCTACTCCACTCAAGAGGGTTAGCCTTATAAAAGAGTAGACTATCATCTGCAAAAAAAGAAGTGGTTAATATGTAATGAATCACTTGCCACTAGAATTCTTGAAATTATTCTTTTTTCCTCAGCATTATTCAAAATAGAATTAAGCGCTTCAGCTTTAGAATATATAATAAAAAGATAAGTGGAGAGATGATCCCCTTGTCTAATTCCTCTTAAAGGTTTGAAACTGCTCTAAGGGACCCCATTTATTAAAATGGAATAATTAACAGTGCTAACACACTATATAATAAGGCCAATCCACCTCAAATCCCATCTTTTCCATGACAGCTCCAAAAAATACCATTCTACTATATCATAAGCCTTGCTCATATTTAACTTGAGACCAAAGCTAGATAGAATATAAGGCTTCATAGGCAACAATGACATTATTTGAAATAAGTCTACCTGGAATGAATGCACTATGAGCTTGAGAGATTAGGTCTGGAAGAATGTGCTTCGGTCTATTGGCCAAAACCTTTGCAATAATTTTGTAGAAAACATTGCAAAGACTTATTGGTCTATAGTCTGAAACTAGCTTAGGCTTAGCTTTCATTGCGATTAGTGTTATAAAAGAATCATTTAGATTTGCTATACCACAATTTGAATTCAAAATGGCTTTAACAGCCTAAACCACCTCACTGCCAATAATCTTCTAATGTTCTTGGTAGAATGTAGCAGGAAATCCATCAGACCCTGACGATCCCAAAGAATTCATCTCCATTATAGCAGTTGTGATCTCCTCAGAGGAAAAATCCCTAGTTAAGTGCCTGATCATATCATCAGTGACTAACCTCCCAAGATATTCAAGACTTTCTAAGATCTTAGTAGGTTGAGAATTGGTGAATAGATCTTGATAAAATTGCTAAAATAGATTGCTAATATCTTCATGTCTTTTGGACCAAGACCCATCACTAGTGAAGACAAAATGGATGGTATTCGACTGCTTCCTTTGATTTGCATGTGAGTGAAAATATCTAGTATTTATGTCCCCATCTCTTAACCACTTCATTTTTTCTCTCTATCTCCATTTTAGATCCTCATCTTCCAGATAGCCATCCACATCCTCTTGCAAACCTCTGATTGTTTTATTAAAATTACCTTAACTAATACTCTGCATCTCCTTGATCATGTCTCTCTTTTGATTAATTATCTTTCTTCTGTCACCCAGATTAGCTTTACTCTACTTGACTAGATGTGCTTTACAACTGTTTAATTCTTTCTTAATAAAATCTATTTTGTTGGTATAAGAAACTGTTGAACTCCAAGCTAATTTAACAATTTCTAAGCAATTCTCCTATCTTGACCAATTTGCTTCATATCTGAATATTTTTCTCTCTATTGGCAGCCTTTTCATCATTGTAACAAGAAATGTATAGGATTATGATCAGAATTCAGAACAGGAAGAACATGAATATTCAAAGTTTTCCATAACAAATTCCATTCACTATTCCCTACAACCCTATCCAATCTTTCTTTAGTGAATTCCCTCCCCTCTCTAGTATTATACCAAGTAAATCTTGAGCCTCTGAAACCCAAGTCACTCATAGCACAATCCCCCAATGCTTCTCGAAATAATTCCATCTGAGTATAAGGTCTAGCGACAACTCCCACTTTCTCCTCTTGAGTTAGTATTTCATTAAAATGCTCATGCAAAGCCAAGGCATAGCCACTGGAGGTTTGAGAAATCTTAGTAAGTTCTAGCTTTCAACTCTCTTTGCCACTTCTGGATTTCTATAAAAACCAGTTAACAACCACCTCTAGTTTGAAACTACTTCTGTAAAGACTACTGAGATATGACTCTGTGAATAGTTCTGGAATTTAGCATTAAGTTATTGTCTCTATAACATAGCAATACCCCCTCCTCTTCCTAAGCAACCCACCACAAAGTTGTGTTCAAAACCCCACTTATTTCGAGTGATCTCTACCTTATTCCTCCTACATTTGGTCTCATAACGAAAACCACTTTGAGATACTTTTCTTTCACCAGTAAGTGAAGCTCACGAACTGTCCAAGAGTTTCCAAGTCCTCCCTAGTTTCAACTTAAAAAATCCATTGGTATTGGCAAGGTTGTTAAGCATCTACTACCAATCCATTATAATTACTCATCTTAGAACCAACCTGTTGTTTTAGTTTTTTAACTCCCTTTACCTCCATTTCCACAGCCTCCATCCTTCTTTTCTTTGGACCTCCATTGACCAACATGGACATTGATAAATCCATATTGTCATTGGTAGGATTCAAGTTACTACTCCTAGCCCTTCTTTTCTAGTTAGAAGAATTCTTCTATCTATTCTTAATTGATTTGGAACATGAAGAGAAAGGCTAAGAACAAACCTGAATAATTCTTCTAGTAGATTCATCTAAGAAACCATCTTACACCCGATTGAAATTGTTGGAAATATCACCAAGAATCTTGGAGTAAACCTCTCCATCTTTATCCTGCCGAGAACCTACCATAACTTTACTTCAAATAATTGGTCTATTTGTTTTAAAGAGTCAACTCTTTTTCTGTTTCCTATCATTTCGGCATCAAATGTTTCATCATTATCCTAAAGAGCCATATCAACAATGTTCTCCTTTTTAGCCAAATATTCCTTTTGAGATAAGGTAGGATTCAACAAACTTTCCTTATTAGGAATCTTTCCAAATCCAGACCCAGTCATGTCATGGTTACCTAAAGTTAAGGGATTAGTTGAAACTGCACCCGAAACTTCAACAACCAAAAGATTCTTCCCATGTTTATCCCTGTCAACCACCTCCTCATCGAAGCTTCCCTAACCTGTCTCACTAAATCGAGCTACTGGTTTTACACCCTCCTTTGAATCTGTGATCTATGGAAACCTATTGTTTTGGACAAAGGACTTGCATGTAGCCAAGGGCCATACTGACACAACTAACTATCTACATATTTCTTCTAGTTTCCTAACTTTGAACACTTCTGGTCTGCATGCTTAATTGTTCCACACTGGAAACAAAGTTGGAAGTCTTTAGTATTTGAAAGAAATCCAAAACCTTTTATCACCAATGCTTAAAAACCAACCTATTGCAAGAGGCTTTGAGATATCAACTAAAACTTGCACTCTTTGCAACTTCCCTTATCTAGACCCGCTATCATCTGTATCCACCATCAAAACTTTTCCAATTGTGGCTCCCAAATTGTCACCGGTACACCTATTCATGTTAGCAAAAGGCATGCCGTGGAACTATATCCAGAAAGATTCAAAAGAAGACTAAATATCTTTAGGAGCAGTTACTCCACACTCAAGAAGGCTAACTAAGAACTTATCAAAAGACCATGGGCATCCCATTAGAATCTTGTTCTTCTGATCTTCCCCTCTAAATTCAATCAAAAATCGATTCCATCCCACTTCTTTAAACCCCATGCAACCCTTAGCCTACCAGAGTTTGTTCATTGTTGATTTGAAAGTACCTCTATTCACCTCCTTGTCTGATACAACGCATGCCACTAAACATCTTCTACTATTCTCAGATGACAGTTCAAAGTCTTCCTCAAGAACATATACCACCTGCTTTTCTTCATCAATCAATTTCAGCCCTTCACATAGTTTAGAAATCTCAATCTCTCTACTCACACTCTCTTCAGCCCTATTGCCTAAAAAACTAACCTCCACGTTCCCAAGGAACTAGAGAGAAAACCTCATCCTCACAAGAAGAGAGTATTTATTTACAAGAAATGTTTAGTCTATAAAGAAATCATATCATAATATCATATATCAATTTATATATATGAGATATCATATCAAATTACGAAAATTTAGAGAAAGCCAAACAGTAAATCCTTCCCAGAGGGAGGTGGGAGCCTCGATTCCTCCCTCCCTCCCCTCTCTTTATTTTCATGTTCCTTTGTTTGTTTTTCTTTTGCTTTCCTACTTTTCTAGTTTAGTCTGGTGTGTTTGTGTCAGTTTTGTAAATAAAGGGCCCCGGGTGCTCGTCTGCGCCGCTTCTGCAGAAAAAATGAAGAGGAGACGGTGGGAGAAAGGTGGTGTGAGACGATGTTTGTGGGAGAGGCAGATAGAGACGGAGCTTGATGCTCTGTTTTGGTTCGGGCGTTCATGGGTTGTCCCGAGATCTCCGGTGATGCTCTGTTTGGTACAGGTGTTCATAGGCTGTCCTGAGGGTAAGAAAGTTTATGGATGTCCTACTTCGGGGATCATTAGGTGGACTTTCGGCGTAGTGGGTGGATGGTAACGGCGAGGAAGGAAGGCAAACGGCGAGGGAGCTGGAGAAGTGGTTTGAGGCGAGGCGGGGCTGCTCTGGTTTCGATACGAGCTGTGGGTTATGGGTCTAAGCCGAGGATGGTGGGTCTTGGCCGGGACGAGATGGCATCCATGGAAGAGGTAGATGGCGATGGAGCTTGTTGCTCTGTTTCGGCACGTGCTTTTATGGGCTGTCTCTCCATGGTTGCCGTGCATTCACCTAGGCTCCGTGGCGCTGTCCATGCATCGTGGTGGAGTGCCCGGCTCATGTGCAGAAGGATAACAGGCAAAGTGGGTGGCGGCAGTAGAAGGAAGCGATGCAACCCTAACGGGTTGGGCCCCCACGTGCACACAAGCTGGGTTTTGGCTTAGGCTAGGCCCATTGGCTCTACAGCCCATTATCAGCTTTTTTTAAGTTTTTGTATTTTTTTAGTCTGTTTTAGTTTTTATAAATAATAAAAATGAGCTAGTGTCTCACTCCTCTTCTGGAGGAAGGTGGGTGTTTTGTCCTACTCCTCTTTTGGAGGAAAGTAGGGTTTAGTACTCTTCCTCCTTGGGAGGAGAGAGTGTGGTTGTACTCCTCCTCCTTGGGAGGATGGAGTTTGAGTGTACCTCTCTTCTTTAGAAGAAATGTTGTTTTAGCTCTGTTTTGACAGAGCACTTTCTCTTTTGACTGTTGTCAGGAGAGACGATGTAGAAGTTTAGATAATGTCTATCATAAAGAAATTTGTTGATGGGAAAGCTCCTGAGTAGTTGCGTTAGTTGACTTATAATCTGGTTCTCCTGTATTGATAAGTCACAGTTGTAATTTCGTTTATAAGTGAATGCAATGAAGCATATTTTCATCAAAAAAAAAAAATTACGACAATTTATAAATTTCTTTTTTATAAAAATCTCTTTATAAAATTAACACTTCATGGCATGTTGTGTCAATATGATGTAAAATAATCAAAATCTCTCTTTTCAAGTAAAATACAGAAAATCATTTTCTCTGATTTTGATACAACATTTTGCACCATGATAAGATGTCATATGATTAAACAATATTAAGATTGACGGTTGTACTGACTGAAGTACCAAATTCTTATGCAGTCGCCGAGAAGAGATTGTTGCAGAGTTCTGCCATCACAGAAGAGATCAACGATGTACTTGTGGGTGGGCAATTGTCGAAACGGTGAAATCAGTCAGTTGTAGCAACATCATCAAGGAACAGTAACAGATTTTCCAGCTTGAGTTGTTGCACCAGTAAATCCACAGAACAGCAACAACTTTGAGTCAAAATCACGAGCAATTATTAGGTAATTCCGAAATAGAGACACGTTCTCATCTAATGCAAGATGTCATGTCGTTAAAAAAAAAAAAAAATTGTGTTTATTTAAGTGCTTTCAATTATATGACATGTTATCTCTACTCTTGGAGTACCTAATACCTTTTCTGAAATCAAGGATCCCCAAAATAGGACAGCTACAACTACAGCCGTCTAGCTGTTTCTTCCTCCCTTTATTTTTTTGCTCTCCTCTTCCTTTTGATTCATGTATCCTGATACAAGCAAGTCTATAGCTAGTCTTATATCCATATAATCTACTTGCAAAAAACCTATTTCTATATAGCCTCATGGTGGTGGAGGAAAACCAGAGTGTGATTATACCCTCTTCGAATCTTTATCTTTAGCAAATATTTCACGCAAAATCTGCCGAAAGAAGCCTATTTTCCAACTCTTCACTGTTATAAGTACTAAGTTCGGCTTTTCACCGAATTTTCGCTAGAAAGTTTTTGCACCTGCCATTCAAGTGACCTAGTTAAACGTTTCAGAGGTTTCTGTGCATTGTCCTTTTTCACATCTCCATGCAAGACAACCTGAATAGAGTGACAATAACTTATAACACGGCTGAAAAAGAGGTCCACAGAAAGATCATGAGAAGAGAAGTTTATTATTAGGAAAATTTTGGCTAAACTGTGCAAATGGGAAAACCATTCCTACAAAGAGGCATATGAGTACAAGAACCCGAGCTCACATGTACATCAATGAAAGGAATGAGAGAAGAAGGCAGAGATTCCCCTGTATGTAAATATAAAGGTTCAAAGCAGTTCCGGTTATCTTCTATGATGCAAAATTTGATAACTAAGAACACCATATGAACAGTGCAAAAAAGGTACTGAGTCAACTTTATCCACAAATTAGTCTGACTCAGTCTCTCTATCTGGTCCGTTTCCTTCACTTGGTCTTCTATCACTGTCACTTCTAGCATTAGGTGATGGACTCCTCTGAGAGTTTTGGACTGGATGGATTTGGGGATCATATTTTTGGGAAGCAAGGTAATTTAGAGCAGTGACAACATCACCTATGACAGGCCGCATGGCAGGTTGCTCCTGGAGGCACATTGCTGCAATAGCAAGAGCTTGGTACAAACCTCTCACGGGATATTGACCTTGGAGCAGCGGATCAACCATTTGCGAGAACTTCTTCCGGTCTTTGAACAAAGGCCGTGCCTGCAAACAAATACCACACACAAGATTATATTTTTGGACAATGATTTTATTTCCTCCCCAAGAAAAAATAATAATATAAAACTACAAGAGGTTTTAATATGGAGATGTATGAGTTTTGGCACAGTTGAAGACAGGGTTTTGGCACAAAAAAAAAAAGAGCGATTAAGGTAATTTATTTGGCTAATTCAGACATTCAAGCAAAACTTTCTTTATATCCGCTGATTTTTACTCTTCCCAATGTTAACACAGTTTGTAGCTTCCCAAGCCTGGCCACACTACATTGTCAAGCTGTATGACAATCAAGCTGAAACAGCACTAAGTTCATGGTTCATAGTTACTTGATTTCGACTAGGTTGTTAAATTGAGGCACTATTTTTACCTGAGAAAGCTAATGACAAAAGACACACTTCCAAAAAAGTAAACATGCATGATTCATAATTAGGAGGCTATAATGCAACCCCTAGGGGTTGGCTCAAGTGGTAAGGGCCTCAGTTTTGGTGGGCATGCTCCCTCCAGGTCTAAAGTTCAATGCGAACAATTTTCTAGGGGCTAATGGACTAGGAGAATTTTTCATTGAATTACCCTAAGTGTACTTGCAAGAAACTCTTTATTGAGGGTTTGTGCACCCCCAGGATTAGTTAGGACTTTCTTCCGGATGCCAATAAAACAATATAATAATGGGGCTATAATGCACAGGAAGTCCCAAAAGAAACCTCATTCAATATGTTCACAGCATTTTAGACTTCCAGGAAGTGTGCACGAGGAAACCTGAATCAATATGTTTCACTGCATTTTACACTTCTACAAATTCGCAACTTTCAAAGATCAGCATTTTCAATCAGCTAGTTTCAACACAATGCAGAGCTCATACACAAAGAAACTGCTTAACAAGCCATAAGGGAAAAAAGCAGGTTACACGAAACTGGGCCGCTCAATTGAAGATTATGCTCTTAAAAAAGCTAGAGTTGCATTATTTTAAATAAATATTAAAAAACTAGTTGCTGAAACTACTCCTAGTTTGTCACCTTGACCACCAGCTATTCTGATCCTTGTACACCTCAAGTGCTGGCTCTTTAGCAGTTAACATGGAGCTAAAGGCACTCAAGAAAGTGATAAAAAAAGATAAAGCAATGAAAACTATTCAAATATACAAACTAAGTCTCTCCTCATAAACTAAAATTTCTTAGCACACTAATCAACAAGGACAACAACCACAACTGCTGCAATTCAACCAACACTAATAGCAACAGAAAGTTGTGCATTATAAAGCTATCTTACCCATGCAACCAGATTTTGCTCCTTAGCAGTTTTGGTATTATCAATTGCTTTCCTACCAGTAATGAGCTCCAAAAGAACAACCCCAAAACTGTAAATATCTGATTTAACCGTCAGCTGGCCTGTCATTGCATAATCTGGTGCGCAGTAGCCATATGTGCCCATAACCCTTGTGGAAACATGGGTCTTATCCCCACTGGGCCCTACTTTGGCCAATCCAAAATCAGATAGCTTTGGGTGATACCCTTCACCAAGCAGAATGTTTGAGCACTTTAGATCACGGTATATAACAGAGGGTTTCATTTTATCATGCAAATACTCCAAGCCCCTTGCTGCACCAGCTGCAATTTTCATTCTCAAATTCCAATCAAGTACTTTCCTATCAGGTGGAAGATCTGCCACCAGAAGTCATGGGTGAAAAAAATGACATAATTTGCAGAGATGGCACAGAATTTGAAAAGTTAGAATGATGATGCCAGACTAGAGATGTGTCGAGAAGAACAAGTACCATGCAAGTGGTTTTCCAAAGATCCTAACGGCATGTACTCGTAAACCAATAGCCTCTGATCTCCCTCAGCACAAAAACCAATCAATCTTACAAGATTAGGGTGGTCAACAAGGCTTAGCGTCAAAACTTCAACAACGAATTCCCTGATTCCTTGGCATCCATTAAGGTCAAGCTGCTTGATGGCTACATTCTACATCAAAACAAATAGAAGGGCAACAAAATTTAGGTCTTAGCCCTAGACTAACCCCATATAATAAAAGCACAATACCATATAAGTAGGATCTTAGCGAGCAGATCAAATTTGTAAATTTTCACTCATTAGCATATTTGCAACCAGTTTTATTTAGTGATGCTGCTCTGGGCAACTATAAGTGCCTTGTTATACTATTTTCCAAGTATTATAATTTGTTTAGTTGGATTTCAGGGTTGCTGACTGTACTTTTTTTTTTTTTTTTTACTTCTTCATAAAGGACTACTAAAATTAGAGTAACTCTAACCAACCTGATTGATTTTCTCCATGTGCCCTTTGTAAACTTTTCCAAAACCTCCTTCACCAAGACAGCAGTCTGACTGGAAATTGCCAGTTACAGCAGCTAGTTCATCAAAGGTGAATTTCTTTGCCAGGTCGCCATTGGTTCGTCCATCCTTTGAAATCTCCTTCAAATTCAAACCCTTTACATCCAAAGCTAATTGGTCATCCTTAGACTCTAATTGCTCTTTCCCATCATGATCAGACTGCTTCTTTACATTCACATTCGCGTTGACTTTCAATGCACCTTACACAAATATGCAAAAGACATAAGCATGTCAAACACGTGAATTGAACAGGAGAGAGAGAGAGAGAGAGAGAGAGAGAGAGAGAGAGAGAGAGAGAGAGAGAGAGAGAGAGAGAGGTGACATCAAATAAGGCACATGGTGAGCAGAGGCCAAGAAATCATTTTCTTATCATTCTTTCAAAAAGAAAGGATGGGAAAAAACCACAGTCACCAAAATCTAAAAGCAAACAGAAGAACACAAAATGACAAAACCCAACACCGAAGGAGATTTTTGGATTATGGGTTGGACCATTCCAAGCATGCAAGCAAGCAAAGAAGCAAAAGAGATAATTAGCGTAAACTATACAAACAGAAATTATCACTTACAACTACTAGAAAGCACATTAAATCTATACCAAAATAAGAATGAAAGGGGAAAAAAACTTTAAACCTCAAACCATCTCGCCAAGACCAAAATTCAGCCTTTTGCCACTGTTTTATACATACCTATCAAGAAAAGACCAAAATTCAGCCTTCTCTAACCGGTTCACCGACAACGTCAAAATTATGATTAAAAATTTGAAAATATCTAATTCCGTCATAATAGACGAAACGAATTGGCGAGGATTCTCATCGGATTTGATATGAAACAAGGTTGGGCACAGATTATCACCGACGAAAATATCAATTTAATATTTACAACAATCCCATATAAAGAGAAAATCAAAAGCAAAAATCTCATGTTTTTTATTATATATATACACATACATAAGAATCAGAAAATTGAAATAGAAGTAATCTTTATCTCAATGTTTTGTGAAAAAAAAAAAACGATCAAAAAGGTATGCAATATTACCTGAAGCGGCTCGCTCGTCAGGCTTATTCTTTTTGTTACTATAATTGTTGTTTTGGTGCTCTGACTTTTTGCTTGATTCCCCCGTGCAGCGAAAACAACCCATTACAGCTTCTCTATATCTCAGCAATTTACAGAAAAGACTGAGCACAAAACAGAGACCCAAACACTCCAACAATCAAATGCAGAAGAAAGACTTGATATTCAGACGCAGAGCAGAGAGAGAGGGAGAGAGAGAGAAGAGAGGGAGAGAGCTCCAGCTTGTGCAATGCTTTTGCTTTTGTCTTCCCTCTGTGACTTTATATCCATGGGTTTCATTGTCGTGTCAGCAACTGTAATATTCCTGACAAATTCCTTCTAATCAAGTTCAGCCGCCTGTCAATTTGTAGGGAGTGTTCAGTCATTTCGGGAAGAAAAATTTTTCTTATCATCCTCACACTTCACACACCACATTTATTTTAATTTTTTTTTTATTTTTTTATAATAAATATGTAATATGTAGATGATAAATAGAATAATTTAATTAGTTTAATAAGAATAAAATAAAATAAAAAATAAAAAAAATAAAAAATATTATTTTAATATATAAAATATATGGTGTGGGATGATGTGTAACATTTCTCTTTGGGAAATTATGGGATGAATGGGTAGGAAAATTGAGTGATATTTTAATCAAATATATTTATTAAACAATGTTATAAAAATTTATAAATTTACATGATTTTTATATAATATGTTTGACTGTAAAATTAAAAATATTTTTAATATATTATTAAAATTTTTATAAATTTATTTTTATAAATTTTTTTGTGATTAAAATATTTCTCATCAAGATTGTTGTTTGAAAAGTGAGATAAAATAAAATGATTTTATTTAAAAATTAAAAAGTTTAATAAAATATTATTCTAATCTTATTTTTTAATATTATTGTTGTTTAGTTATTTGAAAAATTAAATTATTTATTATATTTTATATAAAAATTTTAAAAAATTATAATAATAAAATGAGATAAGATAAAATTGGTTGAGAGTATTTCTCATTCCAAAATGCCTCTTAACGTTAAATTAGAATATTTGTATCTTAGATTGTCCAGAATAGAGGATTTGTATCTTAGAGTATATGTTTAATGGTTAGAACTTAAGAAGGTCCCATAATTTTTATCTAAATTCTAAGATTTAGAATACGAAAATTGTAGATAAAGTGAATTATACAGTATTTATTGAATATTTAATGTTACAACTCAAGATCTAATAACCATTTACTATTATCCATAAAGTATAATTGTGTAGTTATAAATGCTGTGAAACTCTTTCCATTCTTGCCATGTTCTTATCTCCTCGGCCACAAATCTATTTCTATGGCATTAGAATCTAGGAAAAATATTCCTCAAGACTCGAGTTGATAAGATCTTCATATTCCAAAGTGTGAGATATAAATATATAAAATATATTTTAAAGTATTTATTATTTTCTATGTGAAATTTTTTATAATATTTAATATAAATTTAGGTTAGCGTTGGTTGATTTCTCTTTCGTAAAAAGCAAACTCTCTCATACAAAGTCTTCAGATTTGATTTTCTGCCAAGGATTCTCCATCTTCCTCTCTTTTTTCTATCTATCTACTTTGTCTGTCAAAATAATTTTTTTGTTTTTAATTTATTTTGTTTCCTTTAAGGTCAAAAAAGATAGATTTATAGTTTTTTAGCAATTCAAACATGCAGTACAAGAAGACTAGCAGGTTGTAAATCATTTAGAAAATAGTAGCAGTTTTGCAAAATCACCGCACGTGGTCCTCATGCACCGCTCACAACTACATGTGGTTCTCATGTGCCATCCCTTCTAACAATTTTTCTCGTTACACCCACGAGATCACCGGAATTGCTATCATTAAATTTGACTTTTATACTAGAAAGAGACAAGTGTGTTGTCTTCAATGCCATCACAAATTTCAAAGTCTACTGAAGTTAATCCAAATTGTAAGTCATTATTTTTCGCATCCATTTTGCTGATTTCCTTGTTGTTTAGTTTAAAAAAAAAAAACAAAAAAAAGTTCATCTCTTGAACATTTATTTGTTTGAGTCCTCTTTTTTTATGAAGTATGAGATTAAGTCTCTGTTTTAGATAGGGTATTGCCTCTTAGACGTTTGTCTGTAAAGAGTATCAACAATAAGAAAGACTAGATTAGTCACAAAAGAAAATAGTGTACTAGTGGAACTCCAAATGCATTAATTAGTTTATTAAGTAATGGTTGATGTGAAGATATTTTTGCATGTATCTAGTTGTGAATATAAATTTTTTTGATTAATTAATGATAACAGTTTTTCTTAAAAAAATGATATATCTTTTTCTGTTAAGAACTTTAAGCTCATGCTAGAAGTTAAAGAGATATCGATCAACATTGATGACTATGCGAGTGAATTTCTTAGGTTAAATTAAATGTTGAATGGATGCCATACAAAGCAATTTACATTTTATCTTAATTTAGAAATATCAAAAATTCAAAACAATTTATAAGTTATATTAATTAAATATTATCTATTTTATTTTTATAGCAATTACTTTATAAAAATATCTTTGCTTAAAATTAGTTGTGAAAAAAAAATTAACTGCTCATCATTCATTCAACATATATTTAATTAAAAAAATAAAAAAAAATTATATTTATTATGGGGAAATAATAGTTTAATTTTTCTGATTTTAATGGGGTAAGGAAACGAAGGGTCAATATCTCGAGCAATTCAATGGGCCCCACGATGATGCCATTGGGAGTATTTGGGCCCCACAACCCACTTACGCGTTGGAGGCATATAGCCAAGCCAACTCAGAAACTCGAACGGTGATCCACGCGTCTTTCATAAGTGTGATGATAACTACCAATAACCACTCAACACTTGGAGGCTCTAGATGTCTATGATCGTAGACAATCTTCGCTCTAGGTGTAAATTACTAAATCCTTCAAAGTCAACGCCTGTGACTATAAGCAGAAGCAGACGTGCCTGTCTATCTTGTTGCGCTCTCGAAAATAAAAATTTTAGGACTCATTATTTATTAAAATTAAAAAAATTTAATTTAATTTAAATTTTCATTTCCAATAAATTCCAACGATATATATATATATATATATTTAAATATGAAAGAACCTTAAAAAATAGAAAAGAAAAGCTGATTTAAAGGCTAAAAAATAATATTAAATTTTGAATAATATTAAATACAATTTTAAAATATGCAAGCTTAAGGTAATTTTTTAAAAATATTTTATTATTAAAAAAATATTTTTTATGTGAATTTCAAATTTGTCAACTCATTTAAAATAAAAATACGAGACTTACAAACTTTAAAATTGTAAAAATAATTTTCATAGCTCAATATTTGAAATGTGACATAGCTTAACTAACTCGATAGAGACAATTAAAAATGAAAAAATGTAACTTCCCTCTCCCTCAAAACTCAGTCTCTTTATAAAGAGAAGTGGAAATTGTATCTACATGCTCTTTATTAAATAAAAAATTTATAATTTTAGGAATGATAATTTTATAGTTTTAAAAATTTTAAAGATAAAATTGTTAAGCCTGCATTGTAATTTCCAAATTGTTAAGGAATATACATAATATTGCTTTTTTATAACTTGAAAATGAGCCGTTTTACATCAACTGAGGATGTAGCACGAGACCAGTCCCGGCAAGAATAAAAAAACCTTTTTTATTTTTATTTTTTTCCATTCATTTTTTCTATATTCTAAAATATTTAAAAAAAATATATTTACAACATCACTAAAAAAAAAACATTTCCTTAATCACTAAATTAAAAATTAAAAAAAAAAACATTATTTGGACTGAATCCGGACCCAAATGTCGGTGGCTCTAGCATTTTACATTGAAAAAACTATTAATTATAGTAAGATAGATCACATTACTCATAGTAAGACAATTTATGAAAATTAAAACTAATCAAAACAAGGGAAATATCTATTCAACTTTCTTAATGACATCTTCATTGAATTTCTTTTTTTTTTCTTTTTTTTATCATATTTCTTTTCCGAGTTTTGCTAAACATAAATTAGCGTGTTAGCACACCATTTATAGTGGGGCAAAAAAAAAAAAATCGAAAAATCAATAAATTTTTAGAATATTTGACATTAGGAGTGTGTTGGATGTGTAAAAAAATAAGGCTTTTAAATAGATTTTTTTTTTTTTTAATTTCATTATATATTTCCTTATTTGTTCATATCAATTTTATGATCTCTAAGGTTTTTTATTTTCTCCCATATTTATTTCAAGCCTCACATGCCAATTTATTATTCTATTATTTTTAATGTATGTTGGTCAGAAACCATAAAAGCTCCTACACTTGGATGGTTATGATCCCCACATGAATACATATATTTATACACCTGTCACAGAAACATATGCAAGTCCTAATAAAAATTAGAAACATTCGTGTCAAATTGAAAACTAAACTGAAAGAGACACCGAGAAAAAGAGATGCATCTGAACGGTTCCCCCCCATTCTTCATAGCTTTTCAAAAGCAAAAAGCATCAATCTAATTAATAATTATGATTAGGCTGAAGATGCTATCTTGAATGACCCAAAGCTGAGGTAATTATAAGGATTATTTGGGGGATTATGAGCCAATTGTAGATGGTAATCATGATCTCATTCATATACTTTAGGCTTGTAAAAGGTGGTTCAGTTTCAGCTGGACAAAGAAAGGTATGGATGCAACTCAACACTTCATGATGATGTCAATGAAGCCCCCACTATACTTCTTTATATCTCCATGCCAATTTTTATCATTTTTTTCTTCTTGATTTCTCAATGAAAAGCCTTCTTAATTGATGGATGGGTTTGTTAAATTCTTATAGCCAGCACTTCTATGTTGAATTTCTTCTCTTTAGAACTCTAAATGTTAGATTTGTATTGGATAGGTTCACTAGACATGTTAATTCTATGATCTTTGTCTGAACTCTAATAAGGCATATGTTTTGTGGTAAGTTAGAGATAAACACATAAAATGAATTTCATATTATTTATACGAGTTTCTTAGATAAATTTAAATGAGTAATAAATATTATAATATTTTCTTCATATATCTCACGGAGAAATGATTTAGCTACAAAGAAATCATATAAAAGTAAATTCACAAACTGACATGGCTTGATATAATACTACGTTAAATGTAACGTATTATATAAAACCATGTCAGTTTATAAATTTATTTTTATAGAATCTTTTTATGGTTATAACATTTTTATATTTCTCTCTATCTTTATGTTCTAGAACTTAGACACTAAATTTAAGAAATTTTCATTCACTTTCAGGTACCCACCTACAAAACTTTGATTTTCATGCATGCCCTTGCCTAGAAGGTTCCCAAATTGCTTTCTAGTTGGGTAGTTTTGGAAGGAGATGGGAAGCAGAGAACCGAAACAGACACTGTTTCATCTAACTTGATTAGCAGGCCAAGAGTAAGTAAGTCAAATTCGGTGAATGAATTAGAGGTGCAATCTATGGACTAGAATAATGTGTGCACAAGGAAAATCCATGGTGTTCCCCACTAGGAACCTATCTGCAATCCTGTTTTCTCCAACATTGCTCCACAAACGCGGTTTTATAAATATAAAAATTTTATAAAAGTAAATTTATAAACTGACGTAATTTCATATAATCTGTTATATCTATTTTATAATATGATGTACTATATAAAGTCACGCGATGTTTGTATAACTTATGGTTGTTTCTGATATTGTTTATTTGAATTTGTGAAAAGCATATGGATAAATTTGAAACACTATTAGAATGAATATGATTTTTTTCACATATTTTTTTATTGATTTTTTTTATTAAAATTTATACAAAGAATTAGATTTTTTTTTTTAAATAATTTCGAAACATTTATAAACTTTTCTAGAGATTGCCGGCCATCGGCCAAAACACACCTTTTCCAGAGTTAGCGCTGATGTATCACTTTCTGATCAGCCCCTCCCTCTTACGACCACCCAAAAGCATCCACTCATTACTTGCACCTCCCTGCTACATTCTGCCCCACTAGAGATGGAGGAATAAATAAATAAATAAATAAATAACAAAAGAAAAGAAATATTACTTCTATCAAGAGAATGGGAAGAGACATCTCAACAAGGAAAGTCTTTCCAAGAATGTTAGTGGATCTCACCCTCAAACGATATGTGAACATAGACTTTTATATCAAACTATGTAAGTATCTGTATCACTTTTTTTTTATTCATAGTTATATGATTTATTTGTTATTTATTTTATTGATGAGTATTTGAGAACTGTATCAATGTTGAAAATATCATTGTGGGCTATTCAACTATATTGTTAAATTCTAATCTTGTCGATTTGAGAGTAAGAAGTGGTGGAAACCTAATATTTTGATACTTGATTGAGAATAAGATTCGATATGATTTATGATTATAAAATATGAGTTAGTTTTAATAATATCACAACAAAAATTTGAGTCAACTCAACCTATTGATATTAATGGGTTGAAACAGGTTATGTTTTGGGAATCCACCTGTTTATGTAGATAATGATAAATATAGATCAGGTCAAGATTGAAGCAGTTGACATATTTAATTGAAAAAATTGTGTTTGGTCACACTCTACTTTATAAGAATCCAACCTATAAATCCGAATAATCATATTTAGTACTTGTGGATTGCCACTTTTCCAATGAAAATCATTGGCTAGAGAGCAGAAAGCTGACAAGAACCTCACGAGATTAGCTTTGTAGCGGTTAGAGAGCATAAAAGGAAAAAGAAAGAAAAAATAAAGTGAGAATAAATTAGATAGTAATATTAATGCATCATTCGAGAATGAGAGTTTGATTCAAAAAATATTATAGGATAGATAGAATTTTAGACCAATTAAATACTTTGAAGATGTTGTGGTGATAAGCTCGCCCTTTAAGTAGTAGTTGAAGCTCAAATCAGACATTCCACAACGAGAATAATTAGTTTTGTAACTCATAATTGGTTAAAGAGCAGAAAAGGAAAGAGAAATAAAAACAAAGTGAGAAAAAATCACATAGTAATATTAATACATCCTTCGAGATTGGAAGTTTGAGTTGGTACGTAAATTGAAATCATTTATGATAGTAAAACTTGACTTTTAGGTCATAGATAAGACTTTGAATCAGCTGAATATTTTAAAGATACTGTAGTTATAAACTCGTCCTTTTAAGTAGTAGCTATAACTGAAATCAAATATTCCAAAATGAGAAGAAGCTCATAAGCCTCATATGATCACTCTAAGTTAAAGTTGTGAATTTGATTGCCCCATACGACTGAACTTCCTTGTTCGAATCTTTTGACTTTTTCAGCCACAATGTCAATCCGTACGCCTTGGAGACCACCTCCCCCCTCTAATAAAATGAATGCATTTTGATGTGTCGGTCGCCGTCCAGCAACGCTAATGTAAAGACAGAAATGATGTGTAATGGCAATGAACAGATATCGTGCAGTCTTCTGTACTATTCTTGTGAAACGGTATTTGGTGATTTGTCAATTTATATTTAATATTATATATTATTTTAAAATATATAAGTCTCACATATTTATTTTTAAAAAAAATTAAAAAAATATTATTTTTTATTTAATTCTAAATTTATCTATTTCCTTTTAAAGAGAATATATAAAATTTATTGGTTTTAAAACTGTAAATATTCATTTCAAAATAAATATAGGTGAAAGAGAAGTAACAGGATGGTACCAAGAGGCAAGAATGGGCTCCATAAACATAAGAAAACCTGGTACAATAGTGCAGAACACGTATGCTATGCTGATTTCTGTTCTTTCCCACAATTATGTCTTACGTGCGAACATTACATGCTACAGCCAAACATTCTTGTCGTGGGGGCCACAATCAAGTCCGCCAACTGCCCAGGCAGCTTGCGCAGCAAATCACTCTCTTACACGTGTCCCTATAATATTAAAAATATGAGATGAAAAAATTTTCCCAAAAAAAAAAAAAAAAAAAAAGGCATGTATTAGTATTAGAGACTATCTTTAAATTCTTATAGAACTTTTTAATATTTTTACAAATGATTAGCTTCAAAATTAAAAATACTTAGATTAAGAAAATAATTGACACTACTAACTTCAAATGAAGACTATTAACTTAATATAAATGATAATTATAGTCGTGAATGTGTAAGCACTATTTAATTATTTTGAAAAAAGTAAATAAATATGAGACTCACGTAAAAAGAAATTAATTTTTTAATAATAAACCTTATTTTTTTTAAAATCACTGCACAACGCTTGCTTACTCTACAATTATATATAACGTTACTATTAACTTAATTGGTTATAAAAGCTATATTATTTACCCTTAATAATTTGAAATCTAATTACATATATAATATAGCTCTCATTCAACAGGATATATGATTTTTTTAATAATTTCAATTTAATTATATATCATATAATAAAATCACAAATGAGAAGTAATTATTATTAAAAATATAATATTAAATCAATCTAGGAGATAATGATCAGATCATTCACTGAATGCAAAGGGATAACGAGTCCTAAGATTGATTTGAAAACAATCATACTTCAACATCCATCAAACTCAAATCACATTGCGTTTTTCTTTTTTCTTTTTTCTTTTTTTGGAATGATCTAATGCGGCAAGAGTCAAAGGAAGAGCATGAGCTTGGCCTTCAAATCAATTGTTTTGTTGGTAATGAGATGATGAAAAAGAGTTTTGTAATATACAAATACGGTCGCGTATTAATTTGTATATCAATACTGATTTATTTATACTTAAAATTTAAATTAACATAATTTTTAATAAAATCCATTTTTTAACTAATCACATCATATTGATATATAAATTAATACATAATTATGCTTGCAACTATATTTTTTCAATAAAAAATAGTAACAATCTAATGTTCAAAGTATAACTTGCACTAAAACGAATTCAACAACAAACCAATTATCATATACTTCAACCTATGGGATTGATACATATCCAAATTGATTTACTTTCTCCAAAATCATTCAGAATAATATCAATTATTTTCTTTTAAATCATATATTTATACTCATTTTTACCTGTAGAATAATCTAAATACTGTCAGACATTAAGTAATATCAAATCAATGTAGGATATAACGGTTAATTCATTTTAAAAGGGCATGGATAATGACAAATTATAAGATTGAAAATATTCGAATCTCTTGTACTCTAAAAACAGCTTTATTTCGTGGAAAGTTTAACCTGCATAAAAGGGTAACCCTTCCCAGAAATCCATCAAATTACACAAACACAAAATAAAGGCTGCAAGCACGTTCTTAAGTTCTCAATCAAATGTTCATTTTCACAAAGATAAGTAATACCGCAACCCAAAAAAACCTTCTAGAGCCAATCTAACACTCATTTCCTTACATTCCAATCTAGTGATAGTCTCATGTACACAAACCTAGAATGATTGTCCAAAACAAGGGTTAGAAATCTGCCCTCCAGCTCTTGTTATTGTAAACTGTCAGAAGAATTATCCCCAGATACATGGTCTTTGCTCTGACAGTCTAGTCCTGCCTTATTGTCAGAACTGTTAAAGAAAAGAAAATTAGAACTAATGCCCTCCCCAGATTCATAAAAATGATATTGGCAAAGAAAAAAATGATAATGGATTGCAATTTGAACCCAAACTTGAGGTATCATACCTTGTTTGTTTAACAAATTGTCCCCTGATACGGGGCCGTTGTTCTGCCAGTTTTTTCCTGCTTTGGTATCGAACCTGGAAAACAACAGACAATGAAGACTAGGTTTCATATATCCTGTAAAAAGCTAGACCTACAAAATGACAGCGAGATATAATTGTCATGTTGTCTATTACTGTTTCATTTGTCAGGAGCTCCCCCAACATCATATATTATTTCTAAACAAGAAACTCCTAGGCTGAAAAAGGTCAGGACTTCCTTTTGCTCCGGTATTCTTTTTTTTTTTTTGATAATGTTGATTTGATATGTTAACGGTAGGATACAGTGCGGGCTCTATTTTGCTCCCCCACAAAACGCACAGGGAAAAATGAATTACCCTCTTTTCAAAGCATCTCTCCTTCCTTTTCTGACGAAATTTGTATAGTGCAGCCTCTCTGTGTGCCACTCGTTCTTCATCTGATCCATTCCCACTATTTTTCCCACTAATTGCCCCAGCTCCAATGTTTCCAGCTGCCCCATTTTCACTTTCTACGTTTGTTACTCCAGCATTCAAGGCAGTGCTGCTTCCGTTCTGTCCATTGCTGCCAAAGTTACTTCCGGAAGCGCTTCCATTCACACTATAGTTTCCTGCATTACTTTCAACAGGCCCTCCTAACGCATTCGATGATCCACATTGTTGAGAAGCTCCAGCCATATTCTTCTGGGAGACATCACTGTGGTCTTGCTGTAGTTGATGCTGCTGCAAGTTGTGAACATGATGATGATAATGGTGATGGTGGTGGTGGTGGTGCTGGACCTGGACCTGCTGTTTTGAGCCTCTTGTTTCGGCTTGAACCTTGCTAACTTCCACATTAGTTGCCTTCCCAGGTGTATTCTGCACAGATTGGAATGTGGAGGAATGAAAAGATTTGAATGCTGACATGGACTCTGGCTTCTCATCGTAGACTTCTAGTTTGGGAATAACACATTTATCTTTGGAGGCCAAATCATTGTTGTTGCTACTCCCATTAGAATGCTGATTTGGCAGATTGCCACTTGAATGAGAATGAAAATTGTGTGTTGCCTCCGTATTCTGCATGGCTGAATTATCATCAAATGGAGAACAGCTCCCAACATTCCCTGTATGAGCCTGACCAAAAGTGAAAATCATTAAACCTGGCCAGAAATATAGGTTTTGTTCCTCTCACTCAACTTTTCAGAGTCCAATTTTACCAGCAGCTGCCTGCCAACCTGTGAGCCACATTATGATATGGAGATTCTCTTATTATTTCACTGCAAAAGATTGAAGAATTTCTGTAAAGTACTGGTTTCCTTTTTTCCATGGATTAGCAACACACCCCTCCACATCACAATGTGGTGCACAATGATTGGGAACAGACTTCAATTGCACTGATAAGATGAGGTATTGTTCACAATACAAGGCATTCGCCATCTAAGGTGCTACAGAACATTACCCTATTAACAGAAGAGGCAGTATTGTATCTGCATGGTGAAGAAAAAAGAAATAGTAAAACAATTGTTGAAATGTAATATGTCATCAGCACAAATAGTATTTCTCCAGGGTTCCCTTCTTACTTTGAGAATGCTGACAGATCTGAATGTCTAAGAACATTGCGGTCATCATGTGCAACATTTTCAACATCCTCTCTCATCCTCTTCAAAGTTAGTACAAGGGACGGCAGTTGTCTAGAATCATAATGTGCTTTGGTTTGTGACACATCAGAAAGGCCATTTGGAGTGTCAAAGTCTCTGCTTTCAGCCTCGGGATAAGTAGAATTGACAACTGCACTAACCATATTGGAAGATGGGTTTTCTGGCTTGCTGATAGCATTCTCACTGTTGTGCTTTGACTTATCGCTATCAAATGGCTTACTGTCTACGTTAGGCAAAATATTCTGGCTTCTACTACTTGGATGGATAGACAACATCTCATGTTGAAATTCATGTCTTGAATCTGGATCTTTAGATACTCCTGTTTCCATGTTTTTACCAAATGCAACATTGTCTACAAAAATTAAATGCAGACTCCAGTATTAATAGCTAATATTCAACCAAATATAATTAAAAAAACCTAATGGAGACAGATAGATATCATTAAGGCATACCATGTTGCTCATCCTGTTCAGGGTACTCTTTTGTTTCAGTAACATGCACCCACCTGTTGCTAAATTTTTCAGGCTTTGTATGAATCACCTGGGCACAGGTGCTATCAGGACCATCAGCTATTTGATCTGGAGGTGACATTGGTTGGGGACTTTCAACTTCAGCTGCCCTTTTGGTCCACGAACTCTGCAAAAAGAGTATTAGTATTTTTAACGATGTCAGTGTCTTGTGTTCAGGAATCTTTGTTCATTATCTGCTCAGCTCAAGTTTTTTAGTTTTGACATTGAGAGGTAAATTGTTGCAAATGATGATCTAAGCCCAAAACATATCCTAACCCTGAAGCAGACAAATGCCAGGTCAAATCAAGTCATTTAGGACTTCCATCATTTTTGCTATCATAATTAATGATCTTTCCTCTTTCTACTGACATGGAAATTCTTATTTTCTACCACACACTGATACTGCTGAGGCATGGAAGGTGGCTCAAAGATGCATAGGATCCATTTTGTGTTGTACCTTTACCCAGATTGCATTGTGTAATTTGTGTCACCCCCAGGCCCTTTGGGACCATAAGTTGGGAGCTTTTGAAGTTAAGACTCACGGGCCCAACTATTTTAGGTTTATGTATTTATTGTATTGCATATTTGTGCAACTTGATTCCTGATTTGATTTTACCGAGTCTGACAAATTTCGCTTTCTTCTAGTAACAGTCATTTAAGGCATGATTTCAATGAGAAAATTTGCCGAAGCAACCCACAGAAGTTTCCTAATCTGTCACAGCTGCATTGACTTGACAAAAAGGTAAAAAAACCCCACCCTTTGAGCCTGCTGGTATATGAATAAATTAGGGAAGTTTTTTCTGATTTAGGGGCTGAAGTATTACCTGGAAATCACCTAGAACCAGAGCTGCAATAATTAGGAAATTCCTCATTAAGATGCTACCAAGATCTTAGGATTAAGAGGCTACCACGGTTTGAGCCTGCTGTCACATTTTTATGCAAGCTGTCCAAGTCTGATTTCCTAAGATTATGATTTCAGAGATCGTATTTATGACTTATCACATCTTGTAAACTTGATCATATGCATTCTCATTAAATAAAGTGTCATGAGAATGATGGAGGCAAAGAGTAGGAAGAATACAGCGCTGTATACACCATGACAGCCACTCACAGTGGCTATCCAGATCTAATATGACTTCCAAGTCCCTAGAGACCATATGTTGTGCCCAATGAGTCATCTTAAGCAACGACTCAAGTTCCCATGGTTGAAGTCAAGGAATGTGACACTGGAAGAAAAAGAATATTCACACAGCCTATACAATTACGATGTGTCATGCTTCGCACATATGTATGATGTGATTAGTCATGGATGAATTGAGTTAATTTCTTTGAAAATACAAATAGAAACCAAGGAAAACCAGACATGTCCAAGTGTGCCAAAGTAGGATAGAGGACGTTTTGAGTCTTCTTTTAAGAAGAAATATTGATAGCAATAGCTACGGGTGTTTTCCTAGGTTGCAAAGGAGGATCTTTTATAACAACCTTGAGGGCGCAATGTAAGTGGCACGATCATAACCTTATGTATGCTATAAATGTTATTATTTGCTTGAACAAGTGTTGTTACTTATATGCTATATAAATGTCAATTGTTAGTCACTTTTAATGAATTTTGGTTGAATTATGATAACGTTGCTTGTGGATGCAATTATTTATGATATACTTATTTAGTTGTTTGTCTTGAATGGATGCCATGTCACGATAACCATGCTTATGTATGTTAATATGCCACGTTTAGTACTATACCATGCATATGAATATGACACACATAAATATGACATCCCATGAACATCATGAAGTCAATAACATGTTCACATGCATTATGATAAGATATGAGAAGCCATGTGAGCAACAAGAAAGCTTTAATGCTTACTGATGAAAAAATAAAAAATAAGAAAGCTTTAATACTTAACCTTATGTTATGTTTTGGGTGATTGTGCACATCACAATCTCAAGTGTAGCCCACCATATGTCATGTTATGATTTATGTGGTCAATGAAATTTGGAACGATGCCCACAGAAATTATGATGGCCATTATGCAAGTGAAAGACAAGATTAACAAGTCATGCATAGAATATATTCGATACATAGAGTCTATCACTCATGTATCCATGTTACATGAATTCTCATGATTGCTTCTTGAATTCTGCATATGTTTCTATTGAATGATCCAAATGCTGTATCTACATATAATTATGATGAACACTTCCAAGGTAAAGTCTAAGGATAAGTTATGTGTATAGTATGATGTGTTATTTACTGAGTCTTCAACTCACCTTTGTATGTCCTATCTTTTGATGTCCCAGGCGATGATTATGTGGACATTGAACAGGAATGCCAGGAGCAGATTTTTACCAGTCTTAGACTGTGCAATAAGTGTTATTGCCACATAGCACTAGTTTATGCTTTACGTCATTATGTTCTTACTTTCAGTTTTATAAAACACTGTGATGTCAAGCTATTTATATGATTCAATGATACGAGCAAAATTTTTATGATGTCCAATCTCTTACCAGGCACAAGTTACGAATGTACGGAACATTCCTAACCTGTCCAATCTCTGTTTAATTCTTAGGCATACAAAGTTTTTTTCTTGGTGATGTTCAAACACAGCTCTTCAAATTTGAAAATCCATTATCATGGAGGCATATCATTATTTGCTAATATCAATATATGACTTTGCTTTGGTGGTATATGCTACAAGTGATTTTGAGAGTACATTTATACTGACATTATGCACTCATCAATAAAATCAGCCAAAACTTAAAAGGAATGTGTCAAAGGGGACATAGGTAGATAATTTTAACTGACTTATACATTGCTACCTGAGTTCCACTTCCATTGTCGCTTCCATCCCGACTTAGTCCATTACTTCCATTATCATGCTCATCACTGCTGCCAGAATTATTATCAGACCCATCATCACTTTCTGATTTTCTTGTTTGTGTCCCACTTTCACTCCCGCTGCCACTAGACTGAGAAAGGGTGAGAAACAGATTCAAGTTGAGGAACATCGACACCAGTTGCTCCAGAGTGAGCCACATGATAATAAATTGCCCCACTAAAATATTCAAGTACACACTAGAAATGAACTGAGGAAAACTCACATAAATTTACGACAAATAACTATAAATTTGAAGCAGAGGTAGCAACTTACGCTGTGGCATCTCCTCCAAACATGCTGCCAGAGGTTTTTAAGTTCATTTTTCCGAATTGGTTTTGCTAAAAAATCAACTGCACCTTTTGAGAGACACTTAAAGACTATACCCATTGAATCATGGGATGACATCACTGCATAGGTCCGTCATCAGGTGTGACAAATAAACGCACCCAATCAGCAGTAGTTATACCAAACAAGCCTTATGTTTTCAAAAGTGCAATAATAAAGAGGCTAAAATACTATTACATGATACTTACTAATCACAGGAATATTCTTTAGACTTTTGTGACTCATAATCTTGCATAAAAGTCCAATTCCAGATAAAACAGGCATGACAACCTCTGTTAGGATGAGATCTATATGATTAGTTGGATCTTCTAAGATTTTCCATGCTTGGATACCATTAGCAACAGCAGTGACTGCAAAGACCAGAAAAAGAATTAGGCAGTATAAAGGAAAACCTAACCATCAGATTGAAACACAACTTCATTGTTCATTGGATGAAGCATCAGTCTAGCCAGAGACAAAACAACTTCACCATAGCAGGAAAAGCAAATGACAACCTTCATAGCTGCAGTTTCGAAGCAGGGCACTGACAACCTGGCGTGTAGAATCATCATTTTCCACTAGCAGAACCTTCAAAGATCTGATAGGAAGAAACCTCTCCCAACATATAATAGGTCCTTGAGGCTGTTGTTGCAGTATCTGAGACCCATCGTGAACCTGAATCAAAGCCCTGGGCCCATTGCTTACTTCTTGACTTACCCCATTAATTCTCAACTCATCTTCCTCTAACGATTGCAAACCTTGGCCTTCACCAACTACCTCATTAGTCACTTGCATTTGATCACAACTTATATGGCTATTTTGTTCAACCAACCCTCTACCCCGAACATCATCATTGTTTGCTGGAACAGCCCCCATCAACCAACCGAATTCAAACAGGAAAGTAATTAGGAATCATACCCTTGTGTACTGTAGCAAGGAAGCCATACATTTTGTCTTCGAAAATGAACCTCTGCAAGCACAAACCCCTTTAAACTCAATCTTAACCAAAGAGACGATTCATGACATGGTTCATCATGAAAGATCCCCGAGAAAGTAGAAATTATAACCACTTCCCCATCCATCCTAGTCCAACAAAAAATTGACATATAAACCTAAACCGGCTCCCATATTACAACAATCCAGAAATTACCAATGTAACCAAAACAAGGGAAATCAATCTAAGGCAACCAGCTTATGATGATTTATCAAAAATATAAAACTACAACAATCTAGAAGAACATGTTAACAAGAGTGATTTCTGAACCTTAATAGCTCTGGAAATGAAAAGGACAGTAAAAACCAAACAAATAAAGTTTGTAATAAACAACCATCGACCCTTGTATATCTCAGAGAAATATCTCAGTGAAAAGTTTTAAGTCAACCCAGACCCTCGCTCTGCCGCCACCAAAATCCTTTAAAAGCCCTAAATTACTCATTAGGAGTGGAAGCTGAAAAAAGATATAGATGGTCAAGCGGTCCAAGTAAACATCTACATTAATTTTCGAATATTCTGACAAGAAGCAATAATCATTTTTTGAATTCCCAATTCGAGGCAGGGTGGAAGAAGAGAGGAGATTCTCAAATCTGAAGCAAAGTAACAGAAAATAAGATCTTACGAGAAATCAGTTTACGCCTGGGTTTTTCAAAAACTCATCGAAACAACCATACTAGATTGAAGTCTCTTACTTTCTCAGATCCCATGAAGGGGTAACTTGAAGATTCGAAAGCCCTAAATTATCTAATAATTTTCCACATTTTCTCAGCCTCTAAACAGAGCACTACCACTAAAAAGTAAACAATTTTTTTTTTTTTCTCGAGGACAACATTAAAATTTCAAAAGAAGGAAAAAAAAATACAGTAAAAGAATATTCCGACGTTAACTATAAAAACGTCACCGGAAAAACCACACCTTCGAAGCTTTTACAGATGAGCATCAGCAAACCACCCCGGAAAGTTCGATTTATCAGAATAAAAGGCTTGACTGGCTAAGAAGTTCGGAAGAAGCTAAGAGGCAGAGACCGAGGAGAGAGAGAGAGAGAGAGAGAGAGAGAGAGAGAGATTGGGGGAAGATATTATTTCGTGGGGATGCTGACGTGTAACAAATGGAGGTCTGAAGCGGTTCTGAAGTCCACGTATGATGTAGGACCATCCAACG
Organism: Carya illinoinensis; assembly: GCF_018687715.1. Taxonomy (NCBI): domain Eukaryota; kingdom Viridiplantae; phylum Streptophyta; class Magnoliopsida; order Fagales; family Juglandaceae; genus Carya; species Carya illinoinensis. Next base: position 11,933,231 of record NC_056765.1, read on the forward strand.
GGGAAAAATCAGGGCCATCCTTTTGTATGAGCTGGACAAAATCGAAACCTCGAACCGTAAGAGGAGTGAGACGAATCTTATACGATCCTTCCAGATCTGGGATTCGACACGTGGCTAAAGGTCCCTTCTTGTTGAAGGAGCTGGAAAATAGAGACGGCGTCCTTCGAGGTTCAGGTAGTTTTGCTAGTCCTAGTCGCGTCTGTCTTTATCTCGATACATGACAAGAGTACCCTTGTCTTGTCGTAGGGCCAGACAGGCAATTCACGATTCTGTCCTTAGATCTTTGTCATTGGATATTACTCGATTTGGTAATACATTGGTGCATTTGCTTCCCATGTAAAAAAATCCCATACAGCCGATTTTATTACTATTGAACCTTTTTTTATTCTTTTTTTAAAAGAATTTTTAGTAAAAGAAAAGTGAGATTGCTGCAAATCAATAGAGCAATTCATGAACAACTCGAATTTCAGCTCAATTAGTATATACTTGATTTGAACTCGATTGATTTAATAAACGGGACAATCACACACATTAATATTGATTAGAATATTAAAACGGTCATTCACATAAAATCGACTCGGTTTGATTTAGGCGATTTAATCTGATGCACCGAGCTTATATAAATTTCACTTAGCCCATTTGAGTTTATTATAAAGCTCGTAATATATGGATTATTGTATATGTTCATATTTATTACATGTTAGCTACATTCTATATATAATTATATATTATTAATTTATTTATAGTTTACTTTATTTAGCATATTTTATGTTTGTTATAGGGACAATAGCTTATTGACTTTAGCTTTAACTAAAAGATGATAATATAATACATATAATGCAAGTTAATAGTATTTTTCTTTAGTCAAGGAATCATATCATTGACCTTAGACAAAATATGGTGTTATTCTACATAAATGATAACAAATGTTGTAATTTATAACTATTACTTATCATTTATAGTTGCATATTATTATATTTTCATATTGTAATATATGTATAATAAATTGTACACTATAAATATATACTTATCCTTTCAAAAATTAAAAAAATAAGTAAATATATACTTATGTTATATTTATGACTAGTACACTATAGTATATGTATAATTATAGTTGCAATTAGAACTTATGACTTATTAGGTTATCTATCTATCTATATATATATGGTTTAATTTATTAGATTTATCTTATGTACCGCCGATCCTAGCACTGTGTAAAGTTTTGGAGTTGCAGAAGGATAAGGCGAAAGATTGGGAGGAGAGGTGGCCTAGCATATGAAGATTTAGATTTTATTCAAGAAAACTATATAGAGAGAAAATCAAGAAAAGAATTAGACTCTTATTTAATATGTTAATTACTTTTTTAATTTAAAAGCGTTTGTTCGTTTGTATTATAAAAAGCTACATTATAATAATTCTTTCAATCAAAACTAATTGGTTGAATGTTAAATTGTAAAACCTTATTGTAAAATATAAAATTTTTACACTAATCAAAAGAAAATAAACAATTTTTTTTTTGTTAATCAAGTTCGAGCGCAACACAATAGGAGTGCTACCTACACCCTACAAAGGGGGTGGCCCCCACCCCGCCCCCACCCCCGCATGGGCAGTGGTTGGTGGTTTCCCCTAGGAACCCACCCCCATGAACGAGTAGCGCCCACCCCCTACCCCACCGGCACCAGTATATACTACTAAGTTGCAACTATTAATTAATAATTATAATTACGCTATTACAATTATACAAATTAATAGAAAAATATTATAAAATTACAAATTCATCTAAAAATATTATAAATTGTATTATTGTAGCAACATTACAACAGTTAATTAAGTAAATTAACAAAAAAATAACAATTTAATGGAATTTGGGTTGGCTATGGTGGTAGAAAAGTTAATGAGTTGTGCTGATTATTGTGAGATTTTGAAAATCGAAATCATAAAACCTGAAACATTAATAATTTAAAAAGAAAACAAATTAGAATTATAAACGTGAAACAAAAATTAAAAATAAAAACATATATTAGAAATGTAAAAATTACAAACATTCAAAGTACTAACCAAGATGAGATTGGGTCATTAGGATCAAGATGAGAATAGATCATTGGGTCATTAGGATTACGATTCTCCATATGACATTGAGATTACAAAAGCTAGAAAAAATACAAGCAAAATAATTAGATACCAAAAATTATATAAATTCAAAAAGCAATTAAGGGAAAAATTGTGCAAACTAATGACAAATGGCAATGGTGGATCCAACAAACACAAAGTCATACTGCAGCGGAGGTAGTCGTAGACGTCATCTCATGTATCACTATAATAATTAAATTTGAAATTAATACCGATTAAATGGATACAAATAAATAAAAATAATAAAATGAAATCCACGATTAACAGATCCAGGCTAATCACTCCCCTCCTTCTCGTCGGCCTCCTCAAAGTCAAGAACATCTAGAACATGAATTGGGTCCCATTGATCCAATTCTAAGTGTAAATCAATGTTTCCATAGTGGTAATAGATAATGAACTCTGAAATCGATCCAATATGCACCCTCTGATACTAAAGGTCAATTCTAAGACTACGGATGACCAAAATGCAGGCTATCTCTCCAAGGAAACGATACTTCACAACATTGGTTTTCCACCAAACTAATATATAAAAATTTTGTGCAAATGGTTGAAGATCCATTGCCAAGTATTTGTCCACCTCTGAGTGAGCCTCTGTTGAATGACAGACTATATATGGGGTTGTGCTTCAACCTCTCACTCTAGTTCAACCTACGTCTTTTCGTAGGAGGTGGGGGGTAGGTATAGGTGCTAGAATATTACCACCCTAAAGGTTGTAAACTCATCAAACAATCTAGCAAGGGTTTCCCTAACCCTTAAGTTTCGCCCATGCATTCCCGTGCACAATTATCAATCCATATACTATGCCATCAATCTTAAATTATGGGTCAAGAGCAACAGCCACATTTAACAAAATATTAGACTTACTGAAATATCCTCAATACTTGTCATACTTCACCCTCATCATCAATGCCATCTCCCGCATCCTAATATGGTCATTCACGCACATGTCATCCAATTTTTCTTTTACACTACATATTTGCTAACATAAATGAGGAGATGTAGGGTACAAAAAACTATATAGCCTCATTGTAACCTTGTAAAAAAGTCTCAAAAGTAGCAACAACCTCTCAATCATTATCAATAGACTTTGCTAATCCTCTGTGCTCATCAAAATATATAATATATTGAATGTTTTCATCACTCAATAATGTAAATGCCGACTTATATTCTTGGGCCGCCTCCAACATAAAAAATGGTGAGTTCCTTTTTGTAGGAACACTAGTACATAGGCCCTTCTTGGATGTTATGCCCGCAGACCTCTTATCAACATTGAATTTCTCCAATCTAGCAGGAGAAAATCTCACAAATCTCATAGCAGTTTTGACCCGGGTAATCAAGTCATCGAGATCTTTCAAATCATCAGTGAAAATTAGATTCAGAATATGTACAACACATCTCATATGCAAACACTCACTACCCAAAATTATCTTATTTGCCTCTCTAAGATAAGTCTTAAGATATCTCAATACGACAATATTAGACAAGGCATTATCAATTATAATTGTCAGAACTCTAGCTAACCCCCACTCTTTATTGTGGCCTCCAAGGCCTTCTCAATCGTCTCACCATTGTGATTGAATATTTGATAAAATTTAATTTTTTTTTGTGTAATGTCCAATCACAATCAACAAAATGCACAGTAAAAAACATATAATTAAAATTTTAGATGGATGTCCAAGTATCGGTGTGATGCAAACTATTTGACTCGCCAATTGGCCCCCTAACAACTCTTTTTTTTGACATATAATGTTTTTTATATCCTTTGCCACTGTGTGGCGAGAAGGAAGATTAAACTTAGGTTCTAATTACTTAGAATATACTTGGAACCATTTCTTCTCCACAAATTGAAAATGTAGCTCATCCATGATGACCATATGAGCTAAGTATCTCCTACACTCCTCGAAAACATACTTAGCATACCCCTTCAATATTGCACCCCCACTACTTTCATCTGCCATTTTTTTAATTCCAATCTCTAGTCTAAATTAACTCTTATCTTGTAATGATTTAATATTGGACTTTTTTTGCATTGTTTTTTTAAGTGTACTTTTAATTGGGATATACCATGTCTTTTATAGTAACATCTATACACTTTCCCATAATGGTTATACTTAGTTTGGGGGTTATTGGGGTCACAACTCTCTAATTTGATCAAGTGGGTCTAAAATATTGAAACATGTTTCTTGCTTTGTGGGGGAAAGGAGGCAAGGCAAGGTTTTGTAGGGCTAGCATCTATAGGGATAGGGATAGCGTCTGTAGATCCGGTAGGGTTAAGTGTTGGGGTAAAGGTAGAAAAGCTAGCACTAAAATCTGATGGATTTTCAATTTTCCAAAACTGACAAAAATTTAAAATGAAGCAAACATCACACCAACAATTAAATCCATACAAAATCACTCCAAATAGATCAAGGTTTCATATCAAAACACCAAAACAGATTGGGGTTTCCATATCAAAAACCCTAATTTAATCAAGGTTTTGATATGAACACCCCAAAACAGCGTTTCGATAATTCAAGGTTTCATATCGAGGTTTCAATAGTTCCAAATTAATTAAGGGTTCCAATCTAAAATCATGAATTAATTTAGGATTTTGGAAAACTCCAAATTAATAAACTCAAATTAATTAGATTTGAAAATCCATATAGTGAGTTGCAATGATAATCCTTGATGAGTTGATATAGAAAAGCATGCATATGCTTTTTATATGTTATTTATAATATTGAAATTGGTTAATACTCTTTAAAACTCATGGATAAACTATTCGTTGAAACATTAACATTCTCAAGAATCAATGTGACCTTTTGGGTAAACATTATTTATAGTCTATGCATTTATAATTAGCAAATATTCTGTGAGATCGACTTCTTTATGTGCAAAAATTTCCAATTTCTGAACCATGAAGAGAAGGGAGGTGAGGAAATTGAAGAGTCTATATTTATATATTTTTATAAGAAAATCTTTAAATTTCAAAATCCATGACAAATTAAAAAAATGACGTAGTAATGTAATATATGTATGTATATATAGATAATAGTTAGAAAGTACATCTATATTTGGGGTCTTAAATTACAATCACTACTTGCACCAACGCAACAAACCTCACATTTTACCATAAGAGTCCATTTGCACAGTTTTGGAGAATGGATTGAGTGCTGAAGGCGTACGACAAATGTATTAGATGAAATACAGAGCGGGAGAGAGAATGGTGATTGTGAGGGTTAGAGAGATGAGAGGGATAGGAGATTCTAAGACTGAAAGAAAAGTGGGGGTCATGGGAGTGGGGTAAGGGTTAACAAAAAGGGGTTGTTTTGATATGAGTTGTTTAAAAAAAAAAATCCCAGTCATCAAAACAATGCTATTTTGTTAATGACAAAACAGCATCGTTTTGATGATTGGAGTATTCTTTTTAATTATAAATTTACAATATATGTATATTATATATAAATATATATTATTTATTTTTATATATGGAGGGGTGGGGCAGGGGGTTTTGAAGGCCAGGGTTGAGCCTATCTCGGCCCCTGCCCCCACCTCCGCCCCCATTGGGGGGGCACTAGATGCAAACGAGGCCACCCGCCCCCCTCATCTGGCGGATGGCAGTGGGGTGCAAGGCCCCACTGCGAGGCCCTACAACATAGTTGAGCTCATCTGAGATAGAACTCTTGAGGTATGCTAGACTTGCAAGCCATTCTTCATATTGGTCCTTTAAGCATTAATGTTAAATAGACATTATAGCATTTTCAGAGAGTTTATGACCCTGTCAAGCTTAAGAGGGCAACCTCCATTGTAAGGTATTTTTTTACATTGGTAATTTTTTTGTGCTGTAGTACTTGAAGATTATTTTCTTGTTAGCAATGACAATAAGTTGAAAAAAAGGAAGATTTGTGAAGTTCTTTAGAAAATTAATAAGCCCATTTGAGATAGTGTATTGTTAATCCTTTAGGTATATTTAGACTTGACACCCATTCCACATAGTGCTTTGAGTATTAAAGCGGATGGGATGACATATACTTTTTTGGGAGTTTACGAGTAAGGCTGCCTTTGGATGTTGTGATGAGTTAAGTTATAAATAGTAATATTTTATAAGTTTTATTGAGATGAGTTTAACTTTTTTAGATTAAAATGACTTGAATATATAGGAAAAATAATGATGTCTATCGAATGGAAGGAAAGTCAACATACATCCAGAAAAGAAGAAAAGCCAAAAATGGTGGAACTAAAATTTGGATTTTTCAAATAAAGAAGCAGTTTACAATTCTTGCAACATTTTCTAAGACTTGAAGAATAGGACTTAAATGGACGAGCAAAGAGAAATATTAAAGTTGGAATGGCGCCAGTCTTGGACATGGTTGGGGAAGACAATTTTTTTTTTAAACTACGTACCACGTAGTACGTTTTATATATACCGCATATTTTGTAAGCATTTCTCTTCTTCTTTACAAAATATTCAGTCATGTCCGAATCATTTAAGGTCTCTTGTATCTATTTCTTCCATAAATGGTCCAAGAGTGTCAATGTAAACATGATGAATTTGCATGTACTTGTGACAAAACCTAGTCTATGTGAGCTTTAATTTTTTAGAGTTGAGTCACATGACAGAATACTACAAGTCTAAAAAAATTTGAGTTTAACTAATTATTTGAGACAACAGATGGCTCCATTGAAGTATGTGTTGATCATTGTATTGAACATGTAGCTAGCTTTAATTTTATAAAGTAATATAGAGAAGCGGTGAAAAATGAAAAGATTTTGTCATGGAAATCGCCACCAATTGACTATGTAAAACTGAATTTTGATGGAGCTCTCTTTAGGGAGATGGGAGCCGCGTGAGTGGAAATATCCTTAGAGATGAAAAAGGGGTTGTTTTGTCTGCTTCAAATAGGAAGGAAGTTGAGGAGTTTTCAATGGATGATATTGAAACTTTAGTAGCATTAAGAGGGTTACAGATGATTTTATACTTGGGATTTACAAAGTTACAACTGGAAGGGGACACTTGGATGATTGTTGAAGCCATAAATTCTCAAGTTAGAAATTTTACATCTCATGAGTCTTTGGTAATGGAGGTTCAACGTTTGTTCACTGTTTTTAGATGGTTGATATCATTAATGTGGGAAGGCAAGGGAATGACACAGCACACCTATACTAGCACAACATGCTGAATGAATAGAAGATTCATGTCCATAGTTCCATTCTTATCTAGATTTTCTTTCTAATAGGGTGCTTATAGACTAATTAGCAGTATCTTTCTTTGGTTTTGGGATGGGATTTGCATTTTGTCTATTGTTTCATCTACAATGGCAGAACCAAGAATTTTATTGAGGGGAGGCCAATTTTTCTAATGTGTGACATATTTATGTAAAATAAAAAGAGATAAATCTTAATTTTAATTTCGTGTAAAATCATTAAACTATAAATATGTATATTTATATATATATATATTAGATCTCAATAATTTGATATATACATGTAGAAACAAAATTCTTAAAACAAAACTTAAGATTTGTTTTCAGATTTCTGACGACAGTGTTTCATAAAATAAAACTCATCCATTATTATTTTTGAAATGAAATTTTTAGAATTTATTTCTTCATTGAAACCATCAAGTAAGAAGCTCATCTTTCATTCTAGTTTATTAAGTTTAATATGAAATCTAGATATTTTATATTAAGCATATAATAATACTACAATTGAGATCTTAAATTTAAAAAAAAAAAAATCTTGCTCAATTAAGTCTAGATCATAAAACTTCTAAATTATTTTTCATATAAATCATCAGCACTAAATGATTTTTCTTTTATTTATTTCACTTTGTATTGTATCTTAAGAAGCCTAATATTATATAATAATAAAAAAATTATAATCCATATTAATAAGGTTATTATTTCTTATAAACTTAGTTTTAATATAAACTTGAAGGGGCCATAGAAAATAGATAATATATAAGGATTATAAAAAATTTTAGGACTAAAGAAAAAAATCAAAGAGACATTTTTATGTATATAGAAATTTTAAAGAATTTTAAAAAGCATGCGAAAAATATAAATTTTTAAAGGGTGCCATTTTATATTTACTGGCCTATAACCCATGCAAGGTGCAGATTATTGTGTATGCTGTATATGAGAGGGAGATAGATCTACAGAGAGATGGGGTTTTATAGTGGAGAAATTTGAAAGTGTTTATAGGGTAGTTTACTTTGACGAAATAATATAAAAGTAGAAATAGTGCATTTGGGTGGAGTCTTGAATCGGTTTATATCTTTATAGGTAAGAAAATAAAAGAAATTTAAAAGTTACAATAGTTCATAATGAAACATTGTTTTTAAAAGGATTACCGCTCCATAAATATAACACTTCCAAGTGTATGACACTACAATAAAATTAAGATTTAGTGACGCTTTAAAATTAGTGACAGTCCCTAAACTCTCACAAAAAATCAGTTTTTGTGACGGTTTATACAAACCGTCACTAAATCTAGATGAGAATTCGTCTAACATTCGAATGTAGGAAAATTTACGTTCGAACGTTACATGAACGTTCGAACATTAAAGATTTTTACGTGCAAACGTAATATTTTTTGGTGCCAACGTTCAAACGTTAATCAGTGACGTTCGAATGTTGAGTGACGTTCGAACGTTAATCAGTAATGTTCGAATGTTAATCAGTGACGTTCGAACGTTAGTAGGTGAAGTTCGAACGTTAGATATAATATTTCGTAAATATGACTATAATTTAAATTTTATGTAGTTTTTAAATAAAATAATGCATCATTTGTGAACAATTATTACAAATTTAAAGAGATTGAAATTTGAAGTGCAATGATTTAATATTAAAATTGGATAAGTTAACTGTAGTATATAATACACTATATTATATACTAATTAAGTATATAATATATATTATATATATAGTCTAATGCTATATACTATACTATATATAGTCTAGTATATATTTTATAATATATATAGTATATATATATTCATTATATATTATATCTATAATCATTACATATATTATATTATATAGTTAATATATTAATATTATATAGTTAATATATATAGTATATATTATAGTATATAGTTAATATTATATATAGTTGATATACTATATATATTATTATATATTATTTATAATAATAGAGTACATTTCTTTCACATACATTCGAACGTTAGTGGGTGAAGTTCGAACATTAGATATAATATTTCGTAAATATGACTATAATTTAAATTTTATGTAGTTTTTAAATAAAATAATGCATCATTTGTGAATAATTATTACAAATTTAAAGAGATTGAATTTGAAACGCAATGATTTAATATTAAAATTAGATAAGTTAACTGTAGTATATAATACACTATATTATATACTAGTTAAGTATATAATATATATTATATATATAGTCTAGTGCTATATACTATACTATATATAGTCTAGTATATATTATATAATATATATAGTATATATATTCATTATATATTATATCTATAGTCATTTTAATATATTAATATTATATAGTTAATATATATAGTATATATTATAGTATATAGTTAATATTATATATAGTTAATATACTATATATATTATTATATATTATTTATAATAATAGAGTATATTTCTTTTATATACGTTCGAACGTGAAAAAATGCGAGAAATTTTTCACTTATTTTTAAATAACGTTCGAACGTTAAAATTTAACATTCGAATGTTACTTTTTAAACGTTCGAACGTATATGCATGTACGTTCGAACGTGAAAAAATGCGAGAAATTTTCCACTCATTTTTAAATAACGTTCGAACGTTAAAATTTAACATTCGAATGTTACTTTTTAAATGTTTGAACGTTATTTTTAAACGTTCGAACGTCATATCAAATCAGATTGATTTTAATGAAGAAACGCACAGGAGGAAGCAGAATAATTTCTTCTTCTTCTCCCGTGCGTGAAAGAGAGAGTGAGAGTGAGAGAGGGTTGTGGGTTAGAGAGAAAGTGTGCGTGTTAGAGTGAGAGATGGTTAGAGAGAGAGAGTAGAGTGAGAGATGATTAATATTTTTGCTCTCTCCATTGATTTTGGTAAGGAAAAACTTTTCTTTCCTTTAAATGTTTTGCAATTTTATGATATTTATTTTGTGTTTTTTTATATATATGTCTTTAACTAACTAGTGTTGTGATTTTTTTGAAGGATTGGTTTTGTGACTTGTTCAAAACTTGTGATTTGTAAGAGGATATTGTGAGTGATAGGTATATTTCTAAACTTTATTAAGATGTTTATATATTTTGTTGTGCTTTTGTTGTGGATAATGATGAATATTTTGATGTGTATAATGTGAGTTGATTGTAGATTTTGAAGGATTAGATATGGGTATAATATTGTGAGTTGAGTAGTGAATTTTGATTGTATATATTGTGAATATGTTTTGAATTGGATATTATTGATGAATTAGAAGGAATTGAATTTTTTATGTTGATGAATTAAAAGCAAATATTGGTGATATGAATTATGTAATATGATGAATTAAAATGAAAAATTGTGTTGTGTGTATGCTTATTTTTAAAATGAAAATATAAATATTTGTGTATATTTATAGATTAAAATGAATATGTTTTACAATTGTGTACGTGGATTTGAAACATATGTTGTGGTTATTTTTTTTTACTATGTTTTGGTATTTGTGAATTAGTTATTATTGTGCATATGTATATTTGATTTGTGAATTAGTTTAGTCTATGGGAAATATGTTTATATATTGTGAATTTGTATATTACATTATTTATTAAAATTGTTGGGAATATGTAAAATATTGTAAATTTAGTTGTGAATATGTTTATATATTGTGGAAATATATGATATCATTTTGAATAAATTTGTGAACTTTTATTGAATATGTTGGGAATAATTTATTAAATTAAGCAACATTTCATTAATTTAATTTTTATTTTTATTTCTTTTAAATGTTACTTATTTTGCATCATTTATTTTTTATCAAATGAGTATATGAGATTAAGACAACAAGAGTTGGAGTCTCTCTTAGAGCAACAGTCTAATTTAGAGATACGTTTGCAGGAGTAACATATAGACCAGAAGGAAAGAATGTGCAGTGAAGTTTAAGAACAAGTGCAGAGGGAGATGAGAGTCCAGATAGGGCGTGTTATGTCACTACAGTAGAATCGCGGTGGGCGAGGAAAGAAGAAGAAATAAAATCAATTCAGTTTTCTCATTGTATATAACTTTTAATATCTAATTTTACAACTATATAAAATATTGTTATTTTATTATTTGATGCTGTAATATGATGATAACATTTGTATATTTTTTAATTTTATGAAAATAGTATTTTTGATCTATACGTTCGAATGTATATAACAAACGTTCGAATGTTGGTTCACGTTAGAACTAACGTTCGAATGTAATTACACAAAATTACGAAATAACGTTCGAATGTTCAACCCAACGTTCGAACATATTTACTCTCAAAATGAACATAACGTTCGAATGTTTAAAGGATTTACGTTCGAACGTTTTGTTTGACGTTCCAACGTAAATATGATACGTTCGATCTATAACCAACGAACGTCAAATTTTCTCATTCGAATGTCAATCAGTTGGGTTAACGTTCGAACTCTCTGTTGGACGTTCGAACGTTATATTTTGTGACAGATTTCAACTGTCACAAAAAATCCCACGTTCGAACGTGACATCAAACGGAAGATCTCCAACCGTCACTAAAAATATTTTTTGTGACGGTTGAATAGTAAACTGTCACCAATTATTTTCTGTGACGCACATTAGGTGACGGTTTCAAACTGTCACCAAATGATTTTAGTGACATTTTAGTCATTTTTTGTGACGTTCTTCTCTGTCACAAAAGACCAATTGTGTTGCAGTGTGAGGGAGAGAGATCTAGAGAGAGACAGGGTTTCATAGTGGAGAAATTCAAAACGGTTTATAAGGCGGTTTATTTTGATGAAATAATATAAGAGAAATATTTTTTGCAGTCGGGAAATGCAGTTGGCGTGCAGTCGTGGAGAAAAAAGTGAATTAATACGGGATCTACATGAAAAAAAAAATATTTTTATAACCTTTTTTTATTCATATAGGTCCTCCTGAATATAAAATAATTTTTTTATAATTTCTTTTTATTCATTCCTTATAGCCGATTGCACGCCGACTATATTTTCTGACTGCATGTAGCAAAGCCCATAATATAAAGGTTAAAATAATATCTTTGGATGGAATCTTGAATCGGTTTATATCTTTATACGTAAGAAAAGAAAAGAAATTTAAAAGTTACAATAGTTTACCATAAAACATTACTTTTAAAAGAATTACTGCTTCATAAACATAACACCTCGAGATTCTATTTTTTATTTCAATTATTGCCAAGAATAACTTACTTTTATAAATAGAATGCCACGTTGGAGTCATATTACTCCACTTTTATATGTACAAGCATATAACCGGCGTAATGAGTGCCAGTGGACCGCTATTTATACTAAATTTTATAAATTTAAATAATTGATTATATATAATCACTACTACAATTATTAATATATATATATATATATATAAAATATATATAAAATAGAAAATACACATATAAAAGAGTTCACTCTACCAATAAATAGTTCACTGAGAATGCATACATAAAATGATATATGGAGAATGCCTGATTGTCGATCGGCACATTTTTTCTACACCGGCTTACCTTGTACTGACCCTATCAAGGATTCAAACACATGAAAGTTAATTTTTTCTTCAATATATATTTTATTTAAACAAAATGGAAGAGTGTCAAACAATATATTTAAAAATTACGTCTAGTACTGATGAATAATTATTTTTACTTATTTTATTTTGCCAAAAAGTGTAGTAAACTGGGTAATTTTCAAAAGGCTCAAAATGATAGTGAAACTCTAATATGTTTGAAGGATATTCTTCTTTGTTTACGAATGAAAATATGATATAAGATAGTAGGAAGTTGTACCTTAGAGCATTGACATTGGATTGGCTATCCTAATCTTCAAAATTTGAAGAATATGTAACTTTTTATTTTTTAGCTAATCACTTAACTCTTAGAGCATCCACATTGGCTTGGCCAAATGTGATGCTTGGCCAAATTTTACATAATTTGACTCAAAAATCATTCACATTGGATTAGGCAAATCTAAAATAATTTGGACTTTTGCTATAGTGGTTAGCTAAAGATGGAAGACCACTATTCATTCATCAAATATTAAAATATTAATTTATTCCAAACAAATAAATTAAATTAATTAATATAATTAACATTTAACATTTAGAATATAATTTTTATTAACATTTAATAATATTTTTTAATATTAATTGAATATAATATAATTATTATTAACATCTAACAATACTTTTTTTAATATTAATTTAATTAGAAGATAATTACTATTAGCATTTAATAATACTTTTTTGTAATATTAATATAATATAATATAATTATTATTATTATTAACATTTAATAATACTTTTTTTAATATTAATTTAATTAGAATATAATTATTATTAACATTTAATAATACTTTTTTAAATATTAGTTTAATTAGAATATAATTACTATTAACATTTAATAATACTTTTTTAATATTAATTTAATTAGAATATAATTGCTATTAACATTTAATAATACTTTTTTGTAATATTAATTTAATATAATATAATTATTATTAACATTTAATAACACTTTTTCTAATATTAATTTAATTAGAATATAGTTATTATTAACATTTAATAATACTTTTTTAATATTGATTTGATTATAATATAATAATATTATTGTAATATAATATAATTATTATTATTAACATTTAATAATACTTTTTTTTAATATTAATCTAATTAGAATATAATTATTATTAACATTTAATTGGTAGAATTACAAAATGTGAGAAAATAAATTAAATAAAAAATTTATTAATTTAATAATATTTTATTATCATATAGAGAATGAATAGCTAATCTAATGTGGGGATTGAATTTTAATAGAGTAGGCAAATGTAAAAAAGGATTGTTATTGGCCAAATTTAAAAATGAATTTGACCAAATCAATGCCAATGCTCTTAAAATCTACATTGGATTAGCTTTCACATTCTCTATAATAATAAAATATTATTATTTTATAATTTTTATTTTTTAATTACTTTTTTATTTTATTTTTCTAATATAATATAACCTCCAATAATCCCATTCCTTTTCATATTCATAATCTAACAATATATAATATAATAATCTTATATGTATATAGATGACAAAATCTCATATATAAATAAAAATTTCATATGTATAATCCATAATAATTTCATATCTATAATATAATAAACTCAAAATATAATAAAATAACATATGAGAAAATCACAGCCTAACAACATATAATAAAATAGCAACCCAACATTTACATGTGACAACTTAATGCTATTCAAAATAACAACCCAACTTGTGTGCATCGACAACATCAGATTTTTGACAATATTCTAACTCCAACAATAACTTGTGTGCATCTACATGCATAATAACAACCCAACAGCCCTACAAAATAACAGCATCTCTAACATAAAGTCTGTCCAACAGCCCTACATAATAGTCCAACAAAAAGCCACAAAATAGCTAGCAATAGTTGCTGCCCAGCCACATGTATTTAACACCACATGTGGCTGCCCAACTACTAAAACCAATTGTGTTTCTATTAACAAAATAATATTAAGTAGATAATAACAAGTTGAAACAAAGATGGCTACACATCTTCAAAATCAAAAGATGGAGATGGAGGTGGAGATGTAGATGAAAATCGCTTCCGTGATTCCTCAAAAATCTCTTTTTGAATATTCAAGAAATACTCTTGTTGCATTCTATTCATCCCAGCAAGATCTAATTTCATTAACTTCATATTGATCTTCCTTTTTAACATATCATTCTTCCTCTTTTTCTCCACTAGTAAATCGTGTGCCACAGAATTACTCTTGCTAATCTCTTGTCTTCTCTCAGAAATGTATATGGCTCTGTCATTTCTCATGCCATTTAAGGCCTCAGCAAATTCAGCATCATAAGTTTCTCCAACCTTCCTCTTTCTCTCACTTTCTTTTGCAACCTTCTTGCCTGGAGGTCTCTCAGAAATGACCTCTACGTTGTCATCTAAAGTGTCGTCTCCTAGTGGAGTCGAGTCTGCAATAGCAGCGCGTTTCCCATGTGGTTTCCTCCTTGTTGAAAATATGGAAACATGCTATTGCCATTTTGGTTGGTGTCTTAATAGACACCAACAATGTTCCATGTTGTATGTGGCCTTCTCAGTCTCTCTATACATGATTTTGGCTCTTTCAATTTAAATATGCGAATGTAGTAAGAATGTGATAATAGAATTTCAGTAAAAAAATTCAGAACCAAAGTTTAGTTAGAAACTCATACCTTGTCTTACTCTGTTGCACCACTTGGATGCAATGATTCTACTTGGGCCACAGCAGCACAAAACTTTTTTGTGCATTTTTGGATCACCGACTATCGATTGGTCAATGACCCTCCAGAATGATTTGCCATACTAGGTTTTTTATACTCATTGTAATAATCACTAATTCTCTCCCACATTTGTGAATATTTTTTATCTGGCCCCCGGATAGCATCCATGCTAATATTGAGCCAAGCTGACACGAGGAGATTGTCCTCCTCTACGGTGAAAGACACACCTCATTGTGTTTTCTTACTAGGTGGCCTTTTTTCACCTGTCAATTGTGTTGCTTGGAGTCCAACATTATCATGGCTGCTAGTCATCAGGGTACTAGATAAAAAAGGGATCTTCATCAAATGTGGTGTCAATCCTTGATTCAAATATTCATGTACAAAATCAGGAATAGACTCATAGCTCCAATAACAACTCAGTACATAAAGTGCTGTCCAAAGTTTAATACAAAATAACATACAACAGCCATGCATGAATTATACTTTAAATATTCACATCTGAACTAATAATAAGGAAGAAACCATAACATACAAACAGTTCAGTACGCAGTTCATAAGAACAACATTAAAGAGTGCTAAGAAAAAAGGTTAAGCACTTGTAGTAATGGTCAATAAAGAGGCAGCGGGTTCAGCTACAAGAAGCGTGCCTGGTTATATTTCTAATCCATTGCTGGGTTTGCCTCTTCTCTGTGAGCATACGGAATGAGTTTTAAAGCTTTGCAAAAGAGTTGAATACACAATTCGAGCTTGGTTTCTTCTACAATTTTAAGGACCCGATCCAACTGTACTCCCTATTTCACCCCATACATGGGGCTCAGAAACTGGAGCAGTAGAACCTATCTCTTGAAGACACTGATCTACTAGAATAGAACTTCCTGACATTTTTATTTCAGGTGATGGACAAAAGTAATTTCAAGTTAACACCTGGCAACGAAATTGATGTTGATACAAAAGCTGAAGAGGGTGAGACTTCTCTCATTCGGGCTGCTGGGCAAGGACTTGACCAGTATGAACCTTACAGTGGTTATGACAGAAAAGGCTTAAGTGAGAACCCAAGGATTGAATATGCAGGTGGGCCTCCTGTCTTGAGGAGTTCTCGTGAAAATTTAGAGGAGTTCGAGGTTTTCAACTTTACGGGTGCCGGGATAGTGGCATTGTTAATGTACAACACTGAGGAGTCTATGCGTGCTTTTGCTGAGGCTTCTAAGAACCTTGTACGTGAAAAAAAATGGCCACTATATCTTGGCTCAAAAAATAAAATTCTAAAGAAATATGATGAAAGATTCAAGGACATATTTCAAGAGATTTATGAGGCCAGTGGAATTCAAAGTATGAGGCTACTAGTATATGGTATGAATACAGACTCATTGATGATATGGTGGCTCATGCTCTAAAGAGTGAAGGAGGTTATGTATGGACATGCAGGAACTATGAAGCTAGGTGATGTCCAGAAGGATTTCTTAACTGGGTCTGGATCTCTTGGATTGATGACTTCTGTGCTGATATGTCCAGATAGAAAGACCATGGAATTAGAAGCTGCCCGTGGTATCGTGACCTGGCACTATAGGATTCACCAGAAAGGTGGTGAAACTAGCACAAACAGCATTGCCTTAGTATTTGCTTGTTTGCAAGGGGTTTCACATAGGGCACAACTGAATAAGAATGTTAGACTTTTGAATTTCATCGAGAAAGTAGAAGTTGCTTGTGTTGGAGCCATGGAATTTGGGAATATGACTAGGTTCTGTAAAAAGAAAATCCTCGTTTTTTACTCAGGTGGTGGGATAACCGATGTCAGGATCTTAACAATTGAGGTCAGTATCTTGTTCAAGAAACATATCTGCACCTTGCGGGCTATGTGTTCTGAAGGGAGAGGTTTGTCACAGTCCGAGAACGTTTACAAGGCATCATCAACTAGTTTGGGTTTATATGCTTGTTGGGCCATGGGCCACCTTACGCGTTTATTTAGTTAATTTTCATTACAGGTTTACGTCTTTGTTTGATTGGATGTAGCTGTATTGGGTTAATGGGCTTGGGCCCTTTAAAGTAATTCTTATTTCAATTGTTTCAGTGAGCTTTTAGTCTAGGCCCCATATGTGGGACAGTATTGTTAAGACATCAAAGGAGGCAGGGCTCTACAATATTTCATGCCGAAAGTAATCAAATCTTATTTCCTTATTTATCCTCGTCTTCTTCCTCTATTCTTTGTAGGTGCTCTCCTCGAAGTGAGTCATTGCAGTGTTTTATTTTATCAATCATTACTCGGTGTGTTACAGAGTGAGGGGTGAGATCTATTGTGGGGATGTTAGTGCAGGCTTACGATGCGCTGGGTTCTCTACTGGTAGTGGGTTTTCACGCTGAACTGCCTTGCTGTGCCGAGGAGTGTTTGCTGTGAGGATAATGATAAACTGTTGCGATCTCACTCACAAAATAACCAGCCGAGATCAGAGAAAATGTGACGGAAGTCTAAACCATTTAACTTCATTTTTAATAATAATAATAATCAGAATTGAAATGAACAACACTTACGAAAAAATATTAAAATGAACAACTTATTAATGCTATAAAATTTCATAAAAATATAATAGTAATAATAACAATAATAGAATGTTTAATATGATAATAAAACATAAAATTATTCACCTTCTTCATAATAATTGGGTTGTTAAAATTTGTCAGCACTCAAAAATTTCAGACCAATATCATCGGAATCTTTGAGTTTTTGCGATAAGTCAGTACCCACATTAGCAAAGTTGAGGGCAGCTGCAGAGCAAGAGCGAGGAGATGAATTCATTAATGAAATCCCATTCATCCATTTTATTGGTTTGGGAATCTCTTCTGGATTATCACAAAACAGCCCCCTTTTTTATAATGATTCTAGTTTAACACTTTGAATTATTGATGCGTGAATTGGTGTAAGAAGTGTGCTTATCAAAACTCTTATGTCAATAAACGCAGAAATTATTACAACAAAAACAAAATAGAAACAACTCATACAACGAAAATAACCACAACTGATAAATCAAAAATCACAACAAAAACACAAAATCAAAATAGATAAAAAAAACTCATAAGATTCACCAGCCCTAAGATTCACCAGTATTTGTCGTGTCGTGACGTCTGGCCTCATTATAACGCTTTCTTAATTCCATTTTGAAGCTCAACGAAACTGCAATGAGCGATATGCCATAGATGAGCCATCCAATAATCTTGAGAGACGATGGAACAGGAATGGTAACCCCAATAAAAAACGCCGTATATGTGAAGAATATGCCACAGATGAAAGCAGCTTCAGTTGCTACCTTGTACTTGGGATTTATGAACCAACCAACAAAGAAAGCAGCAAATGCGAGTAAGATGGCCATATTCAGAAAAGGGGATGCTGTGGTACAATTTGAGTGATCTTGAACGTAGGAGTGATCTTGAACGTAGGCAAGTGTTACATCGATCAAGCAAGAAGGAAGGATAATTTTTTCCCAGTCCATGCTGTTGCGCCGTTCAGGTTCAACCAGCCCCGAGCCAACTCCTCTCTCTATGTCCATGATTTGATCAGAAGTAGAGGTTGCAATGAAAATAGAGTTTGGTGCAGAAAGTTAGAGAAAAGCCGGAGGAAATTATATGCCATTCTGCAATGGAAGAAAGCCTTAAATTAAGGCGATGGGTATAGCCTGGTGATAGTGTGAAACATTTGCCTCATTTTTCTGTTCCATGACTTTACGAGGAGTGAGAACGAAAGGCCCACAAAACATTTTGGCTTCAAAAAGAAAACTCCGATGAAAAAGAAAGAATAAGTTTATGGAGATCAGAATAAGTTTATGGTTTTTTCAAAAAAAAAAAAAAGAATAAGTTTATAAGTTTAGATATAGATCTATATAGATATAGATCTTATATCTATATAGATATAGATATAGATCTCCATAAACTTATTCTTTTTTTTTTTTTTTTTTGAAAAAACCATAAACTTATTCTGATCTCCATAAACTTATTCTTTCTTTTTCATCTTTAGTTATGAAGATCTCCATAAACTTATTCTTTTTCTTTTTTCCTCCATAAACTTATTCTTTTTCTTTTTTCTGCGGAGTTTTGATCTCCATAAACTTCCAAAGCTTTGGAGTTTCTTTTTGAAGCCAAAAAGTTTTGTGGGAACCAAACTCCTCGTAAAGACATCTGTCAAAAAAATAAATAAATAAATTTTTTAGAAAATAAGGTATCTGCCCCCAAAAAAAAAAAAAAAAAAACAAACAAAATTTTTTTTTATTTGATCTGGGTGCCCACTGCCTACCCGCCATGTCCCGAATTTTCAATCCTTTTGCGTCTACCTCCTTATGACCAACAATTTTTTTTTTTTATTTGACCTGGAGCCCAAGCGGGAGTGGGTGTAGATTAGAGGTGGTAAAATGTTACGTAACCATTAATCCAACACGAATACGATATGATAATAGCGAGTTAGAATTTAGTCTTAACGGATTGATCCGTTAAGACACGATTTCTTAACAGGTTGATAACGGATCAACCCATTTTGACCCGTTATGACACGTTAAGAAAATTAAAGTTATAATTATACCTTTATATCTAAAATAAAATTGTTAGAATTTTATTTTTATTGTTTGGATTGTTATTTTGAACTTATAGTTAATTTTATAATTTTTATAGATATTGTAATTTTAACGTTTATATAAAATTATACTAAATTTAATCAGGTCAAACGGATTAATATCGAGTTTATTCAACTCATTTACATAAATAGTTTGAAACGGGTCGTATTATATCGTATTAACCTATTTCGTAATATTCATTAATAGGTCAAAACGGGTTGACACGACATGACCCGTTATGTTAATGGGTCGTGTTAGGGTTTGAGATTTTGACACGATAAGCTTAACGGGTCGGATTAGGGTTGACCTATATACTATAATATATATGCTTTGACACGACACGAACACGACCCGTTAACATAATTTGACACCCCTAGTGTAGACCCACCCGGCACCAAGAGACACGTTTGAGCCTTTTTCCTTTATTTATTATTATTATTATTTTAATTTAGTGATTAAGGAAGTATTTTTAAATAATGTTGTTTTTATTTTTTATTTTTTAAAAAAATGTTTAAGATGGTTAAAAAATGCATAAAAAATAAAAAATAAAAAAAATTGAAATGTACATTCGGAAACTCTTTCGCGTGATTTATTCGGTAAGTGTAACGGTACTCCTGCTGCAAGAGACAAAGGATGGCAAACTCAAACGTGTGTAAAAAAAAAAAAAAAACTCAAACGTGTCTCTGGGTGCCGTAGACTCACCCGCTGGGGCTCTAGATCAAATAAAACTTTTTTTTTTTTTTGCTTTTTTTCCCATTATTTTTTAATACTTTTGCATATTTAAAAAAAAAAAATTTACAATATTATTAAACAATTTTCTCTTTATTACTAAGAAAAAAAATTTTAAAAAGCAAGAGCTCCCAACGGGATCCCTAGCATTATGAATAATAAGCGGTACTATTCTACCGCCCGCTAGGCATTTTTTTTTCAATTTTTCTTTTCAAAATTTTTTAAAAATAAAAAAAATATACCAATACATTTAAAATTACTCCCTTAAAAATTAAGTATAATAAAAAAAAAATCCAACGATAACCTAGAGTAGTCATCTACTGGCAGCATACAAGCATTTCTAATATGAATAATGCTTAGGATACCGTTGGGAGGAAAATAGTATAATATACACACGTATAATAGCCGCTTAGAATGATCAAGTTAAGAAAAAGAGAAGAATATCCTCCTTTTCATGACATATACATCATGAAAAGGAGGTATTTGTTTCACACAATCACCAAGCTATATATATATATATTTTTTTTTTGAAAATAGGCTATATATATCTAATTTGTATATGAAAAATACTTGTTGCAGTTGAAATAGGGAAGCGTTGCACAAACATGTGTCCATTTAGAAAAATAAAATGGATTGTTTTATTTGTATTCGATTTTTCCCTTTACTTGGTTTTTCCTTTATTAAACCCTCTCATTCGTTGCTTCTTCTTTATCCTCCCATTCGTTTTCCCCTTTTTTGAATTCTCTTCTCCCCTTCATTTTTTTCTCTTTTGAATGAAAAAATTTCTCCCCTTTTGTGTTCTCCTCTCATTTTTCTATTTCTTTTTCATTTTCATTCCATTTCTCCCTTAGTGTAATTTTTAGAAAATGAAACCTTTCTACTACAACATATTATTATTTCTGCAAAATCTGCGTGGTAGCCTAGTAGGGCAGCCTGCCAAGTGATGAAATGGGTATAGCTTTGAGATGGGTTGCTTCAGAACACCACCATTCTTTACCAGAAAATGAAATGGGTTTCTCCAAAACTCCTCCAAAGGCTACGTACATTTTCTTCTTTGTTTTTCTAAAACTTGAGGCGAACACATGCTTAAAAAAAAAAAAAAACCCTCATTTTTGTTAGGAAAAAATTATTAGATTCCTCAAAAAATCACATTTTCTTACTTTAACCCATTTTTCTAAAAGCAGCCTCAGCATCTCCCCCTCGCTAGGGAAGCAAGAAATACCTTCGTCTTCATCGAGAGAAGACATAGGGTGCATTGCTTCTAAGCTGGAGGAAGAAGAGGAAGTAGTATATATCTGCAGAGAGAGGAAACGTCAACTGAAGCTTACTGTGGAGAGAAGACTCACTCTTGCAGAGGCACATTGTAGGTATTGTCACGCTTCTATGCTGTAGCAGCAGCCATAGATCTCTTTGTCACTCGTCACTCTTCTCATACTTCATAGTTCCTTATCACATTCCCACCACCTTGTCCCCCTCCAACAGAGAATTTCATAAACAACCTAATGTTCCTTCAACAAAGACCCTCTTATTCTACCACTCAAGAAGCCATCGCTTGTGAATCGTGTGGGTCCTCAACTTCTCAGACTCTTTTGTTTCTCCATTAGACGACACTTAGTTTTGGGTGTTTTCATCTGTGCTTTTCTTTTAATATAGCAGCTAACATGGCACAGTCAACTTCCCACCATTTGCAAGGGCCGACTGCCCCTAGAAGAATTATATATATATATATATATATGGTGTAGTGATGGTTTGAAAACACAACAATGTGTGACACTAGTGTTTTGCGGTACTTTTCCTAGTTTTCCAAGCCGATTTAGTACTTTCCGGAAGAATACTGCTATGTCGATGACCTAATCCTTTGGTTTCTGCTGCCCGAGTGAGATGAGGCATGCCTGTAATTTTAAATATTAAAAGAAAAAATTTGAATCATATTAATTTTGGATGCAAAAATTATTTCTATCTCATTTCAATTTATCTCATCTTATTATTATAATTTTTTAGTATTTTTAGACAAAATATAATAAATAATTTAATTTTTTTTAAATTTAAAAATTAAAAAAATAATATTTTAATAATATTTTATTATTAATGCTACATGCAGTTGTAGAGTGCGTAAGCACTACATAATTATTTTGAAAAAGAGTAGAGTTTACTATCAAAAAATTAATTTTTTTCATATAAATTTCATATTAACATATTTTTTTCAAAAAAATTATACGGTATTTAAACATTCTACGCCTATAAATATTATTTCTCTTTCTTTTTTATCTTCTCTCCCAAATAACAAATTCAGTACTTTCGCTGATTAAGTTATTGCTGTATCCACGGTTTACGAACCTCCCTATGTCCGAGACTCAAACTTCAAGTCACATTCGACAGTCGCAGACTCCAAATACGGGGACCATATGTCGAACGCTTGATGCAACGTTGCCAAGGCAATAATTATGTTGATGTAGTTTTATATAATTGGTTAGTTTTATTTTATAATAAAAATTTTTATAATTTAATAAATATTATAAAAGTAATGAATATTTGTAATAAATTATTTATGATAAAAATATTTATTTACAACAATAATAAAATTATTTTAATAAAAATTAGTCATTTAATTAAAAAATAACTGATAACAAATAAACAATTTTCGTATAATAAAACCATATGAAACCAAATCGATTTATAAAATTTCTCAAACCGGAAGAGGAGTGAGGCGAATCTTATACCATCCTTCCAGATCTGGGAGTCGACACGTGGCTAAAGGTCCCTTCTTGTTCAAGGCGCTGGAAAATAGGGGTGTCAAATCGTGTTAATGGGTAGTGTTCGTGTCGTGTCAAAGCATGTATATTATATTATATAGCTCAACCCTAACCCGACCCGTTAAGCTTATCGTGTCAAAATCTCAAACCCTAACACGACCCGTTAACATAACGGGTCGTGTCGTGTCAACCCGTTTTAACCTATTAGTGAATATTACGAAATAAGTTAACACGACATAATACGATCCGTTTCAAACTATTTATTTAAATAGGTTAAAAGGGTCCGAAATTAACCAGTTTGACCTAATTAAATTTAGTATAATTTTATATAAATTTAAAAATCACAATATTTATAAAAATTATAAAACTAAATATAAGTCCAAAATTACAATCTAAATAATAAAAATATCGATATTAAAATTCTAACAATTTTACTTATAAGTATAAGGGTATAATTGTAACTTTAACTTTCTTAATGTGTCATAACAGGTTGACCCGTTATCAACCCGTTAAGCAATCGTGTCTTAACGGGTCAACCCGTTTTAACCCGAACCCGTTAAGACTAAACCCTAACCCGCTATTATCGTGTCGTGTTCGTGTTGAGTTAACGGGTCGTGTAATATATTGCCACCCCTACTGGAAAATAGAGACGGCGCTGTTCGAGGTTCAGGTAGTTTTGCTAGTCCTAGACTCCTAGTCACGTTTGTCTTTATCTCGATATATGACAAGAGTACCCTTATCTTGTTCGTAGGGCCAGACAGGCAATTCAAGATTCTGTCCTTAGATCTTTGTCATTGGATATTACTCGATTTGGTAATACATTGGTGTATATGCCCCCACTAAAAAAAATCCCACGAATTTTTGTTTAGTAATTTTGCAAAGAGTAATTTTTGTTTTCTATGCTACGGTAGAAAATTTCTATTCATCATCTCTAAACATTACACACTATATTTTTTTATTTTTTAAAATTTTTAAAATTCTATTTTTAATTTTATTCTTCTTAAACTAATTGAATTCATATACTCATCATTTATATATCACATATTTAATAAAAAATAAATAAAAAAATATGACGTGTAACGTATGAGAATGATGAGTAGCAAAACTTGATACGGTATTATTCTACTTTTATCATATTTTATAAATATAGTCGATTTTATTACTATTGAACCATTTTTTTAATTTTTTTTAAAGAAATTTTTATGAGCAATATTACCTTATAATATGATAAAAGTGAAATTATTGCAAATGAATAGAGCAGCTTCTGATCAGCTAAAACTTCAGCTCAATTCGTATATATTTGATTTGAACTCGTTTGATTTAATAAGTGAGATATTTGTACACATTAATATTGATTCAAATACTAAATAAGTCAAACTTGCATAAAATTGACTCGACTTGATTTAGGCTTATATACTGAGCTTGTATAAATTTCACTTGGCTCATTTGAACTCATTATAAAGCTAGTAATATATGGATTATTATATATGTGCATATTTAAAATCTGAAAATCGAAATCATAAAATCTGAAACATTAATAATTTAAAAAGAAAAAAAAAATTAGAATTATAAACATGAAACAAAAAATAAAAATAAAAACATATATTAGAAATGTAAAAATTACAAACATTAAAAGTACTAACCAAGATGAGATTGGGTCATTGGAATCAAGATGAGAATATATCATTAGGTCCTTAGGATTATGATTAAGCATATGACATTGAGATTATAAAAGCTAAAAAAAATACAAGCAAAATAATTAGATACCAAAAATTATATAAATACAAAAAACAATTAAGGGAAAAATTGTGCAAACTAGACAAATGGCAATGGTGGGTCCAATAAACACAAAGTCATATTGTAGCAAGGGTAATCGTAGATGTCGTCTCATGTATCGCTACAACAATTAAATTTGAAATTAATACCGATTAAATGAATACAAATAAATTAAAATAATAAAATGAAATCCACGATTACCAGATCCAGGTTGATCACCGACCTCCTTCTCGTCGGCCTCCTCAAAGTCAAGAACATTCGAAACATGAATTGGGATTCCCTTGATCCAATTCTGAGTGCAAATCAATGTCTCCATAGTGGTAGCAGATAATGAACTCCGGAATCGATCCAATATGAGCCCTCCGGTGCTAAATGTCGACTCTGAGACTACAATACTAATAGGGATGACCAAAATATGGCGGGCTATTTTTCCAAAGATGGGATACTTCACGACATTGGTCTTCCACCAAACTAAAATATAAAAATTTTGTGCAAATGGTTGAAGATCTATTACCAAGTATCTGTCTACCTCCAACTGAGCCTCTGTAGAATGACAAACTATATATAGGGTTGTGCTCCAACCTCTCACCCTAGTCCAACCTACGCCTTTTCCCAACCCTGGCTTTTGGAGGAGGTGGGAGGTAGGTTTAGGTGCTAGAATATTACCACCCCTAAAGGTTATAAACTCATCAAACAATCTAGCAAGGTTTTCCCTAACTCTTATTGCAATAAGCTTTGCTCATGCATTCCCATGCACAATTATCAATCCATATACCATGCCATCAATTTTAAATTGTGGGTCAAGAGCAAAAGTCACATTTAACAAAATATTAGACCTACTGAAATCTCTTCAATATTTGTCATACCTCACCCTCATCATCAACTCCATCTCCCACATCCTAATATGGTCATTTGCATACATGTCATTTAATTCTTCTTTTACCCTACATATTTGCTAATGGAAATGAGGGGATGTAGGGTATAAAAAACCATATAGGCTCCTTGTGACCTCGTAGAAAAGTCTCAAAAAATCTACAAAAGTAGCAACAACCTCCCAATCATCATCAATAGACTTTTCCAATTCCCCGTGCTCATCACAGTATCTGACATATTGAATGTCTTCATCACCTAATAATGCAAATGCCGACTTATATTCTTAGGCCACCTTCAACATAAAAAAAGGTTGAGTTCCTCCTTATAGGAACACTAGTACATAGGCCATTCTTTGATGTTATGACCGCAGTCCTCATATCAATCTTGAATTTCTCCAATCTAGCAGGAGAAGATCTCACAAGTCTCATAGCAGTTCTGACCCTGGCAATCGAGTAATTAAGATCTTTCAAATCATCAGTGAAAATTAGATTCAAAATACATACAGCACAGCTCACATGCAAACACTCACTACTCAAAATTGTCTTATTTTCCCCTCTAAGATAGGTCTTTAGATGTCCCAATGCGACAATATCAGACGAGGCATTATCAATTGTAATTGTCAGAACTAGTGCCAACCCTCACTCTTTTATTGTCGCCTCCAAGGCCATTCCAACAGTCTCACCATTGTGATCGAAAATTTGGTAAAATTTTAAATTTTTTTGTGTAATGTCCAATCACAATCAACAAAATGCATAATCAAAGACATATAATTAAAATTTTAGATAGATGTCTAACTATCAGTGGTGAGTCAAACTATTTGACTAGCCAATTGGCCCCTTAACAACTTATTTTTTGACATAATGTTTTTTATATCCTTTGCCACTGTGTGATGAGAAGGAAGATTAAACTTAGGTTCTAAGTACTTAGAATATACTTGGAACACCCTTTCCCATTTACAAACTAAAAAGGTAGCTTATCATGATGACCGTATGAGCTAAGTGTCTCCTGCACTCCTGGAGAACATACATGGCATACCCCTTCAACGTTGCACTCCCACTACTTTTATCCGCCATTTTTTTAAATCCAATCTTTGGTCTAAATTAACTTTTCTCTTGTAAAGATTTAATATTGGACTTTTTTTGTATTATTCTTTTAAGTGTACTTTTAATTGGGATGTACCATATCTCCTATAGTGACATCCATACACTTTTCCACAATGGTTATACTTAGCTTGAGGGTTATTGGGGTCACAACCTAATTTGATCAAGTGGGTCCAAAATATTGAAACATGTTTCTTGCTTTGTGGGGGAAAGGCGATAAGGCAAGGGTTCGTATGGCTAGCGTCTGTAGATCCGGTAGGGTTAGGTGTTGGGGTTAGAGGTAGGAGAGCTAGCACTAAAATCTGATGGATTTTCCATTTTCCAAAACTGACAAAAATTTGAAATGAAGCAAACATCACACCAACAACAATTAAATCCATACCCAATCACTCCAAACAGATCGAGATTTCATATCAAAACACCAAAATAGATTGGGGTTTCCATATCGAAAACCCTAATTTAATAGGGGTTTCGCCCCAAAACAAATTGGGGTTTCAATAATTCAAGGTTTCAGATCGAGGTTTCAATAGTTCCAAATTAATTAAGGGTTCCAATCTGAAACCATTAATTAATTTAGGGTTTTGAAAAACTTCAAATTAATAAACCCAAATTAATTAGATTTGAAAATCCATATAGTGAGTTGCAACTGATAATTCTTGATAAGTTGATGTAGAATATAGAAAAGCATGCATATGCTTTTTATATATTATTTATAATATTGAAATTGGTTAATACTCTTTAAAACTCATGAATAAACCATTCGTTGAAATATTAACATTCTCAAGAATCGATGTGACCTTTTGGGTAAGCATTATTTATAGTCTATGCATTTATAATTAGCAAATATTCTGTGAGATCGACTTCCTTATTTGCAAAAATTGCCAATTTCTTAACCATGAAGAGAAGGAGGTGAGGAAATTGAAGAGTCTATATTTATATATTTTTATAAGAAAATCTTAAATTTCAAAATTCATGATAAATTAAAAAATTGACTTGGTAATATAATATATGTATGTATATATAGATAATAGTTAGTAAGCACGTCTATATTTGGGGGCTTAAATTACAACCACTACTTGCACCAAGGCAACAAACCTCACATTTTACTATAAGAGTCCATTTGCACAGTTTCGGAGAATGGCTTGAGTCCTAGCGGTGTACGATAGATGAACTACAGAGTGGCAAAAAGATTGGCGATTGCAAGGGTTAGAGAGATGAGAGGGATAGGAGATTCTGAGATTGAAAGGAAAGTAGGGGTCACGAGAGGGGGCATAGGTTAACAAAATCGCGTCATTTTGATATAAGTTGTTTTAAAAAAAAAAATCTCAGTCATCAAAACGATGTTGTTTTGTCATTGACAAAATGGCATCGTTTTGTTGATTGGAGTATTCTTTTTAATTATAAATTTATAATATATATATATCGTATATAATAAATATATATTCTTTTTATATATGGAGGGGTGGGGTAGGGGGTTTTGCAAGGCGGGGTTGAGACCATCTTGGCCCCTGCCCCCACCCCCGCCCCCCTCATTTGCCGGATGACAGTGGGGTGCAAGGCCCCGTTGAGAGGCCCTACAACATAGTTGAGCCCATCTGAGATATAATTCTTCAGGTATGCTAGACTTGGAAGACATTCTTCGTATTGATCCTTTAAGCATTAAGATTAAATAGATGTTATAGCATTTTCAGAGAGTTTATGACCTAGTCAAGCTTAAGTGGACAACCTCCACTGTAAGGTATTTTTTGACAATGGTAATTTTTTTGTGCTGTAGTACTTGAAGATCATTTTCTTGTTAGCAATGACAATAAGCCGAAAAAAAGGAAGATTTGTGAAGTTCTTTAGAAAATTAATAAGCCCATTTGAGATAGTGTATTGTTAATCCTTTAGGTATACTAAACTTGACATCCATTCCACATAGTGCTTTGAGTATTAAAGTTGATGGGATGACATATACTTTTTGGGGAGTTTACGACTAAGGCTGTGTTTGGATGTTGTGGTAAGTTAAATTGTAAATAATAATATTTTATGAGTCTTATTAAGATGAGTTTAACTTTTTTAGATTAAGATGACTTGAATATATAAGGAAAATAATGTCGTCACTACAATAAATACTGGCTTTTACCACGGGTTCTTTTTCCATGACAAAACATTGTGGCAAATAGTGTGTAATTGTCACCAAAAATCTTAATGGGAACAAAACCAGCCTTTTACCATGAGATTCTTTCGGTGACAATAATATAGTGATAATAGGGATATTTATCACGAATAAATGTATTTTTCCCACTACTGTGTATATTCACAATAAATTAAAGTCCTCGTGGGTTAAAACTTATAACGGCCAATGAATGTTTTTTCCCAAGAAATTGACATCATTGCAAAACTGGTGACTTACCAGCAATTAGTCCCTCGTGAGTAATTTCCTATTTGCCATGAGCTAATTGATCTTTTTCCCATGAAATATTGTGGCCTTAAGAATTTTACTCTAATTCCACTAAAATCTTGCGATACCCCGCGTGATACCCCTCTCCCTTTCTTTCCTTTCTTCCCCAACCCTTTCATTTCTTCCTCAACCCCCGCGCCCCCCACCCCCCCCCCCCCCCCCCTCCAAACTTGTGGCCATCACCATCGCCCTCGCCCTGCGACTACACCACCTCTCACCATAGTCGCAACCTCCCCCAATATACAATTAGTCCCCAACCTGTGCAACGTCACCGAGTCAGCTGCAATTTCCTACTTAATGCCCTAGCCTCCAGAACCACCTCCGTATGCCTCAATTGGTGCATCCCCTCTCTCTCGCAGCTTGGAGACATAATAAACCTCACTATCTTCTCCCTCCATTTTCTCTCTCTATTGGTGGTATGATTGTGTACCATTTGGGCTGACTTTGATAGCATTGTGTAAGATTTCTCTACTTCTCTCATGATATTGTTGTGGCAAGTCTGATTCATGTAATTTTTTCTTATTGTCACAAAAAAATTGGCGATAATTTATAACAATGCCCACTATTTTAGATAGGTGTTTGTGCTGATTAGGTAGCAGCGATTTCTGCCACGTTTTTGATTTATAAGGACATGCTTTACCAGAATGCTTTAACTCCATGCGTTTTCTATATGGGTTCCATTATAGATCTAAGATAGCTATGCAAATTACTGCTGTGTGGTCTGTCTAGAACTCTTTGAAAACAAATCTGTATACAAGAGTCAGCGTGTTTTATTAATGTTAAATCCGAAACCTCAAATGACCATTACTTCATGATGCTAATCAGATCTTAAGGAGTCTATACATATTATTATTTGACAACATTATTAATCATCTTGAGCAGTCCCTACAATCAATAAAACCCTGCATGTTTTTTCTTTCATTTCCTTTTATGAAAAGAAAAACAGAGGGAGAACTTGATTTATATATGGTATTTAATAACCATAGGTAAGAAGATGATGTGAGTGAAGAGTCAGTAACCCATAAAAATGTTGAGGTTAAACAAACCCCATGTTTCCCGACGACTGGCAATCTCAATCTTATTATTATTTTTAAAAGTACCTTGGGTCTGAAGCATAAATAATGACAGAGAGTCACATACCCACCCACATTCCTCAACCATCTAACCAGCTGCTGCATGATAAGGTGGATCCGAGAGTGATGCATTTTTCCTAGTGAGTCTAAAGCCCCAAATTTGTTTTCTTGAACAGACATGCATGCATACATGGCCAAAGTATAATGTACTGAATACTGGAAAAATCCAAATTAAAAACTTTGGATAACTTTGGTTATTTTGCTCTTCCTTTTCTTGGAAAGGGAGGTCTCGAGAACTAGTTCTTCTTCCCCCTAATATGAGATAAACGTCATAAATCTAGTAAGTTTAATGAGCTAACAATCCAATGGCTGAGGCTTCGCATTTTTTTAATGCAGACTTTTGGTCCAAAATAGCTTATTTCCTTAAGGAATTCATGCTGGATAACATAATAAATATTAATCTGAATATTTTTATCCAGTTGGCATGTCATGAGGTATCGTATCATCAACTTTCCATTTAGGCAAACATTTATCCTGTATGTGGTTGGGATTCATTATATATTTGTTGTGCAACATTAATAATTAGGCAATTTTTGTGAAAGCATTACATTGATGGAGAAGTCTATGGAATGGATAAAGTGTCTCTGCTACCAAATCACACAAGAGAAGGGTGATCCAGGCAACACACACAGACATAGAGAAATGCACTCGTGTTGCAACTTTACATTATATATTATTTATGTTAATAGTTTAGTGTGGGGATTGGTTGCAACATGTTAAATTTTTGGCCCCTCAGTGAGGGGGTTGTCCTTACTAGTGTTGCTCTTCTACTTAAGTTGACACGTAAAAAAAATTTGTTTCACATGAGCCAATCAATTAGATATCTGGTGGAGTGTTTTAAGGACATCCATGCATGCATCCATGATATATAAAGGTATATGCATGTACTACTTATGTATATATAATATGTAAATATTTTGAGATTGATAGATAGAGAGTTAATTTTATCTACCCCATGATCAGATAGGGTTTGCATTCCCATCTGGTATAGATGGAATTGCAGTGCATATGCAGTCTAGCATATAAGGAGTATGTTTGGTTATCAACTGAATGTATATTAATTATTTGGCCATATCTGGTCCCAACAGTCTGTATATGAATCTCCTTATTAATGTGTCTCAGCTGTAGGAATTAATGAAACCCATCTCCTTCTAGCTTATGTTGCTAGATAGGTGTTCTTGATGAAAGCAACCTACTTAATGTATATAACCACCTAACAAGAATTCAAAGTGAATTCTAACTTACACATAACTGAGTTGTGTAGTGTATGTTAAATATAACCAAACCTGGGATATGCCTAATCTACCACGTATAGCTAGCTATTTTGCTATATATATATGTCAAAATTCCCTCATCATGACAACTAGCTTGTTTTCACCAGTGATCATTGGTGAATACAAACTATTGTTTAGTATCGGTTGGTGAGGAAACAAGTTTTATCACTTGGTGGGAAAATGGAATTCCCCGTAAATATTTTAGGTAGCTTCTTTGAGAAAATTTTTCTTCCCACCAAGCCAATGATGGTAACAAAAATGGTTGCATGTCATTATATTTTCAGTAATGGCCACCAAACGGAATCATCAGATAAAGACTATTCCCAACACAATTGCCTGGTTGCTAAACCCATTTATATGTGTTGGGAACAAAGAGTTGCCGCATGAATTTTTCGTGGCATATTCAGATTTTCCCACTAATAATAATTTTGGCAGGTAAATTATAAATGCTCATGGATTATATGCCACGAATCTGTTACTAATGAAAGTGATGGAAAAATGTGTATTGTCACATAACCTGATCTTTTTTTTTGACCAATTATTCTAATGTAAATGCCTAATTGCCACCACACGGTATCCAGGTAAGCTAGTTTTGTCACGTCCACAACACATGGATAATGAATTTTGGTTACGATATCGGATCATCTATAATACTTATTTCCAACAATGGAAATTGGTGGAGTACAAATTATTCCGACAAGTATTGAGGTTAATAAAATTAAATTATTACCAGATTAAGTCATCCCAAAAGACTCATAGTCACTACTTATGGAGTGGGTAATGACTTTATACGACTAAACATGTCACCAAAT
Organism: Carya illinoinensis; assembly: GCF_018687715.1. NCBI lineage: Eukaryota > Viridiplantae > Streptophyta > Magnoliopsida > Fagales > Juglandaceae > Carya > Carya illinoinensis. Next base: position 11,966,312 of record NC_056765.1, read on the forward strand.
GTCTAATGGCTAATACTGTTTTTCGGATTGTGAGTATTGTGACAAACCATGTATCTTTCACCACTTAAGTCTAGTTGTGAACGGAATTTGCCACGGAGGGCCACAAGTTTTGACACAACTTGTGGCCATGGCAAAAGAACATTTTTCTTGCCAACTAATAGTATTGGTGGATAAAATATTATTGTCTATGAATTATATGCCAGCAACGTGTCACCAAGAAAATTGGTGGAAAAAGCTTTATTTCCACATAGTAACTGCTTATTTCGACCAAAATCCCTCAGGAAAAAAGAAGAAAAGTCGACATACATCCACAAAAGAAGAAAAGCCAAAAATGGTGAAACTCAAGTTTGGATTTTTCAAATGAAGAAGCAGTCTACAATTCTTGCAACATTTTCAAAGACTTGAAGAATAGGACTTAAATGGACGAGCAAAGAGAAATATTAAAGTTTGAATGGCGCCAGTCTTGGACATGGTAGGTGAAGACAATTTTTTTTTGTTTTTTTAAACTGCGTACCACGTCAGTACGTTTTATATACCTCGTATTTTGTAAGCATTTATCTTCTTCTTTACAAAATATTCAGTCATGTCCGAATCATTTGAGGCCTCTTTTATCTATTTCCTCCATAAATGGTCCAAGAGTGTCAATGTAAAAATGTTAGAGTTTGCATGTACTTGTGATGAAACCTAGTCTATGTGAGCTTTAATTTTTTAGAGTTGAGTCACATGACAGACTACTATGAGACTAAAAAAAAATTGAGTTTAACTTATTTGAGACAACAAATGGCTCCATTGAAGTATGTGTTGATCATTGTATTGAACATGTAGCTAGCTTTAATTTTATAAAGTAATCTAGAGAAGTGGTGAAAAATGAAAAGATTTTGTCATGGAAATCGCCACCAATTGACTATGTAAAACTGAATTTTGATGGAGCTCTCTTTAGGAAAATGGGAGCTGCTGGAGTGGGGATAATCCTTAGAGATGAAAAAGGGGCTGTTTTGTTTGCTTCGAATAGGAAGGAAGTTTAGGGGTTTTCAATTGATGATATTGAAACTTTAGCAACATTAAGAGGGTTACAGATGATTTTACACATGGGATTTACTAAGTTACAACTGGAAGGGGACTCTTTGACGATCGTTGAAGCCATAAATTCTCAAGGTCAAAATTTCACAACTCATGAGTCTTTGGTAATGGAGGTTTAATGTTTGTTCACTGTTTTTACTTTTTAGATGGTTGATATCATTCATGTGGGAAGGCAAGGGAATGACACAGCACACCTGCTAGCACAACATGCTAAATGGATAGAAGATTCATGTCAATGGTTGCATTCTTATCTAGATTTTCTTTCTAATAGGGTGCTTATAGACTAATTAGCAGTATATGTCTTTGGTTCTGGGATGGGATTTTCATTTCTTCTATTGTTTCATCTACAATGGCAGAACCAAGAATTTTATTGAGGGGAGGCCAACTTTTTTAATGTGTGACACATTTATGTAAAATAAAAAGAGATAAATCTTAATCTTAATTTCATGAAAAATCATTAAACTTTATATATATATATATAAATTATATCTCAATAATTTGATATACACATGTAGAAACAAAATTCTTAAAACAAAACTTAAGATTTGTTTTCAGATTTTTGATGACAGTGTTTCATAAAATAAAACCCATTCATTATTATTTTTGAAATGAAATTTGTAGAATTTATTTCTTCATTGAAACCATCAAGTAAGAAGCTCATATTTCATTCTAGTTTATTAAGTTTCATATAAAATCTAGATATTTTAGTGTCATATTAAGCATATAATAATACTACAATTGATATCTTAAATAAATAAATAAAATTCTTGCTCAATTAAGTCTAAATCATCAAACTTCTAAACTATTTTTTATATAAATCATCAGCACTAAATGATTTTTCTTCTATTTATTTCACTTTGTATTGTATCTTAAGAAGCCTAATATTAGAGTCTTCTCTGAGCTTTCTCTGGAGAGAAAGGTTGGGTGAAGGGATAGTCTCGGCTGCTCTTAGAGTGGGGGAGGAGGAGTCTACTTTCAGGCAGAGATGGATGATCTAGAGGATAGGTGGGATAAACTGCAACTTACGGAGGAGGAGAATGCTGTGATTGATCTTAATGCAGTACACTTGGGGAGGGTGAAGGCAGAGGGAGATAAGAGTCTTGTAGGAAAACTGATCTCAGATCGTAAAGTTAATAAGGAAGTGATTAGATCTACGATGAATAAGGTTTGGAGATTGGCAGGTTCGTTCACTTTTCATGATATTCTTCCAAATCTGTTTGTAGTAACTTTTGACAATCAGAAGGATCGACAGCGTGTTCTGGACGGAAAACCTTGGTTGTTTGACAATCAACTACTATTACTGAAACCATTTGATGGTTTTACCCCTCCGCAGCAGATGAATTTTGACTACGAAGCCTTTTGGGTGCATCTGAGTAATTTATCGTTGGCCTGTATGAATTTAGAAGTTGGAACTCAGATTGGAAAAACTATTGGAAATGTAAAAGAAGTAGATGTACGTGAAGATGGGATAGGATGGGGAAGGTATTTGAGAGTGAAGATTGAATTAGACCTGAGGAAATCAATAGCTCGGGGTAGAACTGCGAATGTGCTAGGATCCAGAATTTGGGTGCCTTTGAGCTATGAAAAACTTCCTAAAATTTGTTTTAAATGTGGAAGATTAGTGCATGGAGTAGAAGGATGTGCAGGATTGGTAGGGAGGGGTGGTGGATCTCAATATGGTACTTGGCTTCGAACTTACCACACGGATAGGGGGAATACTACAGAAAATAATAGAAATAAGTCTAAAGAAAAAAATGCTGAGGAAGTAAGAGAGTTCAATTGTGGTAGTATGGGTGAGGGTGGGATGCCAAATGCAGGTTTTTCTACCACACCAGTTGATGAGGCTTTTGAGGATGAGATGGTGGATGTTTTAAAAAGAAGTAAGGGGCCGGATGTAGTAAAGAAGGAAGGGGCGGATAAGGTGTTTGTAGAAAAAACTGAGAGAAGAGAGAAAATTGGAAATGCAAGTAGGGATGGGATGGATGATGCTCGACTTATGGCAACTCCTGATGAGGGTCTCTTGTATGCTGAACTTGAGCCTAATTCTCAGTTGCTTCTTCAGAATGATAAAGGAATGAGTGAAGGGAAGGGGGTGTTAGAAAAGGGGAGGTGGAAGAGAAGGGCACGTATTGTAGGAAAAAGTAATGGAAAGGAGGCCTCAGGTGGGGGCAAACGTAGTCTGAGAGGTGATTTTTCTGACGACAGCAGTGAGGGCATCTCAAAAAAGAGTAGAAGGGCTGCTAATGTAGGGGATGAACGTGTGGATTTGGGATTGGCGGAGGCTGCTGGCCAGCCCCGCCAACCATTATGAAAATACTAAGTTGGAACTGCCGAGGGCTTGGGAATCCTCGGACAGTTCAAAATCTTCACCTATTGGTGAATGAAAATAAACCCAAAATGGTCTTTCTAATGGAGACTAAGTTAGGAGCAAGCAGGTTTGAAGGTATAAAGAAGAGGTTGTGTATGGAGGGGTGTTTTGTGGTAGAGGCTTTGGGTAGAAAAGGGGGATTGGTTTTGATGTGGAACCAAGAGGTAGAAGTGGAGATTCTTAATTTCTCCCTCTACCATATTAATGCTATAGTTAAAAGTGAGGAAAAGAATCTATCATGGATTTTTACTGGTTTCTATGGGCATCCTGAAGCAAGTAAGAGAAGAGGATTGTGGAAGCTTTTGTCATTACTAAAGCCTTCACCAGAGCAACCTTGGTGCATCATTGGAGATTTCAATGAAGTTGTTTGTCAAGCTGAGAAGGTGGGAGGGAAACCTAGACCAGAAGCCCAAATGGAAGATTTCAGAAAAGTTTTGGAAGAAAATAGTATATTTGATTTGGGGTGGAAGGGCAGTATGTATACTTGGAGTAATAAACATGGTGATAATACTTTTACAAAAGAAAGGCTGGACAGAGCAGTTGCAAACCCTCAGTGGTCTGAATCTTTTAGATTTAGAGAAGTTGAGGTTTTACCAGTAGCACAATATGACCATAAAGCCCTCCTGCTTAATATGAGGCATGAATTGACAGTGCAAAGGATGAGAAGGAGAGTTTTCAGATTTGAAGCAAAGTGGATTCGAGATGAAGAAGGAGAGCTTGTGGTAGATGGAGCATGGAAGAGATGGGTAGTAGGTGATAGCTTCTTAAAAAAAGTACAAGGAAAGCTGTTAAGCTGTCAAGGGGACCTGATTCGATGGAGTTCAAGAAGAGATAAGGACTTTGGGGCTGCTATGAAACAGAAAACTGAAAGGTTAAAGATTGAGCTAGAAAATGAAGGCTCTCATAATATTGAGTTGATCAAGCAGCTACAAGGAGAAATGGGGCTCCTGTTAGAGCAAGAAGACTTAAAATGGAGACAACGGGCAAAGAGAAATTGGTACCAGCTAGGTGACAAGAATACAAAATTCTTTCATTCCTGTGCTAGCCAGAGAAGAAAAAAAACCAGATTAAGGAAGTATTGAACTCTCAGGGAAGCAGGGTGACTAAAAAAGAAGAGATAGAAGAGGTTTTTTATGAGTATTTTAATGGTCTTTTCTGCTCAACACAGCCTTCAAGGGCAGCCATAGAAGCCTGTATCAGTGAGGTGGAACCTAGGGTGTCCAGCGAGATGAATGCAGATCTTCAAAGAGAGTTCACAAGAAGGGAGGTGGAGGAAGCTTTGAAACAGATGGGCCCATTGAAGTCTCCAGGTCCGGATGGTTATGGAGCTTGTTTCTATCAAGCTTACTGGAGCATTGTGGGGGAGGAGGTAAGTAAGGCTGTCTTAAGCTTTCTTAATGGGGAGGGCAATTTAGAAAAGGGTTTAAACTGTACTCATGTAGCTTTGATTCCTAAAATAAAAAATCCTCTAGCTGCTAGTGAGTTTAGACCTATTAGTCTTTGTAACGTGCTTTATAAACTTGTTTCAAAGATTCTTGCAAACAGGCTGAAGAAAGTGCTCCCTGCTATTATCTCTAGCAATCAAAGTGCATTTATCCCGGGAAGACTCATAACTGATAATGTTATGATTGCCTATGAAACCTTGCACACAATGAAGACAAGACAAAGAAGTAAGGTTGGTAGTATGGCTCTTAAACTTGATATGTCAAAGGCATATGACAGGGTAGAGTGGTCCTATTTGGAGGCTGTGATGAGAAGGATGAGGTTTGGTGAGAAGTGGATCTCTTTGATCATGAGATGCGTGACAACAGTTTCTTACTCAATACTTGTTAATGGGGAACCTGGAAAGATTATTAAACCTACTAGAGGAATTAGGCAAGGGGATCCCATCTCCCCTTACCTCTTTATTATCTGTGCAGAAGGTCTTAGTGCCTTGATAAACTCAGCTGAATCAAAAGGGGATATAAGGGGGGTGGCTATAGTTAGAGGAGGAATGAGGATAAACCACTTACTCTTTGCGGATGATTGTGTGATTTTTGGAAGGGCAAAGATTACCGAATGGCTGAAGATTCAGGGTTTGTTGACAGTATATGAAGAGGCCTCGGGTCAATGCCTAAATCTGCAGAAGACCACTATTTTCTTTAGCTCAAATACTGCTGCTGCTACTAGAACACAGATCCAGAGGGTTGCTAGAGTTCCTGTTTGTGGGAGTTATGAAAAGTATCTTGGTCTTCCAGCTATTGTAGGGAGATCAAGATACTTTACATTCAAAAATCTAAAGGAAAGGATCTGGTCGAAAATTAATAGTTGGAAGAATTCTTTTCTTTCACAGGCGGGAAAAGAGATCTTGTTAAAGGCAGTAGCTCAAGCAATTCCTACCTTTGCCATGAGTGTCTTCAGTCTCCCTAGAAGGTTGTGTAAGGAGATCTCATCTCTTTTGGCTAGATGTTGGTGGGGACATAAGCAGGATGATAAGAAAATTCAGTGGAGGAGTTGGTTTAAAATGGGAGAATCAAAAAAGAATGGAGGGTTGGGTTTCCGAGATCTTGAAGGTTTTAATAAGGCTATGCTTGCTAAGCAATGTTGGAGATTGTTAACAGATCCAAATGCTTTGGTGACAAAAGTTTTGAAAGAGAAGTATTTTAAAAATGAGGGCCTCTTAGAAGCAAAGTTGGGGTATGGTCCTTCTCTTGTATGGAGAAGTTTGTGGTCCTCTCTAGATTTAATAAAAGAAGGGATGTTATGGAGAGTAGGGGATGGCAGCAGTATAAAAATCTGGAAGGACAAGTGGTTACCAACCAGAATTATTCACAGTGTCCAATCTCAAATTAAAAACCTGTCAAGTGATGCGAAAGTACAGCAGCTTATTGATGATGACACAAGGGGATGGAAGAAAGAACTCATTGCCGACACTTTCAATGCAGATGAAGCTGAGGCTATTTGTAGCATTCCTCTGAGTAAGTGGGGTGCTGTAGATAAACTGGTGTGGGGTAGTTCACAAGATGGTAAATTTTCTGTGAAGAATGCTTACCATCTAGAACATGAAAGAATGAAGAGGAGAATAGGGGAAACCTCGATAGGATGCAATCCAGGAAATGGATGGAATATGATATGGGGTTTGAATGTTCCAAGTGTGATAAAACATTTCCTGTGGAAGGTAAGCCATGACATACTTCCCACTAGACAGAATCTGTATAAGAAGCATGTTGTGGAGAATGATAAATGTCCTATCTGTGAACTGGTGCCTGAAACAGCTATGCATGTAATTTGGTGTTGTCCTGCCACAACAGATGTCTGGGCAGAAGAAGGAAGCCCTGTGCAGAAATGGAGTTGTCATGAAACTGATTTCATGGTTGTTTGGGATAAGCTGAATTCACAGCTGAAAGGGGAGGAGGTTGAGTTGGTGGCTTGCATTATGAGGAAGATTTGGCTTAGAAGAAACTCATTGCTGTTTGAAAAAAAGTTTGATGACCCGAGAAATATTATAAAAGCTGCAAGCTGTGGATTAAGGGAGTTTATCTCTGCTCAAAGAGATCAACAGAAGGCAGTTGTGAAGGGTTCGAATGATAGAAGGATAACAAAATGGGAAAAACCTACAGGTTGGACAGTTAAGGTTAATTGGGATGCGGCTGTAGATGCAAAGAACAAAAGGGTGGGTGCTGGTGTGGTTATCAGAGATTCAGAGGGTGAGTTATTGGCTTGCCTCTGCTCCATCTGTGATCATGTACAGAATCCGTTGGTGGCTGAAGCCTTGGCTTTAAGGAGAGCTGCAATCCTAAGTGTAGAAATGGGTTTTTCCTCAGTAATACTTGAAGGGGACTCTCAGTTGATTGTTAATGCAGTAAACAGTGATGAAGAAATCTGGGCTGAGTATGGGAATATTATTGAGGATGTCCGAAAGGTGTTGCTTGAAAGACCAAATTGGGGGGTTAAATTTGTGTATAGGGAATCAAATGGTATAGCACACAAGCTAGCTAAACTAGCTTTTACTTTTACTGATGAAAGGGTATGGATAGAAGAATGTCCAGTAGATATCATACAGGATATACAAAAGAAAAAATACTGTAATAGCTGAGTTGTATTAAGCTTCTTTCAATAAAGGTTTGATTGATGATTTCAAAAAAAAGAAGCCTAATATTATATAATAATAAAAAAATTATAATCCATATTAATAAGGTTATTATTTCTTATAAACTTAGTTTTAATATAATCTTGAAGGGGCCATAGAAAATAGATAATGTATAAGGATTATAAAAAATTTTAGGACTAAAGAAAAAATCAAAGAGACATTTTTATGTACATAGAAATTTTAAAGAATTTTAAAGAGCATGCGAAAAATATAAATTTTTAAAGGGTGCCATTTTATATTTACTGGCCTATAACCCGTGCAATGTGCAGATTATTGTGTATGCTATATATGAGGGAGAGAGATCTACAGAGAGACAGGGTTTTATAGTGGAGAAATTTGAAAGTATTTATAGAGCAGTTTATTTTGACGAAATAATATAAAAGTTGAAATAGTGTCTTTGGGTGGAGTCGTGAATCGGTTTATATCTTTATAGGTAAGAACATAAAAGAAATTTAAAATTTACAATGGTTCATAATGAAACATTGTTTTTAAAAGGATTACCGCTCCATAAACATAACACTTCAAGTGTATGAGGGAGAGAGATCTAGAGAGATATAGAGTTTTATAGTGAAGAAATTTGAAACAATTTATGGCGGTTTATTTTGATGAAATAATATAAAAATTGAAATAGTGCCTTTGGGTGGAGTCTTGAATCGGTTTATATCTTTATAGGTAAGAAAATAAAAGAAATTTAGAAGTTACAATAGTTCATAATGAAACATTGTTTTTAAAAGAATTACCGCTCCATAAATATAACACTTCAAGTGTATGAGGGAGAGAGATCTAGAGAGAGACAGGGTTTCATAGTGGTAAAGGTTGAAATAATATCTTTGGGTGGAGCCTTGAATCGGTTTATATCGTTATATGTAAGAAAAGAAATGAAATTTAGAAGTTACAACAGTTTATAATGAAACATTACTTTTAAAAAGATTACCGCTTCGTAAACATAACACTTCAAGATTCTATTTTTTATTTCAATTATTGCCAACAATAACTTACTTTTATAAATATAATGCCACGTTGGAGTCATATAACTCCGCTTCTATATATACGAGCCTATAACCCGCATAATGAGTGGACCGTTATTTGTACTAAATTTTATAAATCTAAATAATTGATTATATATAATCACTACTACAACTATTAAAAAAATGTATATAAAATATATATAAAATGGAAAATACCTATATAAAAGAGTTCACTTTACCTATAAATATTTTACGGGAAATGCATATATAAAATGATATATGGAGAATGCCTAATTGCCGATCGGCACCTTTTTTCTACACCAGCTTATGTTGCATGGACCCTGTCAGAGATTCAGGCACATTAAAGTTAATTTTTTCTTCAATATATATTTTATTTAAACAAAATGGAAGAGTGTCAAACAATAATATATTTAAAAATTACGTCTAGTACTAATGAATAATTATTTTTACTTATTTTATTTTACCAAAAAATGTAGTAAACTGGGTAATTTTCAAAAGGCTCAAAATGATAGTGAAACTGTAATATGTTTGAAGGATATTCTTCTTTGTTTACGAATGAAAATATGATATAAGATAGTAGGAAGTTGTACCTAATGCATTAAGCTAGACTTGTAGATATGTGTTACACATGTAAATGCAGGTTTTAAGATATATGGTATTGACGACATTGATCCAGACATAAAGGGCACATTAATGCCTCTAATAAGATTGGTATAGACCATAAATTAATATAATTGATCAAATTACAATTAGTTTACAACGTCTCTATCAAATTGAGCGTACTTTAGAATAATATACATTATAAAATGGTTATAAAATAATTATAAGAAAATCCTGAAAAGAGAAGACCCAAAGACAGAACTCACAACACGCAAACCCAAAGTAAAAAAACCCATCAAAAATAATAAAAAAAATATATATAATTAAAAAAATGCTTAAATAACAAAAGCAATGAACAGAAAAAGAAAACCAACAAATGGAAACAAAAAGCCAATCTACTTTGTTCGTTCACCCCATGTTTGGGGACAATTTGAACAATCTGCATGTATTATTTGAAAGAACCAGGGAACCATTTCCAAAAGACAAAACCCATGATTTCAAAAGACAAAATTGCCGAAGACAAATTGATTTCTGATTATTACTGCTTTAATACCTCTCAGGCAGGATTAAAAATCCAATACCGTGGAGTTCATTTCATAACATACTACTGCGCGCACAAAGGGCATTGCGAGCCATTAAAGTTTAAAAAATCACAGTAAAGTACCACAATCTTGGGGCACGATACATAATGCAAAATCATCTTGCCCGTGTGAAAGTTGTTCTACATTCATATTTCATTAATTTGAAATCCTCACTCACCAATGGATTAGAAAAAATCATTTAAACTTCGCACACCAAGTCCCAGAATAAATTAACGTGAATAAAAATAAAGTTGTAGATTTTACAATGTCTAAACTATCACCGTCTATGGATGACGATTGCCATTTATCAATGCATACCAATGCATTTGCAGGTAACCAAAATTAACATTCTGGGAAACAATAAATCACAAACCGTTACAGCATCTGAAACAAAAATTGGTCACAACACCTCCACACCCGGAGCATAGTTTAATGCAGAAATGTAGAGTGGCTTGGCCTCGCGGTTGAAGTGGCATTGATTTGAGAGAGAGCGAGGGGAGAAGAAAGTGACAGAAAGAAAAGTAATTTTCCAAAATATATACGGTTTGAAGTTTGAACCATTATTTATTTATTTATTTTTCGTAGTGTTACATGTATTTATAGTTTTACTTACACTTTTATTTACAAGACTTATTTTATTAGTTTTTTTTTTTTAATTTCAAATTTCATGATTTTCAACGTATCAATAATTGATATGTAGAGAAGTAAGTTTTTTGTAAATTTTTTTTAAGTATATTTAGCATTTTTTTTTTTTTTTTTCAATTGGTGTCGTGAAAGACGGTTATTCTTTCAATCAGTTATTTTATCATGCATTTGGGTTACCAGGTTAACTGATTGGAAGACGTCGTTGGGATCATGTTAACCCAAGTTCACTGGAAATCAATTTCGAACATGAAAAACTTGGTAAGCTGAACCAGACAAAAAGGTCCTTCGACCCAACTGGATCCCACACGATACAACTCTTACCTCGGAATTCGACTCCACCCAGCAAAAAATCTTCCTACTCCAATCCAGGAACCTCCGAGCAAACACCGATCAATCACCAATCGATACCCGAGACACCTAAAGAGAAAAATAAAAACAATATAAAATTCACACGGAATGATTGAAAGATTTAGAACCCAGAACTTATATTGGAAAGGAAATTAAAAATGCATGCATTTTGAAGAGAAAAATATTACCACCCAATGAAGATGACCCAGATGGGAAGTTTGAGAGAATCTAAGATCTGAGAAGAGGCATAAGAAGAAGAAAGAAATTGGTAATTACTCATAGAACTTCGGATTGAAGTTTCTGTCATGGAGCCAAGGTGAAATCCATCATTCGATATTTTCTTTAGAGAGCGAGAGAGGGACTCATGGAGGGTCGCTCAGCCCATTGCGTAGAGGCCAGGTGACATAGAATGCCGAGGTTGTGTTGCGACACCATGTGCTTCAAATGGCAGATCGTTGCGCCTTATAAACCCTTGTCCTCCATTCTTCTGCTTCCCATTAAAACCCCGTCGAGAGTTCTTCGATTTCTTTTATCCAGGTTCGACTGTCTCTCTTTGTTCTGCTTCCCTCTATTTTATTTCTCTTTAGTCTTCATCCACGGGATCTGGCCCAGTTATCTCCAAATATATGCGAGAGGTGGTTGCTCGACTCTCTAAAGTTCATACAATAACCCCTTATTTGTCCAGTCCCGCGAGATTTCTCCCTTCCTCTCCCTCTTTTCCATCGCTGTACATCATTAGTTGCTTCGGCTTTCCATCACAATATAGCCATCTCCTAGTGGGCTCGTATAAAAGAACTATTCTATGACAATCGGCAATCCAATACAACCTCTTCGCCGCTTTGAAGAACTCTTTGACGTCTCGAGCCATTTGAAAGAGGATTTTATCAAGGGTTCGATTGGGATCAAATGAGAGAAGAAGAGGGGAGATGTGGTTGATAGAGATTATCGAATTGAGGCCGAGGACTTTTTTAGTGAAAAGGCTTTGTGAGATTTGGGAGTGGAGGAATGAGGGTTTGAAACCTTTTCAGAGCGAAATGCACTCCTGCCAACATGTTTCAAACAAAAAAGTTTTTTGAAAAAAACTTGTTGGTTCCTTTTTTCTTCTTGTCGATAGGGTTGTCTGTTTTATCATAAAGCATGTAAATAAAGTAAAGCGTGGATCTAGTCTCTTCTCTATTTTCTTTGAGAGAATAGGGGAGGAGTTACAGTTTTCAACGTGGTGAGAGGCAAGTCTGGTCAGAGGAACTGGAAGATCATTGGGGTAGATTATCGTTGACAGAAGAGGAAAACAATGTGATTGAATTTGTGGGTGGAGGGTTGGATGATTCTCTGAGGAAAGGTGATCGCAATGTCATTGGGAGATTATTTATGGATCGTTTTATTGGGAAGGAAGTACTTGGGTCAATTATGGCCATAATATGGACGATTAGTAAGCCTAACGTGTTTTAAGATTGTGGACAGAACATGTTTGTGATTACTTTTGCCAATCACGTGGATAAAGAGAGTCGTGGCAGTGAGACCTTGGTTGTTTGACAGTAGTCTGCTTGTGCTTAAGCTCTTTGATGGATTCACGCCACCAAGTCGACTTCAGTTTCTAAGTGAAGTTTTTTTGGTTCAATTTCATAATTTACCTTTTGCTTATATGACAAAGGACTACGGTGAACACCTTGGGAGGACTCTTGGGGAGATCATTGAGATCAATTCAAAAGATGATGGTGTTGATTGGGGTCCTTTTTTACGCCTTAAAATTGAGATACCTCTACAGAAGGCCTATGTGAGGGGGCGATTTATAAGCGTTCAATGAGAAAAAGTTTGGATCCCTATAAAATATGAGAAGCTTCCTAGGATTTGTCTTCAATGTGGTTGTATTGTCCATGGTCAGGGCGGTTGCTTGACACATAATGAGGGTACGGGTGCGGCAGGGCTGCATTCTAAACAGTTTGAGAGTTGGCTGCGAGCAGATATGCCTATAAGGAAGAAAACACTTGGTATGTTTGGTAGGGGTGAGGAACCAAAATGAAAGGAATGAAAGGATTCCAACTTGGAGTTTCGGAGTGTAGATTGTAGCAAGGTTGGATCTGGCAAGGGTATGCAGAAAATGGTGTCAAAGGTGGAGGTTCCTTTTGATGCGCAGCATTGCAATGATGGCAGCAGTTTTCTAACCTATGGAGCAGATGGCGATTTTCACGGAGAGGATAAAAAGACAGTTGATTTTTTTAATTTTGAATCTATAAGCTCTGTGAGAGACTGTCGTGGGTTTGTTGTAGAGAATTCATTCCGAAAAAGTGGTGGTAAAGATGTCTTGAACTGGCAGTTGGAAAAGGGAGTTGCCTGTCTTAGTAACTGTCAATCGAATGGGCCAGGCGGGTTGAGTGCAAGTCAGAACATGGACAAGCAAAAACAAATAATGGGCTTAGTCAAGATTGAGGCCCATCAAGTAACATAGCTTGTTTTGACAAACGTGAGTCGATGCTTACTGGAGAAAAGCATGCAAAGGTACGATTGAGTGTTCAGGTAGAAGATAAGAATTCAATATAGAAAATAGGCCATTGGAAGAAGATTGCTAGAGCACAAGGTATGGTGTCTACTTCTGCCCTTCTGGGTGTAAGAAAAGATATTTAGTTGATGAGGAGGTGGAAAATAGAAGGGAGGACAACGTTAAAAAAACAAGAGGGATATTGGGTGGAGGCCTATGTTGGTCAAAAACATGTTGTGCTGGCTGCAAGGCAACATCACCACGAGTCATGAAGACTTTATGTTGTAATTGTCGGGGGCTTGGGAACCCCCGTACAGTTCAAAATCTTCATTGGTTGGTGAAGGAAAAGTCTCCCGATTTAGTATTTCTTATGGTAACAAAGCTTATCACTACTAGATGGGAAGCACTTAAGATTAAGTTGAAGTATGGTGGTTGTTTTGTGGAAGATTCAAAAGGTAAGAGTGGTGGTTTGGCTTTACTCTGGAAAATGGAGGTAGGAGTGGCAATTCAATCCTACTCTCCATATCACATTAATGCATTAATCCATAAAAAGGATGAATCAGTTGATTGGCATTTCACTGGTTTCTACGGACATCCAGATTCTAGTAAAAGGCAGATAACTTGGGGTTTACTCGGTTTGTTAAAGCCTAGTGATACTGTTCCATGGATGGTGTGTGGAGATTTTAATGAGATCATTGCACAGGATGAAAAAGGTCGGGGGCAGAACTAGAGATGAAAATCAGATGGAAAGGTTTCGAATGGCACTAAAAGATGGTGGTCTGATTGATATGGGATGGAGTGGCTCAAAGTACACTTGGAGTAATAAACATATGGATGGAACATACACAAAAGAGAGATTGGACAGAGGTTTTGCTATTGCTGCTTGGTTCAATTTGTTTAAGAATTGGCGGGTTGAAACATTGGTGGTTGGATGTTCTGACCACAGACCATTATTAATAATTTATAGTAATGACATGCAAAGGAGGAGGCATAGTGGCAGATTATTCAAGTATGAGAATAATTGGGGTAAGAAGGATGAGTGTACGAGAGTTGTGACAGATACTTGGCAACAAATCTTCTGTCAAGTTGTAGTAAAAAATTAATGTTCTTGAGTAGAAGGTTTAGATTAGAAACAGAAAGGCAATTGAAAGAGACTGAAGTGAGACTTAAAAGCTTGTAAGATATGGAAGGGTCTTACAACCTTGAGGAGGTGAATAAGCAGTTTGAGTTGTTGTTAAACAAGGAAGATTTGAAGTGGAGGCAACGGGCTAAGCAACACTGGTACAGACTTGAGGAAAGAAATACAAAATACTTTCAAGCTTGTGCTTCTCAGAGGAGAAAGAAAAATATGATTACATATGTTCAAGATGCTGAAGAAAGGAGTGTTATGTGGGAGGAAGATATAGCTCAAGCTTTCAGTTTCATTTTCAAGGTATTTTTTCCACAACTAAACCTGGTGTTTCTCATACAGCAGCTTGTCTTGATGGCATCGACACAAGGGTAACAAAGGAGATGAACAATCAACTGCTGGTGCCTTTATATTGTATTAAAGTTGATGAGACTTAAAACAACTGGGGCCTTTTAAATCCCCCAGACCAGATGGATTTGGAGCAGGATATTTTCAAGGGCATTGGCACATTGTGGGATCTGAGGTTTGTCAGGCAATGCTTGAATTTCTAAATGGGGGTAACATGCCAAGGTTTCTTAATCATACTCATATTGCTCTTATTCCTAAACTAAGTGATCCTTGTTCTATTAATGATTATAGGCCCATTTCTCTTTGTAATGTCTTGTATAAACTAATTGCCAAGGTGCTTGTAAATAGACTTAAATGTATTCTGTCTAAAATTATTTCTAGCAACCAAGGTGCCTTTGTACCTAGGAGATCCATAATTGACAATGTGATGGTTGCATATGAGGTACTTCACTCCATGAAGAGTAGGAAAAAGGGTAAGATAGGCAGTTTGGCTTTAAAGTTTGATATGTCAAAAGTATACGATAGGGTAGAATGGAAGTTCCTTGAAGCTATGCTGAGAAAACTAGGTTTTAATGAGAGATGGATTAGTTTGCTTATGCAATGTGTAGGATCTGTTACATATTCAGTGTTGATTAATGGCCAAGCTGGGGAGTCATTCATACCAAGTAGGGGTTTGAGGCAAGGGAATCCTTTGTCCCCTTATTTATTTATTTTATGTACTGAAGTTTTGAGTATGCTTTTAAGTAGGGATGTAGATAAGGGAGGTATAAAAGGGGTAGCTACTGTAAGGGGAGGAACTCAGGTCAATCATCTACTATTTGTTGCTGATTGTGTGGCTTTCAGTCAAGCTACATTGGCTGATTGGCAGAAAATTCAACAAATACTGTGTATGAAGCTAGTTCGGATCAAGTGTTAAATAGACATAAGACCTCGATTCTTCTTAGTACCAAAACAAGTGTACAAGTGTAGGATTAGATTACTCAAGCTGCTAGCTCTATAGTTTGTGGTGATTATGGAAAGTATTTGGGATTACCAACTATGATTGGCAAGGCAAAATGTAATACTTTTTGGGGTCTCAAAGAGAAGATATGGAAGAAGATATGTAGTTGGCAATCTAGCTTTCTTTCTACTGCTGGTAAGGAAGTCTTAATCAAATTTGTTTTGCAATCTATGCCCACGTATAGCATAAATGTTTTTCTGCTTCCAAGAACTTTGTGTAAGGGAATTAATTCACTACTTGCTAAGTTTCGGTGGAAGAGCCAGAGAACTGAAAAGGGTATTTACTGGACAAAGTGGTGTAATCTTAGTGTAGCTAAAAGTATGGGTGGTTTGGGTTTTAGAGATATACAACATTTTAATAAGGCTATGTTAGCCAAGCAAGGGTGGAAGTTGATGCAAGAACCTGACTCCCTTGTGAGTACGATTTTCAAGGAAAAATATTTTAAGCATAGCCATTTTATTGATGCAAAATTGGGTCATTCTCCATCATATATTTGGAAGAGTCTTCTGTCAGCAAGAGAACTTATTAAAGTAGGTGCTGTCTGGAGGGTGGGAAATGGAAAGAGTATATCCATCTGGGGTCAAAACTAGGTTCCTCAAGTTCCTTCTTTCAAAGTTCATTCTCCCATTAGAATTTTGGGCGACACTTCCAAAATTAGTGAACTTATAATAGAGGAGCTACATTGCTGGGATCATAAGCTGATTTTTGAGGTATTTAATAGGGCTGAAGCTATTAATATCTGCAGTATTCCTTTGAGCAGTAGGAGGATGAAAGATAAACTCATATGGGGGTACACTAGGGATGACAGATTTTTGGTCAAAAGTGCTTATCACTTAGGTGTGACTATATTAAAAGAAAGGTTGGGTGCTCCTTCAACATCTCATGATAAGTGTGATTTTTGGAAGAGTTTGTGGACTCTTAATCTAACAAGTTCAACGAAGCAGTTCTTGTGTAGGGCTATGATGAACCTTTTTCCTACAAAGCAAAACCTTTTTAAGAGAAATGTGGTGAAAGATTAACTTTGTCCTATATGTAGTAGGGAAACAAAAACTATACAACATGTGTTATGGACATGCCTTGCAACTAGTGATGTTTGGGCTAAGAGGATCAGCTTGCTTAAGAAGTGGACCTGTGTAGATGTTGAATTTTCTTGCTTATGGGAGAAACTGCAGTAGCATTTTAAGAAGGAACAGTTAGAGGAGATTGCAGTTATATGTAGGAGATTTTAGATGAGAATGAATCGATTTGTCTTTGACAATAATTTTGAAGCTTTTACTACTTTGATTACAAGGGTCTTAGCTGAGTTAAGAGAATTTTTGGAAGCACAAATACTGGAAAAGGATGAGGAGGTTTGGCAGCTACATACTAGAGACAATGTCAAGTGGTAAGTACCACCTTCTGCAATCCTAAAGCTAAATTTCGATACTGCAATAGATCAGGAGCATTCTAAGTTGGGAATTGGCTTAATTGCAAGAAATAACATGGGCGAGGTTATGTTCTCTGCATGTTTAAGTGGATTTTTTTGCTGATTCCTCTAGTATGGATGAATGCTTTGCACTACAAAGGGCTTTGGCACTTTGTCAGGATTTAGATGTAAAAGATGTGATCTTTAATGGAGATGCAAAGAGTGTCACTCATGCTGTCAATGGCAATTCACATGATTGGACCAACTTTGGTATGATGGTGGAAGATATGAGGTTACTTTTATTTATGCAGAAAGGCTAGAAAGTTCACTTTATTTACATGGAAGGTAATCATGCTGCTCATATGCTAGCAAAGAAGGCTATGTATATGGAGGATGATAGAATTTGGATGGAGGAAGGATCAGTAGAAGTGGAAGCTATTGTCAAAAAGGAACTCTCATGTATGAGTGGATTTATGATGAATGAAAGTCTATTTGTTAAAAAAAAAAAAAAAAAAGGTTAAGCCTGTGTATGCCAAGTAGGAAGTTAAAACTTAGCTTTTATATAATTAAATAGATAGTAATAGATATAAGATTATGAAAACTCCTTTGATTATTTTGAGTTTTAATAATAAAATAATAATAATGAATTCAATTTATCAAAAAATAATAATTATGGCAAAAGGATGGGGCCGAAACACACGATCAATGGAGAAGAAACGTTCAACGACACCCGAGGTGGTCGGAGACAAAAATCACTGTGGCAGCCACGGTCAACGATGGTGAAAACTTCGTAAAGGAGTGAAACGGGCGGAATTTCTATGGCTATCTAGGTGGTTTCTGGCGAGATAGGGGTGGATACCTCAGGTTCACGCACGTGGGCGCTCTTTTGGTGATCCTTCGGCGTGATGGATGACCTTAGTTTCCCTTTACCGTGATGGACCAAGGGGTAGCTTGTGGTGGTTGTTTCTTGTGTGGCTGAGCAGCCGTTAATGGCTGAGGCTCGTTCATGTGGTGCAACCAGAGGCGACGAGAGGATTTTGATGCTTGTAATCGAACGACACGACACAGAAAAAACAAGGGCTTGTGGGCGTGCCACAGTGGCTCACGTGGGTGGCAATGGTAGTTCACGATGATTGGAAAATGCCGGCTTGCTTTGAATTGACCGTGGTGAAGAGTTTCATGATGGCACAAGCGAGCATGTTGCCATGACCATGATTGTGTCACAGTCCCATAACCATGAGTGTGTCCAAAATGGTTCCATTGCTAGAACAAAGGGGATTGAATCAGGAAGGGAAGCTTTTGTTAAGGACATGTCTCACTTCCAATCTTCTACTGTGCGACCGATTTTCGCTGACGAAACTTGAGGGGGGCTCCTCTTGCAAACACTCTGATGCTTAAGTCAGTCAAGAGGTTATTGTACCCGAGTCCCCTTTTAATTATCAAAGGTTACCTGTATATATAGGCTTGCTTGCTGTACTTATCTCATTCAGGATTTATCGGAATGGATCACTACTTAGGATTTTGAATAATCGCACCAGTTCTTGCTGTTTTTATCCTTCTGTTAAAGGTGTTGCCATGCATATCTCTTTTCAAACTCTTCTTGACTACCCCCTCTATGACCTCTGGCCCCATCCTCTGGGCTTCTTGGCTTTTATTGTACCATAGGCCTTCTTATAAGTTCCTAGGCCCTTTGGTTGGGATGGTCCCTCCAGTTACCCCGTCAATTCCATTCGCCTTCTGGCGGACGGAATTCACTTTTAATCAAATTTATCGTCGTGAGAGTGCTGGGTGTGATCGCATGGGCCTGAGTGCTTTGGAAAATAAGCTGACAAGGACACGGGCCCAAATCACCCACGGTTTGGTGTCTTCAGGCCCGCGGCTTTTCTTGCCACTTATACTATTTCATTTTCAAAAAGATTTTATTATTATTTTAAAGAATCAATGACTCCTTATCATTTCCTGTTGTTGTGGCAGAGAAGATAGACAGATTCCTTGCGTCGGTTAGTCTTCTTCTTCAGTGCAGAGTTGCCTTAATTTTTTTTGTCCGTTGGGTTCGCATTTTGCTATCGTTCAAATACTTCCCTTTTTCGCTATCTTTCATTCCTTCCCCTGTTACACTTTTTGCCCTTCCACTCCCAACTTTGCTCTTTGCTTAGCTTGATCTTTCTTGCTACCATTTTTCCACCGATTTTAATGGCTCCCTACAGTGAAGGAGAGGTTTCTGAAAACCCCTTCGAGGTCTCGAAAGGCACAATCTTCGCTGGATACCGATGGCGTTCGTCCATCAGAGAGAAACATTTCACCAAGACTTTCGTATTCTTGAAACCGTTATTTTGGGAGTTCCTGAATCCGGATGTTGTGACGACGAGGGTTTTGCTACTAGGGTGGCTATTTCTGTTTCCCTTCTTCGAAATGGGTTGAGGCTCCCCTTCTGCCGCCCTCTCCGCGACATTTTGGACCTTCTCAACATTGCTCACACTCAATTACACCCTTTCGCGCCGAGGGCACAACTCTGCGCCTGTGTTGTATTCTGTATGGTTTTGGAACCTCTTGGGGACCCTTATCCTGACTTGACTAGTCGGGAATTTTTGGCGTTTTATAACTTGAGGGAAGCTTCCAAAGGCAATGTTCTTAGCTTCCGCAAGAAAGAAGATGGGCAAGCATTGACCGGTTTGAGACTCGCCACTCCAATGCTAAGGCGTGGACCTCCAACTTCTTTTTTTTATCTCCGGTCAAGGTTGGGAATACCCTGGCACGGAAGACGTTTTCCATGATTTTCCAGTCAAATCAAATCAATCTAGCACCCTCTTCCCGACGAAAAGAAACTGTGGCTTAGAATGGCGCCTCTGTCGCGTCATAAACTGGCTCGAATCGAGACAGTTCATTCTTGGGCCAAAGCTAATCCAGATGTGCTTTGGACTGACCTCTTACTAACCTTCGCCCATATTAATCGATTCCTGAAGTCTCCCAACCGGACTTATTTTCAAGGACGTGACTTCATGATTTCAGCCACCATTCCTACTCCCATGGCGAAGCCTACTAAAAAAACTTCGAGGTCCAAGCCTTCTAAGAGGAAGATCCGTCCGAAAGAGGGGGAGAAGGAGGAGGCTGCCGAAAAGAGGGAAAAAAGGAGCAAGAAAAAGAATGAATGAGAGAAGGAGGAGGCCACCGAGAAGAGGGAGAAGAGGAGCAAGAAAAAGAATGAGACTGGCGGTCACCAAAAGAAAACTCGCTCTGGAGATCCCTCTCCATCTTCTTCTCTTCAATAGGAGACCCTGGCATCCTCAGGGGGCGTCCAGGCCTTGGTGTCGCAGGAGGACACCCCTTCTCAGGCATCTACGCAGTTGGCCACCATTGACCTCCATCACCCCAACTGGAGGTCCTTGTCGTATCCTCAGGGGAAAGCCACAGTCAGGGTTCTACCCCTCCTGCTACCACTAAGTCTTCCTCGCCTTTTCCCTCTTCATTGCCGCCATGTTCTTGTAGCCTAAGGGACGTGGAGGGTTTAGCTGACCTGACCCTTTTTAATCTGGTAGCCTCTCTTCAGGTCGTGTCTAGGACACAAGAGCCTATCACAGCCCCTGCCCCTGCGTTTGAGTTTCATGTGCTGGAGGGGCGGGTGAGTCAGGTCAAGCTGGGCGCAAAAGTGGTCGCAGCCCTTAACCTTGACTCCATCACCGTGGCGGGAGCTTGCTCGCCCCCTTCTTCCACCGTTGGCCATGTTGAAGTGGCCACTGCTTTGCCCATAAGTGGCCACATGGAGACACAGGGCACCTCACCTTCGAATGGGGCGGAAGGTGTAACAAGGAGTGTCTCTCCACGCCCGACTGAAACAAGCGGCGAGTTTGGTTCACACTAAACTTCCCCAGAGAGCTTACCAGATACCATCTCAGGGGGAAAAACCCCTTCGCCAATTGATAGCGGGCCTGGACTCTCTCTTCCTTCTCTCCATGCCTCCTCTTTTGGCGGGGATACTGACTCCTTCCTTGAGGAGGAGTGGGTAAATTTCTTAAAGGAAGACGCCCGTCTTTGTGAGGCTAACCTGGCCCTTCTTGCCGCCTGCTCTGCCCCCTGTGAGTTTGGGTGATTCGTCGGGGAGGACGATGGGTTCGTCTGTGAGGCCTAAGGGAGAACCCCTTCCAGACCCTAGCGAGATTGTGAGGGGGGACAGCAGCAGTGGTGATTCCTCAATGGCTATTAACTCCCAGGTTGAAGCCACTGCCCAGATGGCTAACCGTTTGAGAAGTTGGCTCTCTGAGGAATTATGCCTTTTGTCCCCTTTTGCATATACTCCTTTCGTATCTTCGCCTCTCTTCATATTGGTTACTTGTTTTCTTCTTTCAGGGCATTAATGATTTGGCTGCGTGGATAGTTACTGATCGTTCCAGCCTTAAGGAGGAGGTTAAAGAGCATCGCCAGTTATGCTACATAGCCAAACGTGCTTCCGAGAGGTGGCGAGTTGACAGAGCTGAATTGGCGGCCTTGGCCGAGAAGAGGGAGGAGCTGAAGATCCTGTTGGAGCAATCTGAGGGTTATTCCCATTCCTTGCAAGGCAACCTCGAGATGCGCAAGGCTAAACTCCTGGAGCTTCGCGAGGCTGCCCGCCTAGCAAATGTGGCCAAAGCTAAAGATGACTTCGCCTTGTCCATCCTCGGCTTCGAGAGGGACTTAGCTAGGCTTCAACTTTCAGAGGCTCAGGAGAAACTTAAGGTTGAGAGCTCTCGCTTGAGATCCGAGCTTGCTACTCGTGATGAGGCACTATCCTCTCTTCGTGGAGACCTGGCCCGTTCTCAAGAAAATCGAAAGTCCTTCAAAGAGAGTCTTCGGGAGGCAAACTCGGCTCTTGGAGTCTGCCAGCAGAGTCTATTTGAGAAAGTGGGGGAGCTAACTGCTGCTTAGGAGGAGGTCGCACGACTTTGCGCCCAATTGGCCCACATCCCTGCTACAAGGGATGACGCTTTTGCTTATGGGCATGGCCGCGACATTTTGAGGCTGAGAAACCGTCTCCTGGTTGATCCTGCCACCAACCTTAGGATTCTCGACTGGGAATTGTTCTATCCTGAGGAAATTGCCCGCCACACGGTTGACAAGTTTGGGCGGAAGGAAATGCCTGACGCTTTTATAAACGTGCCTCCAGCGTTCCCGCTTGGTAATGCCCCTTAAGCATTTTTGCCCGTTGTGTATTTGACTGTGGATAATTTTTTTTGGCATTTCTATATTTTGTACATTTGTAACAATGGACTTTGATTTTCTTTGTTGAATGCTTTGGCTTCTGTGTCCTTTTACTTTTTTCCTTTTTCATGGCACCACAAGCTGCTAAGGCTTGTCTTTGGTGTTTTAGGGTCTACGTGGTCTGAGGACCTACGCACCATTTCTTCATGGCACCGCAAGCTACTAAGGCTTGTCTTTGGTTTTTAGGGTCGGCGTGGTCTGAGGACTTACGCGCCCTTTTTTCATGGTACCACAAGCTGTTAAGGCTTATCTTTGGTGTTTAGGGTCGGTGTGGTGCCAGAACTTACACGCCCTTTTTTCATGGCACCATAAGCTGCTAAGGCTTGTCTTTGGTGTTTAGGATCGGCGTGGTCTGAGGACCTACGCGTTATTTTTTCATGGCACCACAAGCTGCTAAGGCTTGTCTTTAGTGTTTAGGGTCGGCGTGATCTGAGGACCTATACGCCCTTTTTTCAAGGCATCATAAGTTGCTAAGGCTTGTCTTTGGTGTTTAGGGTCGGCATGGTCTGAGGACCTACACGCCCTTTTTTCATGGCACCACAAACTGCTAAGACTTGTGTTTGGTGTTTAGGTTCGGCGTGGTTTGAGGACCTATGTGCCCTTATTTCATGGCACCACAAGCTGCTAAGACTTGTCTTTGGTGTTTAGGGTCGGCGTGATCTGAGGACCTATGTGCCATTTTTTCATGGCACCACAAGCTGCTAAGACTTGTATTTGGTATTTAGGGTCGGCGTAGTCTGAGGACCTACGCGCCCTTTTTTCATGGCACCACAAGCTGCTAAGGCTTGTCTTTGGTGTTTACTGGGTGGGCGGTCACTGTCCTTTCTTTTCGTAGAATCTGTATTCACCCTTGGGAACTCTTTGAACAGAATTTTCAATGAATAAAACGAAATATATTCATAAATGGTGATAACGCAAACATTGGACAAAAGCAAAGAAAAGGAATACTTAAACAAAAAAATAGTACGAAAGTTATTGATAAAAATTTTTTAAGTGCTCCGCGTTCCACGGGTGCGGTAGTTCCTTGCCCTTGCTGTCTTTCAACGGGTACGATCCAGGCCTGTGGTTGGCCACTACTAAGTAAGGCCCTTCCCATCGAGGTCCCATTTTCCCCTCGCCTTGGGTAGTCACCCCACTTTTCTTCAAAACCAGGTCGCCCACTTTAAAGGTCCTGAGCCTTACTCTTTTATTGAAGTACTGATCGGCTTTCTTCTTTTCTTGTAACATCCGAGCTTCTACCATCTCTCCTTCTTCTTCGAGTAAGTCGAGGTATTCTTCAATCTTTTTGTCATTCTAGGCACCCGAGAATTGGCTCGTTCTGTAGGTTGGTAACCCTACTTCCACTAGTGTAATCCCTTGCTTCCGTATGCCAGTGTAAACATGGATTCCCCTGTCTGAGTTTTTATTGTAGTTCTATACACCCAAAGTACCCCTGGTAGCTCATCCGCCCAATCCTCTTTCTTCTCCGTGACCTTTTTCTTAAGGATTGAGAGTAACGCCTTGTTTGTTGCCTCAACTTGACCATTTGCTTGGGAGTGCCCTGGGGAGGAGTACTTCACCTTGATCCTTAACTCAGCACACCATTCCCTGTAGTAGTCTGAGTCGAACTGGCGCCCATTGTCGGTTATAATACTCTGGGGAATTCCGAACCTGCAGACGACATTCTTCCACAAGAATTTTGTCACGGCTTTGCCTGTGATTGTTGCTAATGGCTCTAATTCTGCCCACTTTGTAAAATAATCGACGGAGACTATTATAAATTTAACACCACATTTTCCTAGCGGGAAGGGCTCTACCAAATCTACCCCCTACTGGGCGAAAGGCCATGGTGCTGTTACCGATGTTAACTCCTCCGGAGAGGCATGTGGCATGGGTGCGTAAGTCTGGCATTTTGCACGTCTCTTGGTGAACTCCCGTGCATCTCTTAGAGCATGAGGCCAGTAATATCCTACCCGGACCGCTTTCCTAGCCAACATTCTTCCCCCTACTGTGATTTTCACATATCCCTTCGTGTATCTCAGTTAGGACATACTGTGCTTCTTGTGCGAAGATGCATCGCAGTAAAGGAATAGAGAAACCTCTTGTTGAGGGAAAAATGAGCGTATTAGCATATTCTTGTGAAAACCTGTGTAAAATAGTGTTGTAACAAGTGATGTTGAGGAAAGGCTTGAAGTGCTCATAATAGGTCAAAAGAAAGTGACTTCGCTCGACCCTCGCTCGACAGAGCGCTCGAGCGAACTTGTGCAGAGTGCACCGCTCGACCCTCGCTCGACATGCAGCTCGAGCGAACTCAGGCAGATTCAACCGCTCGACCCTCGCTCGACACTGAGCTCGAGCGAACCCAGGCAGAGTGTGTCGCTCGACCCTCGCTCGACACTAAGCTCAAGCGAACTTAGGCAGAGTCGACCGCTCGATACTCGCTCGAGCGAACTTTGGCAGATTGTGGCGCTCGACCTTCGCTCGAGCCAATATTCCAGATCACTTACAATGTAGGGTTTTGAATGCCTCATTTGATGGGAACTATAAATAGAACAAGTTAACTTCTGTTCTAGGTGTGGAGAATTAGAGCAAAAACCCTAAGGGCCTCCAAGAACCTCTTAGAGCAACCTCTCCCCCATTTGGTTGATTCTCTCTTGGATAAACACGTCTCCACCACAACATACACAAAATCAACTCTTACTTGAGTCCATTGAAGTGGACATTTTTGTTGGCCGGAAGAGTCCGGAGCTGCCGTTGATGCAGAGATCGAGAGGTTCTCGTGGGAAGCTATAGGAAGGTCGGAGTTCCGACACTACATGCGTGTAGAGATCGAGTGGGTCATTCGTGGTGTTGCAAGCCAAGTTTAGCTACTACAAAGGTTTTGTGAGTGTCTCTAAATTGGTTGTAACAAACTAAAGTTTCTATAGTGGATTTGAGGTGGTGTCTTACACCCGGAGTGGTTTTAGATTTTGAAGATGTTCTTCAAATGAGTTTCCACTCCGTGAACAAAATCATGTGTTGATTATTTGTGTTATTTGATTTATTTATTAACTGCTTGTTTGATTAATTTTCAAAAGGCCATAAAAATTAGATTACACCTATTCACCCCCCCTCTAGGTGTAGTGTTGTGTAGAACCACTGCTTTTTCACCTCTTTTATAAAGGATTCCATCGATGAGTAGGAGTCTTTCCGCCCTTTTCCTTATCTTTCTCGCCTCTTCTCTTGCTTCTGACAATTTTCCTTCATCCAAGTACTCCACTACCCTGTTCGCCCAATCTGGGGTGCTCGACCCCAAGACTCCTACCTCTATGCCAACAGCTGGGACCTCGATGACCCTTCTCTCGACTTGCCCTGGTAGGGGTACTTCCTCTTTTCTCGATGTCGCTCGTGCTAATCTGTCTGCGACCTCGTTGTCCGCTCTTAGTATCTGAGTTATAGCGAAATATGAGAAGAGATCGCGTATTTTGCAAACTCGTGCTAGGTACTTCTTTAACTTTTCGCCCTTAGTAGCGTACAAGCCCAAAACCTGATTTACTACCACTTATGAATCTGACCTAGCATCCACTTCAGTTGCCCCTATTTGGGCAGCCACGAACAACCCCGCTATAAGCGCTTCATATTCAGCTTCGTTATTCATTACTTTGAACGCCAGTGTGGCCATGTAATACCGCTTTTGGCCATCAGGACTCAGCAAATGTATCCCCAGGCGTCCGCCTATCGGGCAGGACGACCCGTCTAACAATATTCATGGCTTCCCTGATGGTGCTACTGCCTTCTCCTGGGGAAAGTCTGAAAATTCTGCCACAAAATCCGCCATCGCTTGTCCTTTAATTGCTTTTCTCTGCTCATATTCTACATTGAACTCACTCAGCTCGATTGACCAACCTACCAGCCTTCCTGTACAATTCGGCTTCCTCAGAATTTTCACCAATGGTGCCTCCGTCAGTACCCTTACTGTGTGGGCTTGAAATAAGGACGAAGTTTTCTAGCCGCCAATACCAAGGCAAATGCCAATAATTCAATTTGAGGATACCTTGCTTCTGCTCCTCTGAGAGCTCTACTCACATAATACACCGGATGTTGGACAGTTCCTTCCTTCTTCACGAGAACGGCGTATATAGCGTGCGGGGAGACTGCTAGGTACGCGTAAAGTACGTCACCCTTCTCTGGTCGCTTTAAAAGGGACGGATTGGCCAGATACTATTTTAACCTTTTGAACGCTTCGTCGCACTATTCATTCCAAGGATGTACCTTCCGCAATACTTGGAAGAAAGGGAGGCACTTTTCTGTTGACTTGGCTATGAACCTTCCCAAGGCAGCCACTCTCCCCGCCAGTCGTTGAGTTTCGTTCAAATTTTTTGGTGGTTTCATATTGATTATAGCCTCTATCTTATCTGGAGAAGTTTCAATTCCTCTCTCAGACACAATGAAGCCTAAGAATTTTCCCGACTGGACCCTGAAAGCACACTTGGCTGGGTTCAACCTCATTTTATAAAAGCGTAAGACTCCAAACGCCGTTCGCAAGTCCGCGAGGTGCTGGGCGGGCTCTTTGCTTTTTACTAGCAGATTATCCATGTATACCTACATAGATCTCCCAATCTGTTCCTTGAACATCCGATTCACCAGCCTTTTGGTAGATAGCTCCTGCATTCTTCAGGCCAAAGGGCATAACCTGGTAGCAATATAGCCCTCAATCTGTTATGAACGATGTCTTTTCTTCGTCTACTGCATTCATCCGTATCTGGTTGTATCTTGAATACGTGTCCATGAAGCTCAACATATGATGCCCCGCTATTGCATCTCCAATGATGTCGATGCGTGGTAAAGGGAAGCTATCTTTCGAGCAGGCTTTGTTTAAATCTGTGAAGTCTACGCACATTCTCCACTTTCCATTCACCTTTTGCACCATGACAATGTTGGATAACCACTTCAAGTAGTGGGCTTCTCTGATGAAGCCAGCCGCGAGCAATCTTTCAACTTCTTCCTTAATGGCGGAGTACTTTTCCGCGCTGAACGATCTCCTCTTCTGTCACACTGCCTTGTGCGTTGGGTCTATGCCTAAGCAATGCTCAATGACCTTGTTGTCTATACCGGGCATCTCTTAATGGCTCCACGCAAAGACATCCCTGTGTTCTACCAACAACTGTATCAAGGCTTCTCTATCTGCTGGCGGGACCTGTGTCCCAATACAGGTAGTAGTCCCAGGGTGGTCAGTGTATAATGTCACGAGCTCCAGAGGTTTGTTGACTTCTGCATGTTGTTGACCCCGGTCATCCCTGACTTCTATGTCTCTCTCGTAAGTTACCACTACAGGTGGTGGGAGGGGCAGTAAGGCCCCATCCTGTCCTGCCACAATGCAGACTTCCTTCTTTACTTTCCTTAGTTCTTGCACATAGCATTCTCGAGCCAAGGTCTGCTCGCCTCTTGCCTCTCCCACGCCGCCATCGGTTAGGAACTTCATCTTGAGATGGTAGGTGGATGTTACCGCCCTCAAATGGTTGAGTGTCGGTCTTCCCAATATAGCATTGTAAGAGGAAGGCGCTTTTACTACTAGAAAATCGGTCATTGTGGTTGCTGTTCGCGTCCCCATTCCTGCAATTACTGGAAGCGTGATTGCCCCTACAGGCTGGATAGTATCCCCTGAGAAACCCTTTAATGGCGTAGGGGAGACCCTCAGTTTGCTAACATCAATCCCCATTTTGACAAACGCTTCCCAGAACATTATATCAATCGAGCTCCCATTGTCTACTAGTACCCGCCTATTTGTGTAATTGGCTATTACGAGAGTTATTACTAGAGCATCGTCATATGGATACAGGACTCCTTCCCTGTCCGTTTCTTCAAAGGATATCACCATTCGTTCATTGCTAAGCTTTGGTTGTTTGTGTGCTCTATCCGCCACGAATACCTCTTCATATCTTACCTTCCGTGCATAAGCCTTTCGGCTGGATGTGGAAATACCACCCCCAGCAAAACCTCCCGCTATAGTCTTTATTTCTCCTATGGGCACCCTGTTCCGATCGCCTTTTGGGGGCGACCTTGCTCTCCTATCTTGGTGATCATTAACGTGGCGCCTTCTTTCTGGACTGAAACTCCGCCTTGGTTGTTTTTTAGTCTCCTGACGCCTTCTTGGTTTTGATCGTTCTGTGGCCATTCGCTCCAACTCGTCGGTTCCTGCTAACTCAGCGACTCTTTTTCTCATGGTCGTGTAGTCTTCAATCCAATGCGAGCTCATCTGATGATACTTGCAATACCGACCGCATGTTTTGACAGGGCGGCGGCTTTCCTTTTCTCTCTCTTCTTCTCGTACGCTTAAATTATTGTGCACCAGTCTGAGGTTGCGATCCGACTGCCCTTCCCTTGCTCTTTCTCGCCTACTTGGCATACCATTCTTATCAGCCTACCTGTTTCTCCGCTCAATCTTGGCATCTTCTTTACAAGGGTCCACCAAAGCTTTTAGAGTATCTTCTGCATTGACAAAATCATCCGCCCTGTCCATGAACTCCCTGAGGGTGGAAGGGGTCCTTCGGGCCAACTCCGCCATGAAAGGACTGTGCGGCCATACCCCTCCTAAGAGGGCGGCCAGAGTGATTTTCTTATCTTGGTCATTTTTTGTTAAGCATTCTTTGTTGAAACGGGCCAAGTAGGCCTTTAAATTCTCATCCTCCTTTTGCTTAACTGTTAATAGGTAGGCGGCTGGGCGCCGACGTCTCTGGCTAGGCATGAATTGGGTTTAGAACTGTTTTGCCAGTTCCTCAAAGCTATCTATTGACTTCAGTTTGAGGGTCCCGAACCATCCCCTAGCGGTCCCTTTCAGGGTTAGAGGGAAAGCTCGGCACGCAATCTCCCCTTGGAAACCGTGGAGCTTGATATGAGCTTTAAAGTTTTTCAGATGATCTACCGGGTCCTTGGACCCATCGTACATATCTATTTGGGGAACTTTAAATGTTGGCGAGAGCGACACAACCATAATTTGTGCACTATATGGCAAATCTATTTGGTGTAGTAGACTTTCCACCGAGGAAGAACCGCCCATCTTTTTTGCCATCTCTTCATACTTTCCTGCTAGCTCCTTCAATTCGTCATGCATTCTTTCTTTCTCTACTCGTTCAGTATCCTTTTCGACCCTACAATGGGCCTCATCTTCACCTTGCTCACTGTGAGCGGCCACATCGACATTATAGGAATTGGCATTCTTCTGTCTTAAGTCGTCGTTCTCTTTTTGTAAGGTTCCCACGGCGTCCAGAGCTCGTTTCAATTTTTCGTCTGCTATTAATATTTGCGCTTCTATAGATGACGGTATGGCGTCCATCGTTCGGCTCGCTACTGAGCGTGTTACAATTGGCATGTGAGAACTACGCTGAATCACATAGATTCCATAGACGGCGCCAACTGTTAGGGACGTGTCTCACTTCCAATCTTCCACTGTGCGGCCGATTTTCGCTGATGAAACTTGAGGGGGGCTCCTCCTACAAACACTCTGATGCTTAAGTCAATCAAGAGGAGCCCCCCTCAAGTTTCATCAGCGAAAATCGGCTGCACGGTAGAAGATTGGAAGTGAGACATGTCCCTAATAGCTTTGTTATGTGTTCTTTCGTGTTCATGCTAGGCGTGGAGGTTTATCTTCAGTCTCTATTGTCGCCGATTGTAATCATAGTGGAGAAATTTAAAAAGGTAGTGAAGAGGAAGAGATGGCACTACCTGCAGATAGAGCATGGTGAAATTGATCCAGCTAGCTGCTCTGCCTCAACTGATGCAACACGCCGTTATTGCTCTTGCCTCTGGTTACCCCAGGCTTGATCAGCTGCTGTTATTCCTCAATGGAGGTGGTGATCATGGCGTTAAAAGAACTCGTTCATATTCCTACTACTGACCGTGATGTTTTGGATGATAAGATTTATAAAGTTTTCTTTGGTGGAACAATAATCGAGCAGCCAACGACAGTGGGAGGATCTGGCACTAGTTACTTGTATGGATTTTTTGACCAAGCATGGACGAAAGGTATGGCGCAGTTGTTTGACGAATTGCCTGGATAAAATCTTATGACTATTTTCCATCTTTTTGGCTCCATTTTTATTAGACTGGTGTCAAGATTTAGAGCAAGTTGGAAGCAAAAATTGGACTATTTTTTCTTATAATTGTTATGAGAGTTCTATAAAATATTTTTGAACCTAATTTTTAGCGGAAGATGATCGTGCTTCAGTTTCTCGAGAAGCTCAGGGGTGAGTCACAAATCTTGGTGGAAGATGTTGTCGTTAAGAGTGCTAAGAAAAAAGGTTCAGCACTAGTTGTAATGGTCAATAAAGAGGCAGCGGGTTCTGCTACATGAAGCGTGCCTGGTTATATTTCTAATCCATTGCTGGGTTTGCCTCTTCTCTGTGAGCATAGTACGGACCGGAATGAGTTTTTAAAGCTTTGCAAAAAAGTTGAATACACAATTCGAGCTTGGTTTCTTCTACATTTTGAGGACCCGATCCAACTGTACTCCCTATTTGAAAAATGGGGCTCAGAAATTGCAGCAGCAGAACCTATCTCTTGAAGACACTACTAGAACAGAACTTCCTGACATTTGTATTTCAGGTGATGGATAAGAGTAATTTCAAGTTAACACCTGGCAACGAAATTGATGTTGATACAAAAACTGAAGAGGGTGAGACTTCTCTTATTCGGGCTGCTTGGCAAAGACTTGACCAGTATGAACCTTACAATGGTTATGACAGAAAAGGCTTAAGTGAGAACCCAAGGATTTAATATGCAGGTGGGCCTCCTGTCTTGAGGAGTTCGAGGTTTTCAACTCTACAGGTGCCGGGATAGTGGCATTGTTAATGTATAACCCTGAGGAGTCTATGCGTGCTTTTGCTGAGGCTTCTAAGAACCTTGTACATGAAAAAAAATGGCCACTATATCTTCGCTCAAAAAATAAAATTCTAAAGAAATATGATGGAAGATTCAAGGACATATTTCAAGAGATTTATGAGGCCAAGTGGAATTCAAAGTATGAGGCTACTGGTATATGGTATGAATACAGACTCATTGATGATATGGTGGCTCATGCTCTCAAGAGTGGAGGAGGTTATGTAAGGACATGCAGGAACTATGAAACTAGGTGATGTCCAGAAGGATTTCTTAACTGGTTCTGGATCTCTTGGATTGATGACTTCTGTACTGATGTGTCCAGATAGAAAGACCATGGAAGTAGAAGCTGCCCGTGGTACCGTGACCTGGCACTATAGGATTCACCAGAAAGGTGGTGAAACTAGCACAAACAGCATTGCCTTAATATTTGCTTGGTTGCAAGGTCTTTCACATAGGGCACAACTGAATGAGAATGTTAAGACTTTTGGATTCCACTGAGAAAGTAGAAGCTGCTTGTGTTGGAGCCATGGAATCGGGGAATATGACCAGGTGCTGTAAAAAGAACATCCTCGTTTTTTACTCAGGCGGTGGGATACCCGATGTCAGGATCTTAACAACTGATGTCAATATCTTGTTCAAGAAGCATATCCCCACCTTGTGGGCGATGTGTTCTGAAGGGAGAGGTTTGTCACAGTCCGAGAACGTTTACAAGGCATCCATCAACTAGTTTGGGTTTATATGCTTGTTGGGCCATGGGCCACCTTACGTTTAGTTAGTTAATTTTCATTACAGGTTTAGGTCTTTGTTTCATTGAATGTAGTTGTTGTGGGTTAATGGGCTTGGCCCCTTTAGAGTATTTCTTATTTCAATTGTTTTATTGAGCTTTTAGTCTAGGCCGTATGTGGGACGGTATTGTTAAGACTTCTAAGGAGGGGCAGGGCTCTACATTATTTCATGCCAAAAGTAATCAAATCTTATTTCCTTATTTATCCTCATCTTCTTCCTCTATTCTTTGTAGGTGCTCTCCTCGAAGTGAGTCATTGCAGTGTTTTATTTTATCAATCATTACTTGGTGTGTTACAGAGTGAGGGGCTGAGATCTATCGTGGGGATATTAGTGCAGGCTTACGATGCGTTGGGTTCTCTACTGGTAGTGGGTTTTCACGCTGAACTGCCTTGCGGTGCCGAGGAGTGATTGCTGTGAGGATAATGATAGACTGTTGCGATCACACTCACAAAATAATCATCCGAGATAAGAGAAAAAGTGACGGAAGTCTAAACCATTTAACTTCATTTTTAATAATAATAATAATCCGAATTAAAATGAACAACTTATTAATGATATAACATTTAATAAAAATATAATAGTAATAATATTAACAATAATAGAATGTTTACAATGATAATAAAAACATAAAATTGTCAGCACTCAAAAATTTCAGACCAATATCATCGGAGTTATTGAGTTTTTGCGATAAGTGTTGATGAATAAATCCCACATTGCCTGTAGACAAGGTCTTGGACATGTTTATAAGGTTGAAGCAAACCTCTTTCTTTGAATTGGTTTTAAGAAATGAGTTAAACCCATAAATTTCTTCATGGTATCAGAGTCTGGCACAGGATGAATGGGGCCTACACTACTTACCCCGTGACAAGGACCAGAAAAAATACTGGCCTGCACGTGAGGGAGGGTGTTGAGGAATAATCTCACATTGTCTGTGGACAAGGTCTTGGACATGTTTATAAGATTGGAGCAAACATCTCTCTTTGAACTGGTTTTAAGAGATGAGTTAGACCCATAAATTTCTTCAATAAGTCAGTACCCACATTAGCAAAGTTGAGGGCAACTGCAAAGCAAAGCAAGAGCGAGGAGATGAATTCATTAATGAAATCCCCTTCATCGATTTGAGTGGTTTGGGAATCTCTTATTGATTATCGCAAAACAGCCCCTTTTTTATATTTAACTTCATATATATAATATATGAGTAATGCTACATAATATCACTTTTACGTATTCCATGCACACTCTACTGATATGATTGACTGGATTAATTTTTTTTAATATATAATCAATCATATCACTGGAGTGCACAAAAGTATACGTAAAAGTCACTGTATATAAAATTTATATATATATATAATAATGATTCCATTTTAACCTTTTGAATTATGTTAATAAACGAGGAAATTATTACAACAAAAATCAAAATAAAAACAACTGTCATACAACGAAAATAACCACAACTGATAAATCAAAAATCACAACAAAAACACGTACAAAATAAAAATAGAAAAAGAACTCATAAAATTCCACAACCAAATCTACCATACAAACCCTAACCCTAGCATCTCATAAAATCAAAATAGGGACAAAGATACAGAATTATAGAGAGAGAGAGGGAGAGAGAGATAGCACTGCATGCGACACAAATAGTTCTGAAAAGTGAGGACTGAGGAGAGGCCTTTGAGTGAGAAAGAGGGAGATGTGTGGCTGACTGCTGTGTTAATATATATGTGATTAAAATGATGTCGTGGTTGGATATTCAATTCAGGTAAATCTTGAGTATCCGTTAAAATAGAAACCGGTTACCGTTAATTCCTGAAGTATGCTGAAATAAGACGTCTGGCCTGATCATAATTCTCTTTTATTTCCGTTTTGAAGCTCAACGAAACTGCAATGAGCGATATGGCATAGATGAGCCATCCAATAATCTTGAGAGACGATGGAACAGGAGTAGTAACCCCGATGAAAAACGCCGTATATGTGAAGAATGCGCCACAGTTAACGAAAATTTTAGTTGTTACCATGTACTCGGGATTTATGAACCAGCCAACGAAGAAAGAAGCAAATGCAAGTAACATTGCCATATTCAGAAAATGGAATGCTGTGGGAAAATCTGAGTGAACTTGAATGTAGACAAGTGTTACATCGATAGCTCCTGTCAAGCAAGAAGGAATGATAATTTTAGCCCAGTTCATGTTGTGGCGCCGGCTCCGTTCAAGTAATTCAACCCCCAAGCCGACAGCTGGTAGCCCAACTCCTGCTTCTATGTCGCCGACAGGATCAGTAGTAGTAGAAGCTTCAATGGCCATGGAATTAGCTGTAGATTAAATTTAGAGAAAACTTGGACGAAATATGCCGCACTGCCATCAACGAATGGCCCCCAAAGAATTTTATAGGGTCCTTGTCCCCCAAAGATTTTAATGGGGCCCCCTTGGACGATTGTGCCTGCTGTTCTTCTTGGACGATTGTGCCTACTGTTCTTCTTTCTTCAATCCATAGCATTGATCTCAAAAGTCAATTTCTCGGAAATTTCTTCTTTCTCGGTTATTTGATGGAACCGCATGGTCCCCAAGACCACACTCACTCGACATCCAGGCCCCAGGCTTGCCCCGGCGAACATTTTGGGAATGTTTTTGAGAGGTGGCTACACTGGATGGGTGTGAATGTACGTGAAAATGAGGAAAAACTTCAGTTACTTCACGATTCAATGATTATGCTGATGCGATGATACTGCAGCGGAATCACGTAGAAAATAAAAGTATACCTCAATTTTTATTCACAATTTTATAAATATAGAAAATGGACTTTCAAAAAGATTTATAATCTTTATATATTCTATAAAATTTTAATATACATAAAAATATCTTTTCAATTTTTTTTCTATGGTCTCAAAATTTTGTATAATTCATATATGTTATTTATTTTCAAGAGTGTGGTATCACCAAAATTAAATCAAAATTAAGTTTAGGTGAAATAATAAACTTACTAATATGGATCTCAAAGTTTTTTATTATACAATATTAAACTTCTTAATTTGAAATCTAAAGTAAAAATATAAGAAAAATCATTTAAGATTGGTGATCTATATGGAAAATAGTTGAGAGATTTTATACTCTAGACTTCATTGAATAAGAAAAATCTTATTTAAGGTCTCTATTATAATATTGTATGCTTAATGTGACATGAAAATATCTAGAGTTTACATCAAACTTAATAAACTAGCTTACGTATATACTAAAATAAAAGATAACATTCTAAAAAATCATTTCATAGTTTATACGAAATAAATAAATTATAAATATTTCATTATAAAAATAATAATAGATGAATATTATTTCATGAAACATTATCGTCAAAAACTTGAAACATATATATTATTTTCTATATATATTATATTATATAGAATAATCATTGAATCGTGAAGTAACTGAGATTAAGGACTTTCAACTTGTTGAATACCTGGATTATGTATATAACAACTAAGATTTCTGGAATAGCCAAGACTTCTGGTGTGTGTGAACAAAAAGATTTAGTGCTTCTGATTACTAACATCAAAAGAGGAATATAAGGTACAGTAAAATTCGTTACCCTGTTCTCATTCCAGACTTTTTTAAAATTACTATGCTGCAAGTCGAGCACAACAAGGTTCTCTAGATGAAAGTTTTGAGGTGGAATTTTCAATGGCCACTTATGCCAACATAGCCATCTTAGCTCTTTGGAAAGAAGCTCAAAGCGTCCAGTGAGATGCACATTATTGATCTGGAGCAACCTCAAATTCTTCATCTTTGCAAATGCATCAGTTTTCAGATGTATGTGATTCGCAAGTGAAGGAGGATTTGGCACGAGACCCTCCACTACATCAGATCCCTAGCAAAATATGAAGTTGGATTAGCAACATATTCCTCCTAGCTCTTTCTAAGGCTAGAACATACTTGAATTGGAGTAGGCCTATATATTCTATTCATAAGTTAACAGACAAACAATTGAGAGATTAATTTAGATATTCTGTCTAACCACTGTTTCCATGCATGTAAAATCCATCGCATATAACTCAAATAAAATAAATTATAAAATGGTTAAAAGTGATGAAATTGATAATTCAATATGAATATTTGATGTGAATAATCAAAGTGAAATTTATCGTATATTATTTTATTATATAATGAAAAAATAGCTATTCCAATATGAGACTTATATAAATGGAATAGTCAAAAGTTAAAATTTATATCATATGTATTAAAGGGAAAAGCAGTTATGCAACCTGGGCTTGACTGCCCTAGTTGACTGCTAGTCAAATTTTTTTTTCTACTTAATAATTAAATAAGTAGTTTTAAGTGTATTAGTGTATTTTTTTTTTAAAAAATATTTAAATATATTTAAAAAATAAGAGAAAAAAAATATGCCCGAGTGGCACCCAGCGGTAAACGCTGGGCATAGTAGCCCGATCCTCTACCAAAAATGTCTTTTAACTTTGACTAATCAAAACTGTCTGTTGACTAATCATGGTCAAGGAAGAAAACACTCTGTTTATTTAACAAAACCTAAACTATCTCATCTCATCTCAACTCATCATTACAATCTTTTCAAATCTCCATACAAAATAGAATAAATAATTTAACTTTTCCAAATTCTAAAAAAAAAAAAAACTAATATTAAAAAATTATATTATAACAATATTTACTATTCAAAACATCTCATCTCATTTGTGTAACTAAACAGGAAAAAAAAAGAAAAAAATCCTACACTATGCTATCACAGTAGGTGAAGGTGCAGATGGCAGTGCGGATGGTAAAATGGTAGGCTCAAGAATAGATTTTCTCAAAAAATAATATAGGAGCAGATACTAATTTTCATATAGTTTTTTTATAAAAACGCTTTTAAAATTTTAATTTTTATCAAATTTTAAGAATTTTGCGGAGCCAAGCTCCTTAGTAGTTCCACCCCTGCGTGTGGGCTATGGCACATCGTGAAAATAATTTATAAAAAATGGATACTATTCATCATTCCACATTATACACTTTACATATTTTAAAATTATTTTTTATTATTTTTATTTTATTTTATTCTTTCAAAACTAATTGAATTGTTCTACTTATCATCCATATATCACATACTTGTTATAGAAAAAATGAAAAAAAAAATTAAAATAAGAATGATGTATAGGGATGATAAGTAGAATTATTCTGTAAAAAAAGACCTTGGTTTCTTGAATGTGATTGGATGCCACGCTATTGATTAGATGTGACATACACAAACATTTCTCAAATGTGATTGGATGCCACACTCCTGAAAATATGCATAAGATATTATGTACAAACATGTTTCTCAAATGTGCCTTGAAAATATACATTAGATGTGAGATATAAAGATTCAAAAGTCTTATAGTAGCATCATAAAAATATATTCAAAATTTCTATTAATACTTATAAATATGGTCAAACCAGAAGCATATCATGCGGGTTGTTGCTTAACTTACTTTATACAAAAAAAGATTATAATTATTATCTTCTATACCATATGTTAACATGTAATTTGTCATTTTTATTTTCTATTTAAATACACATATTGATATATAAATATGTGTTTAAATAAAAAGATAAAAATTATAAATTATATATTAATATATAACGTGAGAATGAAAAGCATTTATTTCTCTTATGAAAAACGCGTCCAAGTGTTTTGTAATGGCGTTTTGCTGAAGGCTACAAAACCCTCCAGCCCTCCACTTGGACCATTCACGTCAGCGAGGAGGCTATCAAAACTTCAAGAGCTGGGCTTGGGGGCAGTGGGGATTTAGGGGTGATATGTAAGGGCAACATGGTAAAAACGAGCGAGAGATAGAGTCTAATCTCCTTGTCGTTACTTAGAAAGGACCATCCAAAATGTGTGCCCTCGTCGACCACCCTCAATGTCTAATATAGGAATATAGATGTAGACCTTTCCGATTCTAAATAGGGCTGCATTCGATCCGGTCCTGTCGGTCCGCAAGGGGATTTGCAGACCGGATAGGACCAATTTGGTCTAGGGTTTTCCCACCCTAGACTGGACCCAAAATGCTATAAGGACCGATCCGTCCGGTCCCTTTCGAGACGGTCCGGTCAGGTCGGTCCGCAGATTGGTCCAAATATGTACCATATGGGTCATTGGCCCAATCTATATATTTCAGCCCAACGGTGAAATCCCACTAATATTTTATCTAATTTTAACTCAAAAAACACCACAAAAAAAAAAGATTTGAAAGCAAAATAAAATTAATCATAAAAAGAAAATTATCTATATTCAATAAATTTGAATAAAAGATTTTACTAAAAAAAGAAAAAGTAAGAAAAATTGAAAACAACAAATAAATTGCAAAAGACCCATGACTTAATGTCTAAATTAATGGCTTGCAAAAGACCCATGACTTCATTAAAACCTCAAGAGCATCACTTTAACATCTAAAAAAAAAAAAATCCAACAATTCATGTCAAATCCTCACATACACAGAAGCAATATTTATGTCAAATGAAATTTAGTACATCTAATTCTATGTCAACTAAACATCCATATTTCAAAAGAAAAAGAAAAAAGTTAAAGAGTACATCTAATTCTTAACTAAACATCCAACTAAACATCCAAAAGTCCGAATAAAAGGATAAAAAAAAAATAAGAAACCAAAAAAAGTTAAGTAAATGACATAAAAAATATTACAATTTACAATCCATGCATTTAGGCTTCTAGCCATAATAACTAATAAAGTGATATTACGAATTACAAATGATTAAATAATAACTAATTCAAATAACAAATAACTAAGATTTGATCTTTAAACGGCAAAAACTTGATCTCGTCAAAGCTTTCATCACCAAACGAAATGCTGTCAAATAGGACACAAAAATTCAATGAGAGACAATACAAAAGTAAAACTAAATTGGACAAGTCACAATTTAAGAAAATAATCTGAAATTTTAAAGAAAACAATTCAAATTCTCACCTCATGAATTTGCATTAGATGTAGACATTGTATTTGACGCCTCCATAGAATTTTCACCCTCCTGAGCAAGTGCTATACAATAAAGGAAAAAAAACAATTTATATAAATTTTCACTACATATATAGATCATAAAAGTTATAAAATGAAGTAAATAATAAACATACCCATATCTAACTGCCTCTCAAAATCCTCCACATAATCCATTATGGTCCTAAGGCTGATTGGAGTAGAAGAAGAATGAAACCAATTTTGTGCACAAATGAAGCCCTCAACCATCATCAGAGATAAACTACTTCAGAAAGGATCAAGAACACGACCCGCCGTGCTAATGCAAGATTTAGAGGCAACTGTAGAGACTGGTATTGCAAGTACATCGCGTGTAATTTTTGAAAGCACAAGATATCTAAATGAATTAACCTTCCACCAAACTAGAATATCAAAACTTGCATTGTCTGTCTCATACTTTTCATCTGGGTATCTATCAACCTCTGACTTGCTTTCAAGAGAGTCCTCCGACTGCAACCATTGCTTAAATATGGCCATTCTTTGTGCACGAACGTCCATGTCTGTACTTGCATCATCTTCACCTGTAAGATTTACATCTTTACGTGATAAACTTCTAGGCTACTATTATTATTGTAAAGAATTGCTCACTTCTTTATTTGCAAGGTATGCCTCATACATGTGGATTAAAGTATTCTTCACTAAACAACTCAAATCAACTACTTTTGTGAGATCATGGGCATACATCCCTTCCAATTCAAAGTGATCAAGATATCGTATCTTGTACCGAGGATCAAGAAGAATCCCAATAAACAGCAACATATTCATATTATCCAAATTGCCCCAATATTTGTTAAATTTTTTCTTCATATTTGTGGCCATTGATCCCACCATAGGGTTTTGATTTTGACACTCCAAATCAATTGCATCAAATATTGTAACTAACTCCGGAAAAAATGAGTTGCAAGTTGCATATAGAATCCCCGAAAAGCATAAAGTTGCATCATGAAATAGTTTAAGAAACTTTACAAACAACCTTATCTTCTCCCAATCGATATTATTAGGAGGCCCCAACTTTTTTGATGTTCTCCTATTCACT
Source organism: Carya illinoinensis (assembly GCF_018687715.1). Classification (NCBI taxonomy): domain Eukaryota; kingdom Viridiplantae; phylum Streptophyta; class Magnoliopsida; order Fagales; family Juglandaceae; genus Carya; species Carya illinoinensis. Next base: position 12,006,335 of record NC_056765.1, read on the forward strand.
ACATGCTCCACATCATCCTCATCATCGTCATAATCGTCTCCAATACTAGTAAGAAAAGCCGAATCTTCTTCTTCCAACCGTTCAAAAGCTTTTCAAAATTTTGAAGCTCTCTCTAACATAAGATAGGTGGAGTTCCACCTAGTCGGTACATCTAAGCAAATGCCACTTTTGCACGTAATTTCTTCCAACTGTGCAGATTTTTTAAACATACTCAACCTTTGAGATGAGGACTTCACATATTTTACAATACCTCTCAATTTCGCAATAGACTCATCAAATTCCCTCAACCCCTCACGAACAACTAAGTTTAAGATGTAGGCACAACATCGAATATGCAAGAATCAATATTCCAAAATAGTATCCTTCCTATACTTGGTTTTTTTCTTCAAATAAGAAACTGCACCATTATTAGAACTTGCATTATCAAGTGTGATGGCAAGATATTTTGGTTGCCCCAATCATGCAAACACATCTTAATGGCCTTACCAAGTGTATCCCCTTGTGATTCTCAACCAAACAAAAAGAAAGAATGCTCTTTTGTAGATTCCAATCATCATCAATAAAGTGTGCAGTTAGACACATATAATTGAGATTTTGCACGGATGTCCATATATCCGTAGTGAGGGAAATTCATTGCCCTTGAAGAGCACTTCTTAACTTATTTTTTTCCCTCGTATACACACTAAAGCAATCCTTCGCAACCGTAACACAGGATGGAATCGTTACCCACTTAGGGCAAACAGTAAGCATAAACTTCTTGAAACCCTATCATTCAACAAACTTAAAGGGTAACTCATCAAGAATTATCATCTCTGCTAAGTTTTATCTGAAAGCCTCAACACCAAAAGCTATAGACACGAGTTCCCCACTACCACTTCCTCCATCTGCCTTCCAAGTTAGAGTAGTTTGAGATTTATCCGTCCTATTAAAAGGACATTTCTTACATTGTTTCTCAATGTGATACTTCATGAACTTTGTACCGTTGGTCTTCGTATCACATGCATACGAAACAATACTACAATAATCACATTTAGCCCTAGGTTTACTTGGATCACCGTTTTGTATTCTTGTAAAGTGATCCCAAACCATTGACCTAGGTCTACCACTGACACTCGGTTTAGTACCACTATTTACATTAGGTGCGAGTGGAGTAATGGCTCCAACACTTTGTGTAGGCATAGTTGACTCTACATCATCTATAGTACTAGAGTCTTGTGGATTCATTTCTTGAATATGGTCCATCTACAAAAATAATCAATCAATGTATAGATTCAGAGCCCCCCATTCAGAGGCAATGGAGGAGAGGAAAATTTGTTAAAAAAAAAAAAAAAAAAAAAAAAGAAGAAAGAAACATCACGGGGACACAAACAAAAAAAAAAAAAAAAAAAGTAGTGTGTGGAGGTGGAAAGTCATAAGAAAATAGATTTAAAAACTTTATGATAAAAGGTTAAAAATTGACGTGACATCTAAGTTGTGAAGACAACACATTACACTAGCATTATAATTAAAATAATTAATTATAAATTATCACTTTAGTTGGTAACTAGATTAGTCTAACATCACTTTAGAAGATCAATAGTCTTGCAAATATTATCGTATCTCATCAATTAACTAAATTCAACTTTTCTAAATATAAACTAGTCGCACGCCCTAAGGACCCTATAAGAATTATTAATTATATTCTTTATTTGTCTTTTTTCTTCTATATTTAATTTATTAATGAGTAATCAAAGAAAGTGATGTTTTAAAAAAATTCATAGTCAAGTAATGAAAACTCAGAGACAAATATAATTAATCAAGTATTTACCCTAACTTTTTTTTGGTTATTCTCACCATCCAACTGATCTTAATCAACCGTGGTTGCACCCCTATTCAATTATTGCAGTAATGAGAATTTAATTAAAGATACATACTTGCGGCAGAACATGGATGACCAGGGCTGGGTTCGTATTAAATTGATAGCAGGCTTAAAAAAAGTGAGTTGTTTGGGGATATTTGAATGGTTTTGCTCATGCGATGGTGGTCTGGCGTTTTGTGTTTAGAGCGCTGCTTGTTTATAATCAGCTTCTTATATGATCTCATCTTTTTCAACTTCTATGCACATTGGACATGCAAGTTAAGAACCCTGGAAGCACCTGGTGATGCTTGAGGTATATCATCAAAATGGTGCAACTGATGTCAAATGATGATTGGGGATTCCACAAAATGAATGAGTAAATAATGAAAAATATCACATGTTTGAGTTCATGTGATGATCTTATTTGCATCAATATATGTTTTGATTTTAACACAGTTTATATATATATACACACACGCACACACATATATATTCTTTTAGTGTCGTTCTATTCTGGACTGGAGTAGCTCTTTCCCCTTGTGCTAACACAGTTCATTTAATGCTCTAATGCTCTATTTGCTGAAACTATCTAAATCATCAAGTTTATTATGCTTTGAGTTTAATGGGCTACAAATGTTTTACTACATTGATATTTTACTCTTACCTACCTATTAAAAAGATATTTTACTCAAAATACAGGAAATCTTACTAATTGGAATTTCTAAGCAAACCCTTCATTGCTATTGGACTCAATCCACTTTCAAATAACCTATTGATATATAGGCCACTCTGCCTTCTTTAAATTTCATGACCCTCTTCTTTTTTGTCTTCGCCCACTACTTCTACTTACTGGTGAAGTCATTCATTTTTGTTGAACAATATAAACATCCCTTTCTAAATCTTAACTTTCAAATCATATTTATTCATTCTAATTTCTAGCAAATAGATTACAATAAAACAATCAAACCAAGCCATCTCAGATTCAACCAAGTAAATGTTATTCAAGCCATCTCAGATTCACTGAATCATTAATCACCATGAAATCACACAACAAACAGATTCACCAACAAGAAACCTAGATTCAAGAATCATAAATTCACATTTTGAAACCGAGATGCCCAGATTCACGAAATCAAGAAATAAAATCGGAAAAAGTAAATCTGTACAAAGGTCTGCTGTTGTGAACTGCCTTCCCAGATTGCGAGCTGAAATTTTATGTTGGTCAAGGTCCCACTCCAGTGTCCACGGACTCAACCTTCAGGGAATGGGGGGGCTAGGGGAGAACGAGAGAGATCTGAGAGAGAGAGTTTGAGAGTTGAGAACTTGAGAGGGAATGACTGATGAGAGAGAATTGGGGGAGGGCCGAGGGGTAAGAGCATCCTCATCCGGATCCTCATCCCCATCCCTATAATTTAACTCAAAATCACCTTTCCTCAAATTTATCCCTAAATTTTATTCATCTTCTAAAAACCTCCCACATCCCATTCCCCATCCCTATCTCTATTCTATTAAATAATATTTCTCTATTCTTTTTTTATTACTTTTTTCTCTCTCTTCCATTTACAATTTTAACTACTAACTCTTTCGTCTTATTATCTTTTTTTTCAAATATCAATTTCTATAAAAATTTTTTTACGATTTTGACTATCAAATACAACATTTTTTAAACCGAAATTCGTATTATAAAAATAATAATTTTTTTATTTAATTAATGCATTTTCTAACGTGATGACCATGTTTTATTATTTAGTATTCTTTATCCGTTTTTTTAATGGTTTTGAACCAAGTCACGTATTGAATATAAAATTTCACGTATTTTTTTCTCGGTAACAGTGGCCTCGTATTTCTTTCATGTAATAGTGGATTAAATTTGGCATAACTTATAATTGTTTCTGAAATTATGGCATCCAATTTACTTGCACAAAAGTATAACAGGAAACTATCATCAAAAGTACAATAAAAAAATTACATTACAATCAATCCAAATCTCGGGCATTACTGCGTCTCATCATGATTTCCCTCTGGAGTTGCTGGAAATATAGCCGTTGCATTTCTGGCATGACACTCACATCCATCATCATAATGCGCTGATCTGATTCCTTCTTCGCAATAGAATACAAACAACAACAAACAGTATGCAAATCACAAAACAAAAAATATGAGCATTCCCATCCGGTTCCCCATATTGAATAAGACAATAAATGTGGCTCAGAATGGTGTAAATATGGACAACATGCGTAATCTAGGAGTCCAACATCGAATGGCTGCAAAACCTCACCCGAATGGAAATTGCAGTTTATGGAGAGTACCACAAACTGCAACTTGGCCTATTCAAGTAACGATTACCCCGCCATATCGATGGGGCCCCAATTACACTTCTGAATTAACCCCATCATCACAGCCTAATTATATTCCCCCCTCCCCCGAATGACACGAAACACTGCAAATGACCAAACAAGGTAGAAGAAATTACTCAATGACCAACATTCCAAATATATTCATAGTCTGTGTTCCACATGAAAGAGATAAACTGAAAAAAAATATACATATACAAATAAAATAAAAAATTAAATAACAACCACTAATAAACGAATGTAAACAATTTTAGATAGAACTATTTGTTAATATTTGAAGAAAAAAGAGAAACATGAAGAACCAGAACATATTTGGAATAAATAAATTATGCAATAGGTTCAATACAAAAGCCTGACAGTGTGTTGATGTAAGAGAGGCAAATTGAGTTAATGATATCACTTGACATGCAAAGGTCTCAACACTCAGACATGCACTCATTCTTCTCTTTTTGGGGGGCAGGGGAAGTAATAACTGAGCACTAATGAACAAACCTAACATGGTGAGCTAGGAAATGCCACGTTCAGACACCAGAAGTCCAGAAACAATAACTAAGCATGAAGTCTAAAGCCGATCTTGCATATAAATATTAGTGATGCAATATCTTATTACTTATCAAAAAAATAATATTAGTGATGCAATGAAATTAAAAGTAGGATTTCTTTTAAAAGTAGCTTATAAAGTACAATTTTCTTGATAAAAAGATTATATACACCAAGGTCGAGAGAGAGGGCATGCACAAACTTCCTGAGAACATTAAACGGCCAACATTTAAAGGAAGAACATTAAACGGCCAACATTTAAAGGAAGAACATTAAACGGCCAACATTTTATTCTCGCTTAACTCTTCAATAAGACGATTTAAAGGAAGAACATTAAATGGCCAACATTAGAGCAACTAGAACAGATGCCCTTCACACTTTTCTGAATACAAGATCAATCAAAGGGGATCCATAGCAAACCAGTGGTTCAATTTCACAGCCATTTATGGAACTTATGGTAATTTTTATAAGAAATGAAATCAGTACTAACTACTGAGATTCACTAGAGAAAGTAACCCTATTGCCTTCCAAAAACAACCGAAGCTAAACTAATTTGCTAAACATTGATTAACTGACCAACAAAGCGAAGTTGGCTGTTCGGGCTAAAAATCTGCATAAAAAACGCAACAATAAGGGAACCACATCCAGCACTTACTTCGTTGATGAATCGCCTCCTGCAAATCTGCTACCGTAGCCTGCAAATTAACACCAAGACATATATATCACAAACTGCATCCCCTGGACTCCATCGAAAAACGTTAAAACGATGGTGGAAGGAGTGGAAGGAATATAAACACGATAATTAAAAGAAAGTTTTAAAAAAATCGATCTTCCAATTAAATTGGACCCAACACCACATTCTGACCAGATGAATCGAGTGTCTTCGATTTCTTGGGACCCAGAACCGGAAGTATATATCAAATACAGAAGAACATCAACTCACACTAGTTTAGGAATTACAAAGATAACGAACAAGAGAAAAAGAACAGAATCGTACTGAATCGCTGAGCTCAGTTTAGGGTACGCGTCCAGTTTCCGGAGCTTGTGAAGGACTTTATCCATGAGCACCGGATCCACACCACACGCCCTCAAGCACCAAACTTCCAACCCACCCCTTCTTTTGACACAAGTAATAATCACCCACGAAAAAATAGAGTCGCTCAATTTTCTCTCCCTGTAATCTAAATCTAAGCGAGAAGATGAGCCTCTCAGAGGATGATCGGCCCTTCCGGGAAGAGAAAATGACAACGGCGAGTGATGCGACGCTTTGCCGATTTTGTGATTTAGTTGATCACAGCACCAAACCAACCCAAAAGAGCAACGTTGATTCCACAGACGTTACGAGGGAAACCCAGAAGAAAAACAAAAAGCGATTCGGACAAAACAGGGAAACCCAGAAGAAAAACAAAGCCAAATCAGAGAATAAATAGCACTTACAGTCGAGGAGGGCAGAATCCGGCCGTGCTGCGTTGCGAGGGAGGGGGGGAGAAGAAGACGCGGGCTGGAAGGGGCAACCGTTGGGGCGAGAGAGCGATGCGGATGTACAGTAGGTCCTCAAATATGGGGACCTCCTATAGCACCCCTAATTTTCATCCCCATTTTGGGGAACGGGATGGAGAGGGTTTTTGAGCCAAACCGATAATTTTTCCTTAAATTATAAGGATGGGGGAGAGATGCAGAACGGGATGTGAGTGCTCTAAGTGAATTAGAATTTAGGGTTGTACATAACGACGCCGTTTGGATTGTAAACAATCCTAAATGGCGCAGTTTTAACAAGGGAAAGGGCAAAAAAAAAATTTCGGCTGGGTTGTGGATTAACGAGTCTTCTCCCTGGACTGTGCACGGCGCCGTTTAGGTCCCTTTTTGCACTAAACGGTGCCGTTTCTTCCCTTAGTAAATATGTATTCTCATTTGTTAACTTGTTTTTAACACATAAATTAATAAAAAAAATTATTTGAATTAGTAAATTTTAAATTAAGTAAACTATTCAATATAATTATTTAATTAACTCATTAAAAAAATATATAATTAATATTATATTGATGATGTTAATTGTTACTAATTAGAGTATATCAAATTATCAATGTATTATGATAGTTCTAACTTCTAAGTTAATGCATAATAAGGAATGAGCTATATATTTACATTTTGTACATTTTGTATAGGAAGTAATAAGCATAAATAATTTAATTATACATACATGCTTTATATTTAGTTGCAACTTAGGTCATAGACTCATAGATGTAGAATTGTAGATGTTATCATGTTACTAATTAGTTAATGGGAAATTGGTATTAGCTATTAAGTTAGTTAATTTACTATTTACCAATTGCTTTATATTTACTTACAACTTATGTAATTTACAAAAAATAATCTATACACTTTAATTAGATATAAATGTAGATGTTAGTAATAGTAATTAGTTAATAGTGAATTGGTGATAAGTTAATTGATAATAATATTAATATATTATAATATACCTTGGTTAATTAATAGAATATTAATTTGTAATTATATATTTAAAAATTTATATTGTAAATGGTAATAGCCTAATAGGTTCGATGAAAATGACATATTAATTATAAAAAATAAATATATAAATTAAAAAAAACTTTGGTTGGTCCGGTCCAATTCGTTTCAAGGAAGCCTGGACCGTGGACCGGACTGAAAACCGATTTTAGCAAAGTGGCAAGACCGAAATTGAATGTCTATTTGCTCGGTCCGGTTCGAACCGGACCGAACTGAACCTGCCGATCCAGTCAATTTTTTAGTCTGGACCGACTGCTATACAGCTCTAATTCTAAATGATGGGCCACCGGTCCCATAGCGACACATCGTGGAGGGACAAAATTGTTATTTTTTATATTTGGGTGTCGTCGATAAAAAGTTATTATATTAACTTGTGGGTTTGAAAAAAGGGTGGTGGTAGGATCCCGCACTGCAGGTTATTGGTTTTGTATTTTGAGCTTTTTTATTTTTTGTTTTTATATTATTTTTAAATTCTTTTAAATATTTTCAAAAAGGGAAAAAAATTAGAATTTTATTAAAAAATAATTTTTTAATTATTAAGTTGATTTTTTAAAAAAAACAAAAAAGGGGGCGATCCATTTTCCTTGAAAAAAAAATCTCAGTTCTCATGTCATGCAACTGAGATTTCTGGTCGCGATCCCTATCATGTTTCCTTGAAAAAACCAAATGATTATTTTGGGTAAAGTAAGCTGATGGTGACGAGGTTTCAGCACTTCTTGACATTTGTGTGATGTGATGAGGGTTTTGTAATTTGTGTTCCAATGAAAAGTATGCACTTCTTGTCATTTGTGTTCGTATTGCCTTCACATTCACCTGACAATGGGTCCCACAGCCAATTATCTAATTTCATGTAATTTATTTTATTTCTACAGCGGCAAGAAGCCAAACGAAAAGGTGAAGATGCCACCGACCAAACGGGCGAAAAAGATTAAAGTGCTGTTTGGATATAAAATTTATTTTAATTCATTTTATTTTAACTTATCTCATTAAATTAATAATTTTTTAAAATTTTTATATAATATATAATAAATAATTAAATTTTTTCAAATTTTAAATTAATAATAATATTAAAAAAATCATATTTTAATAATATTTTATTTAATTCTTAACTTTCATATCAACATATATCATCTCAATTCATTATCTAAACCATATCTAAGAGATTGTTTAGATTTAAAATTGATCTCAACTCATTTAATTATTATAATTTTTTTAAATTTTAAAAAAAGTCAATTTTTTTAAATCATAAAATAAAAATAATTTTAAAAAATATATTATAATAATATTTTATTTAATTTTAAACTTTCATATAATCTTATTTTTAACTCGTCTGGCTGTACACCACACACACCGACATGGATGCATTCATTTTTATATTTTTATTTCAACAGCTACTTTCGTCTTCACTTCTTGGGGGTATGTATATTTACTTTTTGCCGACAATTTTTTCACTCCCAACTCATCTTTTAATTTCACTTAATTTATTTTATTTCTATAACCACCTGCATCTTTTTGGTTGGTATGTACACTTACTTTCCAAGGTTTAGAGAATGAGTCTATGCTAATATACTTTGTTTAGAGAATGACTCTATAGTCTATGCTAATATATAGGGATTTAAATTTTTTGTTCTGGATAGGAAAAAAATCGATCAATTGAATGGTTAGTTCAGGTTGGACCGAATCGAAAATTTATTTAGTCAATTTTAGTCTTATAATTGGGGATTGAAGAGATTTCAGTCTGGTTTTGAACTTTATAATTTTTTGATCGGACCAGATCGAAACCGAAACAACAATATATATATATAATATTATTTTACATAATAATTATATAAGTTAATTATGTATTTTCATCTAATCTATTATATTTGACCATATAAATTGTTAAATAATATATGTTATTAATTAATAATATATCATAAATCATATGATTATTTATGTCATTATGTGTTAATACAACATACATTCATACATATTTTACTATTTATACTTAATTAAAGTAATTAGGTAATTTTTTTTTTAAATATCTAAGTTGTAAGTAAGCATCAATAATCTATGGACAATGAAGTTATTTAATGTTCATTAACCATGTATGATACATAAAATATTAGAATTTTAATTTTTAATATAGGCCATTATTAATGATGATGAATACTAAAGTATAAGTTAATTTAAAAAAATATTTAATTATAAGTATATTTATGATTTTGATACTTATAACTTAATTTTAATATTAATAATTTAAATAATTTTTTTATTAAGTTATTTGCCAAAAAATATAAAGATGAAACAATATTTGCTTGGTATTGGGTCGAATTGAATGGACCGACATATTGATAGATCGACCAAACCAAATGGTTCTAGTCCAATTTGGTTTATATCGAAGTTCAATCCAGTCCAGAGTGAAAAAAATCCTAGACCAAAAGGGTTCGGTCCCGTCCCAAAAACCCCTCATAGACCGACTGGACCAGATCAAATTCACCTCTACCAATATATATATTTATATATTCTGTAAAGAGCAAAAATACAATTTTCTTGATAGCCTGTGTGTATTAAGAACCTGATTACATTTTTGTTATTTTTAATTGTGATTAAATATAATTGATCATGATTAAAAATTTTTTCGTGTATTATTAAAAATATTTTTTAACAAGTCAAAATACATGAAATGAAAAAGAGTATTCCTAAAACCAAAACTCAAATAAATTCCTGATCAATTCAAGTTTAGTTTTGAATATTGTTAGAGGTATTTCAAATAAAAGTAGACGTCTCCATTTAAAACATTTTCAAAGTGTAAAAGTTACCTTTTAATTGACTTAATTAGAACCAATGGTTCCTTTTAATAAAGTAAAAGGGAAGTGCAATGACATGGCATCATGTTCACTGGGGAAATTATTTGTTACCTTCTTATCCTTAAGCACTCATTTCATATAACTTTGTAAATTAGCATTAATCAGGGAATTGTTAAAAAAAAAATAAACATAATATTTATTTGACTCTCTCTACATCTGATTTTCTAAATCCCCAAAAATCAATATTTGTAGAAAGCTAAAAATATGAATAAAAATAATATTAAAAAATTACATTACAAACGATCCAAATTGCTTAAAACGTGTCATATCAGTAGGTATGAACAGAAATGTCAATCTTGGATAAGAACTAGCATTACTCTATTTGAGAGAATTGTAACTAGGGCTGTTCATCCGGGCCGGATAAAATCCGGCCCGGACCGAAATCCGGTATACCAGATTCCGGTTCCGGTTTTCGGCCCGGGTCAAATCCGGGCCGGAACCCGGATTTAAAATACCGGATTAATCCGGACCCAGGTTTAAAACCCGGTACCCGGATTTTATAAACTAAAAAAACCCTAATTCTACCCACCGCCCCCCCCCCCCCCGAGACCCATTTCAGATCGATCCCTCTCTCTCACTCCCTCTCTCTTCTCTGCTCTGCAAGTGCTTCGCCTCCCTCCCCCAGTTTCCTCTCTCTCTCTCTCTCTCTCTCTCTCTCTCTCTCTCTCTCTCTGTGTTGTTCTGTTGTTCGATTGGTTCCGATTGGTTGTGGATTTCGTCTCAGTTGATGACGGCTTAAGCTCGAGGGTGGTCCTACGGCTTAAGCTCGAGGGTTGTGAGTTATCAAACCGACGGCTTAAGCACGAGGGTTGTGAGTTATCAAACCGACGGCTTGAGCTCGAGGGTTGTGGATTTATCTTTTTTTTTTTTTTTTTTATCTTTTTTTTTGTTTACTTCAAGTGTTGTTCAATCTCCACCTCTAAATGGAGATCTAAATGTTAGATCTGGATTTCTAGAATCTTAGAGAATATTTTTGTGGATTTATAGGAAAAGGAGGGCCGTTTGGAGCACCCGATTTCTGTCAAACATATAGATGGGTTTGAGCTATGGCTACACTATTTTATTCTTTATGTTCTCTTCTGCTTATCAATTTTATTCTTTGTGGGTCAGATCTGTGCTAGCATACGTATTTTTTGTTAGTCAATATTTTTTTGTGTTGATCCTCTTGTTGGTAGATGCCTTAGGATCTTCTATTACTTGGGTCTTCATTGAATGATGCTTATTTGCTGTAATATTGAGGGTAATGCCCTTGAACCTACGAAACATGCTGAATATCATATGATTCTTTGTTGAACTGGATTGTTTTGTTAGTATAGAAGTAATGGGAGTATATTGTTGAAAGTATAATATCAGAGTGGTCTATGGGGGGTTTTGAAAATCATATTTGATAAATCTTAACGTTTTTAGAGTAAGTTCAATATTAAGAATATTATTAGTGTTAGATGGATACTGAATAAAAGCTAGTGTAACAATTTGTCCAGCAGATAAGTTGGTTGGTTTTCTACAGTGTAACAATTTCAAAAGGTTGGAAGATCTTTGCTGTTGCTAATTTTGCTGACAGTAATAAGTTGTGCATAATGAACCCTACATGTTATTCTCTAGACATCCTTAATATCGCTCAACTGTTGAAATAATATCATTTGTTTCTTGTTGTAGACAGTGATTTGTAGCGAGATTGAGGATGCTACCTGCAGATGTGAGTCATGATCCATGAGACCAAAAACAAAAAAGAAAAGCATCATATTGGTCATTTTGTTTTCCTTTCACAAATCAATATCACAAACATTTAAAAGCCAGTGTATTGATCAATCTGTAAATTTTATGTGTTCAAGGTACTATTGTATTGTTAGTGTTAGATGGATACTGAATAAAAGCTAGTGTATTTACTGCTGCTTATTAGAAACTCTCTATTTTATTGTTTTGATCATGAGAATGTTTGAGTAGTTACAAACCGGGAAGACTAAAATGCCATTTTCATTCTATTTTATTTTTTGCAGGATCACTTTGAGGCCAATCTCTTTGAAGTTGCTGTTTGTTGTGGAAATTAAATTACTGATTTTATAATTCATATATTGTAATTTAGTATTTCGTAATGTAATGTATAAATAACAAATAATATAATATGTAGTGGATTGTATTGTAATGCATGCATACTTGCATAGATGAATATTGGAATTTTTTTTGGTTTGACATGCATTTTTATTGGGAGGCAAATTAAGTGGAATTTTTATATAGGAGTGATATTTTTCAACCTCTAAAGTGCACAATCAAATTTATTTTTATTTTTTTTAAAAAAATCAGAGTTATATGTGAAAATATTGGATACATTTAGGCTTTTATATGTGGTTTAAAAAAAAAAAAACCGGGTTTAATCCGGAACCCGGAATCCGGGTTTTGAAAAATCCGGATTCATCCGGGTTCCGGCCCGTTTATGACCCGGACCAACCCGGGCCGGGTTCCGGCCCGGATTTGAAATCCGGGTTCCGGTTTGGGTCTACCCGGATTTCCGGGTCGGAACCCAGATGAACAGGCCTAATTGTAACCCTCGACTTGGCGATGGTATCACTTAAATTTGTCTTATTGAACCACGAATACCTCATCATCTGTGGTGGTATCACCTCAAGGGACTTTACCATCTATAGCAACATGGCCTTCGAAGACCACGTACACCATCCATAGCAGTATCAGCTTCAAATCATCAATGCGTAGCAACATGGCCTTCAAAGACCACACCATTCGTAGCAGCATCAGCTTCAAAGATCTCATCATTTGTACTAATATCATTTTAACAAACCTTACTATCAATGGAAAAACCTGATTCAGAGACCTCATCAACTACAAAGGCATCATCCTCAGATACCCTATCAGTAATAGTATCAGAATAGATATATTGGATATCACTTGCATTTTTGTCCATTAAGCGCCGGCATCTATCCAAAAAAAACGCCGCTACTTAATTAGGTAGTCCGTCGCCCATACTGGATCATTGGACTTAATTGTTACCTGAAAGAGAAGGTCCCAATTCAAAATCCAGATTATGCTCATGGTTGAATTATGAGCATGGTTTAATTGACACATTTGACCTTGAACATCAAAATGAGTGTGGCAAAAGGGACCTGAACTGGATTAAATTACCTATTCCAACAACGAGCAAAAACAGACTCTGAACCCATTTTTCGAGCATCACGCGATCCAATAAAAAAAAAAGTAGACCTAGATCTCCACTCCAGAGCCGTTTGCAATTAGATGAACCAGAAACTGCCAAAACTACCAAAATGTCATATGCAATCATATCATAGTTTCATAATAGTTAACAAACATCAGAAAAAACCGACACCATACGGATAATGTAGGGATAAGAACTTATAAAAACTTCGATTGTAATGGCCTTCACAATATATAAACAGGAGTATTGGCAGCTAATGTATGCCTTTTAAACAAGCAAAAAATAGCACCTCCATAACCACGAGCTTTCTAGCACTATGCACTAGTGCAACAGTAATCTAGCTAGCTTAATGTACAGAGATATCGATTTATTAGTCAATTTTAACGTGAAAGGTAACAGGGGTATTAATAAATAAAGTTTTACCAGAATATAAAAGCCCGCTGTAGAAGCAGATAACAGTACAAATTGATTAATAAATGTGTTCATTACATACAACATAGAAGAATTGGTATTAAAGCTGAAATAGTTTAGAACATAACAAATGATTTTGTACATAATTATTTCCAGTCTATCAGTATACATCCGATATGAAATACTTATGTGTTCACCATATAGTAAACATAGTATAACTCTCTACTTGTGACATTAACTTCTTTCCTGTCCTACTATACTCACAAGAGATATCTTACACTCATTGAAAGCATGCTGCATTTGCTGGATCAAGGAAGGGCCAAGGTGCCTAATGGAGACTTCGATTCTAGAACCTTGACAACCAGAACATTTAATTGAAGCACCAGACATGGAACCTTTACAGCAAAAACGCCACACAAATTCCATATGGGAAGAATGAAGAGAAAGTACCTAACATGTCAAAATATGTAAAAATACAGTACTAACCCCTTGCACTTGGAGCAGATTGCATCACAAGAGGGACAGCTTCTTAGATGTCCCATTGTAGAGGTCCTCCAAAGAAACCTTGAGGGGATGGACCACATCCTCTCCCCTCCCTCCTCTGCTTTCAGTCTCTGCTGCTTCCACCACCTGAACAAGGTACACACATAACATGTCCAACTGTAACATGCCAATCAATATACACAAATTTAAATCACCATCCATTAAAATTCAATATGCAACAATCAACACAACCATGAAATGCAATAAAACCACTTTCAATATAGTCTGTCCAGCTGTTAATATCAACCTACAAATGCTCTTTCAAGCCTGATACAAGCCAGCAACAATCCCAACCAACATATCACTTCAATATTTAGTACTAATTCACATCACTCCACTTCACACTCCCATATACATAACTAAAATTGTAAGGCATATCAACATGCTTGCTGCCCATGTAATCCAATCCAACACAAATGTAGATATTTTATCCATCTAACACCTGAGTTCAACATAATAAATAACGCAACCGTATAATCATAAACCAAATTCACATATCACAAAATCTGAAAATGCTCTTGAAATCGATACACATACTCATACCCAATCCATATATCACTTGAGCTCAACCCAAATCCGTCACCCAACCATTGTTCATGCATAGCATATCCAATATACTCAATATATAACCTGCCAACATAAACATTTATGAACATTCTATTCAATCTATAAGCCTCTTGGATCTAAAAATACGACCTGAAAACTTTGTAAATTTGCAAACCCAATGAATATTAAATACCTCATATTCAATACATAGAGAAGACCTTCAATGTAGGACAAACATTGGTTATAGCTTCAATTCCCACATTGGAGATCTTTTGGCAGCCATTCAGATTCAGATACTTCAGATTTTGCAGAGAATCCAAACACTATGGAATGCAAGTTATCAAATAGAATCTTAAGTTATAGAAAAGCATCCATTTAAAAGCATATCATTTTCTGCTAAGCAAAGATAAGAGATACCATGGTCTTCTAGTTTCCAGATTTTACAAAAATTTATGCCCAAGTAGGCAGCACATAACCATTATGATCGCAATGATTAAGCAAATTGAAAATATACAAGCCATATGTGTGAGCAATCCAGAATCACTGATATTCAAAACTTTTGTTACTTTATTTGTTTCTCTTTCTCTCAGTCTTCTCTGTTTCCTACAATCTTCAAAATCTTTTATGATTAACCTTTTTCAACCAGTTCTTGACTAAATTCTTTCCAATACAAGTCTTTCTGTAACTATAATATATGACCTGTTTTGTCAAAAATAGGTATGTCTACCATTATATTCCAAAAATTATACCTGCCCATAAGTAATTTCATGCTGAGAATAGTTGACCATGTTCTTATCTGGTAGGGAACACATTCTCTGCATGAGTTGCCATTTTCTTCAAAACCAACAAGAGAAAACACAGAATCAGTAAAAGTAGACTTTAAGAGCTGAAAAAGAAACAAACAGAGGGAAGCTAAAAAAAAAAGTCAAAGCCATCTGCTTTTTTTCAAAAAATTGTAGAGAAGTAACCATCACATAAAAATATGCACAAAAATCAAACCACAGTCCAATGCCCCTGCAAAATACAAACCACAAAATCAGATCAATTAAATAAAAAAATAAAAAGAGAATAAACTTTTTAAGGGAAGACATATACAAACATCAAACCAGCATGATCTTCAGGCCAAAAAACTGGAAAAAAAAAATAAGAGAGAAACACACTGTTAGCACATTAAAATAAAAAAAATAAAAAATAAAAAAGAACAAGAACAAGAAGAAGAAGAAGAAGAGAAACACAAAGATTAAAGAAAACCCGAACTGTACAGATTTTGTTCAGAAACCAAACCGATCGACAAAGCAGTTAAAAACATCCACAAAAACCAGCCCACAGTCCAAAAATCCTGCAAAAAATCAAACCAGGACAATTTAAAGAAAAAAATAAAAAGACAATAACACAATGACATGCAAACCTAAAAAACGAAATCCATACATTTTTTTTCACAAAACAAACATTACAAAAAAAATAACAGAAAACAAACATGCACAAAAAAAAAAAAGAATTAACCTTTTCTTCAAAAGCTACGAGAGAGAGAGTGAGAGAGAGACGGGAAAAAAAAAGTTTTGCTTAAGGGCTGGTTGAGAGGAAATTAG
Organism: Carya illinoinensis; assembly: GCF_018687715.1. NCBI lineage: Eukaryota > Viridiplantae > Streptophyta > Magnoliopsida > Fagales > Juglandaceae > Carya > Carya illinoinensis. Next base: position 12,022,699 of record NC_056765.1, read on the forward strand.
TGGCTGGCTGGTGGTGGTTCTCAGCGTTGGGGTTGCTCTGGTGGTGAGACTCGCGGTGGCGTTGCCGTGAGAAGTGCGACGGGGCTGGGCGAAAATGCACAAAAAAAAAATCAGAAAATTACTCTCTTCTTCATAAGCAACGAGAGAGAGACGGGAAAAAAATAAAAAATAAAAAAAATTGCTTAAGGGGTGGTTGGGAGGAAATCAGTGGCTGGTGGTGGTGGTTCTCACTGTTGGGGTTGCTCTGGTGGGGAGGCTCACGGTGGCATTGCCGTGAGAAGTGCGACAGCGCTGGGCGCGAGTTTTGATGGAGGAACCGAAGGGCCCAAACGGTGGCCAATCGACTTGGTGGTGCTGGTCACCGCGCGACAGCCGTGCTTGGGTCGGTGTGACGGCGGCGAGGGGTTGTCGCGGCTAAGGTGTTTATGGGGGGGTTGCGTTGGTCGTGCAGGACACGGTGGAGCAAAACAAAAACAGAAGGGCAAACGGCGATGCGGAGAAAGGAGGGTGAGAGCACCAGTAGTGGGCTCAACAAAGTTAAATTTTAACCAAAGAATAACCAAAGTGTAAAATAAAATCAACAAATGAATAGTAAATTTAACATTTGGCTATATGGCTAGCTAAATTTATTGAGTGAAAGAGACTAGCCAAAGTTCAAAATCAATATTTTAATAGAATAGTGAAAGATTTGTTGAGCCTATTATTTGGTGTTGTAAAAAGTGGCTAGCTAAAATTTATAAAAGTGAATTTTTTAGCTAAATTTTAGTTAAAATTTGTTGAGGCCACTACTAATACTCTGAGAGGTCGAAGAGGAGAGAAGGGAAGATAGAGAGAGATCTACCCCTATTGGAGTTGGACGACGGCGGCACGAGCTGGAGGGCAGACGGGGCCTGGTTAGATAGGTATGAGATTAGATGTTTTGAATAGTAATAAATAAAATATTATTATAATATAATTTTTTAATATTAATTTTATATTAAAATTTTAAAAAATTAAATTATTTATTATATTTTATATAAAAATTATAATAAGTGTATGTTTGATATTGTGGTGAAAAATATAGTTTATAATTTTAGAACTTATTACTTAAGTAATAAGTTTTACTATTAAAAAGTTATTCTGTTTGGTAATTATATATTTAAAATACTTTTAAACATGTTACGTTTGTTTGAAAATAAATTAAAAAAGTATTTTTTGAGGTAGAAATGATAATTATTTAAATTTTTAAAGATTATGATTATATCATTAAAAGTTTGAAAGTTGTAATTATTTTAAAGTTGTATGGATATTTTCGTCCATTAACGGTATTTTTAAAATTCAAATTATATTTCGCATTATTCAGGAAAGTACTTTTAAGAAAAAGTATCAAAATAATACTTTTCTTCAAACGTATTTTTTAGTTTATTTGAAATTAAAAGTATTTTAATATGTAACATCTAAATGACCTAATTTTTTCATTAAAGAGCTTTTAGGAATATTTAAACACTTTTTAAGACTCCTAACGTAACTCCAAACAGACCCTAATTAGATGAGATAAAATTGTCTGATTTTTATAATAGTAGATATATTAATTATGATTCCAATTTAGTCCTTTGAATTATGTTAATAAACGAGGAAATTATTACAACAAAAATCAAAATAAAAACAACTATCATACAACGAAAATACCCACAACTGATAAATCAAAAAATAACAACAAAAACACAAAATCAAAATTAAAAAAGAATTCATAAAATTACAAATCCAAAACAACCCTACAGACATAGAAGGTTGCCATGAAATTAGAGTTTGGTGCAGAAAGTTAGAGAAAAGCCGGAAGAAATTATATGCCATTCTGCAATGGAAGAAGAGCCATAAACGAAGGATTTTCCATTTACAGTGGATGTATATATAACCTTCAGTTAGTACAATACTTACATGGAAAGCGGCGCCTTTTGTTATTTTTTTTATTTATTTTTTTATTTTTCGTGCAAATCAGTATCTTTTTATAAGTACATGCCACTTTTCTTCTTTGATCTATGTATTTGGACTTTTTCTAAGCTTTTTCTTTTTTCTTTTGCTTTTTTCTAAGCCTATGTATTTGGACTTACCCGGTTCAATTTGGACTCTATTACTTGCTTGCATTTTATTGACTTGTGCGTATATCAAATAGTGCATTGATAACTCGATGGAGGATGAATCCGTTCCTGTTGATAATTTCTTAGCGTTCATTACAATAAGGAGTTGTGTATGTTGTAATTTTAATCCCAATTGGTTTTGCTTTGCCCAAAAAATGCAAAGCACATTCTCCTACATAAACACATTTTCCTTTGCCCATATTCACAGGGTTTTGCTTGTTCTATTGTTCATTAGTAGCCATCATGTCTCAATTCCTGTGTAATGTTGAATCAACTGCATAACCCGGTATACTTCAAATTAATCCCATCATCTTAGAACATATAAACGTACATGATTTGTTTGGATTAGAATGGGTCTACTCAAATGTGTGGAAGATTTTTATTTTCAAGGAAAGAAATTTAGTAGATACTTTCAGATGACGACTTTGTAGAGCTATATTATCATAATACTTTCAAAGTTTGGAAGATAGTATATTATGCAATTAAAAATACGATTCTTGAGTTATATTATATATAAGTGTGCGAAATTCATCACTTATTTTAAGACCTCTTATACCTATAAAAAAATCAAATTATAAATTAATGTGATTACTTTCCACATCATTGGCATATCAAGATGTGTCAAAATATATAACCCTACAAATATTTTTTGTTTTTGGTTTTTTGAAGTTCAGTATCTTGTGAGGCATTTTCTTGCAACGAGACTTCGAGTTTTTTTTTTTTTTTTGTCTTTTTCACAAAAGAAGTTAGGTGGCAGCAAGTTACGGCACATGCGTGATGGATAGAAGGTACACATAGATTTACCCCCGAAATTTTTCACAATACTTTATAAAATTATATTTTAAATTATAGTTATTTTTGTAAAACATCTTATATATGTAACATTATTTTATAAAAATATCTTCATTTTATAATATTTTTGAGAAATATATTATAAAAATGTGTTGTGTGTATCATTACACTTTATTCAATTTGTCTCTAAAAACAATAAATACAAGAAAGAAAAAAGATCAAAATAACAAATTTATAGAGAAAAGGCCAGTAACCCAATTAGCCATCGGCAACCTAAGAAAGAAGATGAAAGGAGAAAGTTAAAGTGTTGAATTGAAGAGATGATTCTATGAAGTGAGGTGAAAGAAGTTAAATTGGAAACGGCGTCGTCTGGTCGACAAGGAAAACAATGTTTGAAGACTAGGCAAATCAAGGCATTTGATGGTTGTTGGTTGAGTACGTCGTTTTGGTGTTGTGATACGCACCGTTTAATTAAGTCATAGTTGTAGTTTTGTGGTCCTTTGTAATATGCACCATTCGGGAATTAAAGACACCAAACAGTGTGTTTAGCTACTGTTATTTTTCTCGTACATTATTGGTCAGTTTATCATTTTAGTAGAGTCTGCTATAGAGTTTGTTGGGTGAGAGTAAGATTTAATAGGAAAACTAGCAAAGGAAAAAGTATCTAAAAATTGCTTATGTTGGAAAATTCTGGAGGTTTAGAAATTCTCTCGAAAAACCCTATTATCAATACAGTTTTTACAATTCTCTTAGTTCAATTCTCAAACACTTCACATACATCTTAATTCATTGCATCAACAGCCTAGTAGCCTTACAATTAGGGGTGTTAAATTATGTTAACGGGTTGTGTTCATTTCCTTTATATTATACGATATGGGTTGACCCAAACACGACCCAGCTTAACGGGTCAGATTTTCAAACCCTAACACGACCCATTAAAATAACGGGTTGGTAAAACATGACTCGTTTTGATCCGTTATTAATTAATTAAAAATATATCAACACGTTTCAACCTGAATTGACCTAAATAATTCATTTGACATGATCAACATAATTTCACATAAAATTTAAAATCACAATATCTCCAAAAAATATAAAACTAACTACATAAGTCTAAAATTACAATCCAAACATTAAAAAGACTAAAATTACAATCCATGATAAGTGTGAGAGGCGGTCATGACAAGTGAGAACTGGCTCAACTAAGAACTAAGAGAGACTCAATATATCTGAAGAAGAATTAATTTGAGATTGTGACGGAGTTTGAGTTAGAGTGCGGCTGGAGTAGAATTTTTTAATTTTTAGATATAAGCGTAAAAATATAAATTTAACTTTTTTAATGAGCTATAACATATTGACCCGTTAAGCAATCGTATCTTAATAGATTAAACCGTTTTGACTCAAATTCATTAAGGCTAAACCCAAACCTGTTTTTTATTGTGTCGTATTTGTGTTGAATTAACGGGTCATATAACATGTAACAGCCCGCTAGAAATTCAATTGTGGAATTTCTATTGACTTTAGGAAACTCGTGAAGACTCTATAAGCTTTCACGAATCCATTAATCATATAGATTTTAGTCTAACTACATAGTTAGTGTTTATGGTATCCTGCTTGGCGCTGATGTTTGATCTCGCAAATTTCAAAGACGAAATTTGTTTTAAGGGGGGAGGATGTGATGACACGTTTTTACGTGTATTTTCACTGAAGGAGTGTTTTTAATTTAATTAATATATTGGTTTATTTATTTTAAATTAATGTATTTTAATTAGTTTTTAATTTATTTGATGTTGTGTTTAATTTATTTAGTCGTTTTACGGTTTTTAATATCGTTTTCGGCGGATCTGTTTTTGGTTTACGGAGTGAGGACTAGACCTCATTTCTTTTCTTTTATCTTTTATCTTTTTCCATTTTTCCTTTTCTTTTTCTTCTTTTCTTCCCTTTCTTTCTTTTCTTCTTCATTTCTTCCCCGTTTTCTCTCTCCCCGCGCGCTGCCCCTTCTTTTTCCCCTTACCATCACTGCCACTTCGGCCGCCCATTGCGCCGCCGTCCGGCGGCTGTATTGTACACCACCCCCACCATTCTCTTCCCCTTCCACCAGAGATCATCCCCACCAATTTTCAGAGCCATCGGACCAGCCGTTAGCCGCCACGAGCCCCTGGAAGTCACGGCACCTGCCCTGTTTTTCTCCCCTGTCGCCGGTTGCTTTCGCAGCCCAGAACCGCCGCTCGCCGGTGGCGTGGCCTACACCACCCACCCAGTTTTCTTCCCCTCTCACCGGTGAACATCCCCACCAAGTTTCACCTCCATCCGAGCCACCGTTAGCCACCACGAGTTCCTCCAAGCCACACGATTTTAGCCCCGATCTGCCGCTGTCGCTCCATCTCCGGCCACCACCTCTTCACCACTTCATCACCGACTCCTTGCCGTCCTAACCCACCCATTTCTGGCCTCTAACCATCGCCGGAACAGCTCCCATGAGCTAGCTTTCCGATTTGGGTATTTTGGCCTTCCACTGCCGTTTTCGCCGCCACCCACGGCCAAATTCCACTTCCCTTAGCTTCATAAACATCCTTAGACTCTTCCCTAGCAATCCCGAACTTTGGTTTGTCCCCGTTCAAAAGTGGGTATTTCACAACCCATGGCCACAGTGAAATTTCACTGTTACGTTGCATTTCCTCCGCCGTTTGCAACGCCGCGAGCTTTCGAAAAATACCGTATAGCGCTGTAGGTATTTTCCAAATTCTACTTTTAGATTTAAATATATTTTACTCTTACAATAATTATTATCTGGCTGGTTGGTTGATTTCAGACTGAGTCCGAGGAGTTCGGGGGTCGGATGGATTGAGGACGAAGTTGTTTGGTTGATGTTGATATTTGTTTGAGATATTTGTGCCTTGATGTTTGCATTGTATATTGCACACATGCTCATGTTTAAAAAGGGAAAATCGAGTTTTCGTGTAGTTGCATGCATGTACATGTGTTTGTATAATGGAAACTGGGCTTATATGCGAGAAATGATTTATGGTATTTGTGAACGATTGGATATCTTATTTTCCCCATTTGAAGATCATTTGGTCAGTCAAATATTGTGTAAACTATAGAAAGGTCATTCTAGGAGATAAACTGAAGAATATGTTATAGTTTGGAGTTTTGACCAAGTTAATGGATAGATATTGGTCCGAAATTTTTATGGAGTATTGTCAACATGTATATATGACTATTGGTTGAAGATTTTTGCATGATTAAAGGTTTTGATGAAAGATTTTCTTAGATTTAGAAACTTAGAAACTGGAAGAGGAAAAACAGTTTCTGTTTTGAGAAAGTTTAGCTCTTTGGTGGTCTAAACCTATTTTAATGACTTTGATAATTTTATTGGAGGATCCTAAGAATCTTATATACATGTTATATTATTATTTTGAAGATATTTGATGTTAGTTTCAAAGATATGAAATTTTATGCAAAGAGATATTCAGATAAGCCAAAGTGTGGATGTTCTTGGCTAAATTTATGTTTTGGTTAATTTTTTAACCATGTGATCTTGAATTAGAATCTTATATATGTTTTAGGACATCTTTTTAAACCATGTGATGGTTTGATTTGAAGATAACATATTTATAAGTCATAGATCAAAAGGTTGATCAAAACAAGTTGGAAACAAAAATCAATAGAAATAGCATATGAGAATTTCGGCCCTATGGAGTTTTAATAGTTGTGATTAGTTTTAAATTTTTCTAAATTGATATTTGAGTTGAGGATAAAATTTACATAAGGCATGTAAATTTTGGTGACTTTTGGAGTTAGTATGCAAAATCCTTAAGTTATGGGTAAAAAAGGTCATTTTCCTACATGTAGAGAGTAAAATGGAAATTTTACTCTTTAAAGTATTTTCCATATTTCAAGTTATTAGTGATCTAGTGCTAACTTTTAGAATCACTAATTTCAGTTCCTCGTGATCACACTTGAAGTTTTATAAGAAATGCGGAGATCGAGGTAAGTTAGCTTTTAACTTACTAGTAGTCTACTGTGTATGTGTGCTAAGTAAAAGAACTACAGTGTATGTATATATGTTATCATATATGTCATGCCATGCCAAGTTATCACGTAATTGTATATTATACAGAATTTATTCTGTCATCAACTTTTATCTATTACATAATATATTCTGTCATGTATTACTATACATTACAAGTATGTCATGTTAAATATGTTATCTGTTATATGTTATGCCATGTTACGAAATGTTTCTATCTCAAGTTGGTCATGTATTTCAAGTTATATTTCAAGTCACGTTATGTTACGTCAGGGTTTCAGTCCTTTCGTATTCTAGTACGTTTCATCTTGAGTACATTCACTTTGTGTAGAATACATAGAGCCACAACAACTGTGGAGTATGTATTTACACGTAGAATACATGGGGCCACAACAACTGTGGAGTATATATTTTTCATGTTAAGTCAAGTTTATGTAGAATACATGGGGCTACAACAACTGTGGAGTATGTATTTAACTGCATTGTGATGTGTAGAATACATGGGGTCACAACAACTATGGAGTATGTATTTACACATAGAATACATGGGGCCACAACAACTGTGGAGTATGTATTTTTCATGCTAAGTCAAGTTTATGTAGAATACATGGGGCCACAACAACTGTGGAGTATGTATTTAACTGCATTGTGATGTGTAGAATGCATGGGGCCACAACAACTGTGGAGTATGTATTTACACATAGAATACATGGGGCCACAACAACTGTGGAGTATGTATTTTTCATGTTAAGTCAAGTTTGTGTAGAATATATGGGGCCATAACAACTGTGGAGTATGTATTTACACGTAAAATACATGGGGCTACAACAACTGTGGAGTATGTATTTTTCATGCGAAGTCAAGTTTCAGATCAAGTTCATGTCAAGTCAAGTTCAGTTCATGTTTCAATTTAAGTCATGTCAATTATGCTATGTTGTAAGCTAAGTTATGCTTTAATTACTTATGAATTTGATTATGGATTTATGCTTTTACTGTCATCCATGCATTATTAGTCTGTGTGGAAGTTTTTTGTTAACTTGCTGAGATTTGTAATCAAATCTCACTGTGGTAGTCACAACTACCATTCCCCCCGAATGGTAGATCTTGTTACAGGACCTGAAGGAGGATCAGGAGCTGACCAACTAGACACAGTCGACTGAACGACAAAGCGTCGTTAATGTTAATATAGTAGTTAAATTACTACTTGTACGATGGAGTTGTATCTCTAGTACCTTTTGGATCATAAGCAATTTGGACTAGTGTTGTGATCTTAGTTGTTCAATGGGTCTTTATGTATGAAGTATGTTTTAAGCAATTGAGATATTTTCAATTTGGTGCATAGTATTGCTAAAGAAAAAAAAAATTATCCGCTACGAATATTGCATAATGTTAGATGCATGTTAGGAATATTGCATCTTATATGTCATGAACTGGGGCAGGTAACCTTGTGTTGCATGTCTCGACGCTTCAAATGTCCGTGCGATCCCAAACGGAATTTGGGGGCGTCACATAACATATTATCACCCCTACTTACAACCCATTCTCACATCCATTACGATCTTACATCGCAACCCAGAAACCTAACATCTGCCATCAATGGTATGTAGAAGGAGGTCGACAGAGAAAATGTTATCAATACGTTGACTATTGCAAATAAGAGAGCTAAGCCAAAAACATGAGAGAGAGCAAGAGAGTTCCTTGTCTCAACAAAAATTGTTACTTGCACATTTGCGATGCAGAGGTATTGCGCTATGGCATCCATATGTCGCACTATCACAAGGTTCATCTACTACTATTCATCCTTTTGTTTTTTTTTTCTCTTTTCCATGACATGACACCACACTGGATATTTTTTTCCTTCATGAAGAAATACAAGATTTGTACTGATGCAAGATCATCGGCATTGATTGTAACAACCCGCTAGAAATTCAATTGTGGAATTTCTATTGACTTTAGGAACCTCGTAAAGACTCTATAAGCTTTCACGAATCCATTAATCATATAGGTTTTTGTCTAACTACATAGTTAGTGTTATTATTTACTATAGTGTATTTTTGATTATTGGAGATAGTTAGAAGTGTCAAAATGTATTATGGTTTGTGCCATTAGACTCGGAGGGTTATTTAAGGTCTTATGGCGCAATAACACTTTTTTATAATTTCGGGCGAAACGTCTGTTCAAAACTGTAGATATTATTGGATAAAAATATCTTAAGCTAATTTTGTGGATTATTGGATAAAAATATTTTAAGCTAATTTCGTGGATATTATTGGGTAAAAATATCTTGAGTTGATTTTTGTAGATATTATTAGGTAAGAGAGTCCTACACTCCACTCTCACTCCGGTAAGAGAGTCCTACACTTAACTCTTACTCCGGGTAAGAGAGTCCTACACTTAACTCTCACTCTAGCCTCATCTCTTCCATATATCATCCATAAGTATCTCTCCAGCCACCCCTCCCCACGAAATTATCTTCATTTACACGTTTCTTTAAAAGAATATCAAACACTTTCTCTCGGATAGCTTTTAGGAGTTCTTTTGCACGCCCATTTCGAAGCTTTTGTAAGTATTTTATCATAAAGTATCCTTCATATAAGTTGTTCCTTTTTTATTCTAGTTTACATGGATATCTTATTTGCCCCATTTGAAGATCATTTGATCAGTCAAATATTATGTAAACTATAGAAAGGTCATTCTAGGAGATAAACTGGAGAGTATGTTATAGTTTGGAGTTTTTGACCAAGCTAATGGATAGATATTGGTCCGAAATTTTTATGGAGTAATGTTAACATGTATATATGACTATTGGTTAAGGATTTTGCATGATTAAAGGTTTTGATGAAAGATTTCCTTAGATTTAGAAACTTAGAAACTGGAAGAGGAAAAACAGTTTCTGTTTTGAGAAAGTTTAACTCTTTGGTGGTCTAAACCTATTCTAATGACTTTGATAATTTTATTGGACGATCCTAAGCATCTTATATATATGTTATATTATTATTTTGAAGATATTTGATGTAAGTTTCAAAGATATGAAATTTTATGCAAAGAGATATTTAAATAAGCCAAAGTGTGGATGTTCTTGGCTAAATTTATGTTTTGGTTAATTTCTAACCATGTGATCTTGAATTAGAAGCTTATATATGTTTTAGGACATATTTTTAAACCATGTGATGGTTTGTTTTGAAGATCACATATTTATAAGTCATAGATCAAAAGGTTGATCAAAACAAGTTAGAAAATAAAAATCAATGGAAATAGCATATGAGAATTTCGGCCCTATGGAGTTTTAATAGTTGTGATTAGTTTTAAATTTTTCTAAATTGATATTTGAATTGAGGATAAAATTTATTTTGGTAACATCTGGAGTTAGTATGCAAAATTCTTAAGTTATGGGTAAAACGGTCATTTATCTACATGCAGAGAGTAAAATGAAAATTTTACTCTTTAAGTTAGTACTTTTCATATTTTAATTTATTAGTAATTTAATGCTAACTTTTAGAATCACTAATTACAGTTCCTCGTGATCGCGCTTAAGGTTTTATAAGAAACGCGGAGATCGAGGTAAGTTAGCTTTTAACTTACTAGCAGTCTACTGTGTATGTGTGCTAAGTAAAAGAACTATAGTGTATGTATGTATGTTATCATATATGTCATGCCATGCCAAGTTATCACGTAATTGTCTATTATACAGAATTTATTCTGTCATCAATTTTTATCTGTTACATAATATATTCTGTCATGTATTACTATACATTGCAAGTATTTCATGTTAAATATGTTGTCTATTATATGTTATGCCATGTTACAAAATGTTTTTATCTCAAGTTGGTCATGTATTTCAAGTTATGTTCAAGTCACGTTATGTTACGTCAGGGCTTCAGTCATTTCGTATTCCAGTCACATTTCATCTTGAGTACATTCACTTTGTGTAGAATACATGAGGCCACAACAACTGTGGAGTATGTATTTAACTACAATTGTGATGCGTGGAATACATGGGGCCACAACAACTGTGGAGTATGTATTTACACGTAGAATACATGGGGTCACAACAACTGTGGAGTATGTATTTTTCATGTTAAGTCAAGTTTATGTAGAATACATGGGGCCACAACAACTATGGAGTATGTATTTAACTGCATTGTGATGTGTAGAATGCATGGGGCCACAACAACTGTGGAGTATGTATTTACACATAGAATACATGGGGCCACAACAACTGTGGAGTATGTATTTTTCATGTTAAGTCAAGTTTGTGTAGAATACATAGGGCCACAACAACTGTGGAGTATGTATTTTTCATGTTAATTCAAGTTTCAGAGCAAGTTCATGCTAAGTCAAGTTTCAGATCAAGTTCATATCAATTCAAGTTCAGTTCATGTTTCAATTTAAGTTATGTCAGTTATGCTATGTTGTACACTAAGTTATGCTTTAATTACTTATGAATTTGATTATGCATTTATGCTTTTACTGTCATCCATGCATCATTAGCCTGTGTGAAAGTTTTTTGTTAACTTGCTGAGATTTGTAATCAAATCTCACTGTGGTAGTCCCAACTACCATTCCCCCCGAATGGTAGATCTTGTTACAGGACCTGAAGGAGGATCAGGAGCTGACCAATTAGACACAGTCGACTGAACGACGGTGCGTCGTTAAATGTTAATATAGTAGTTAAATTACTACTTGTATGATGGAGTTGCATCTCCAGTACTTTTGGATCATAACTATTTTGGACTAGTATTGTGATCTTAGTTATTCAATGGATCTTTATATATGAAGTATGTTTTAAGTATTTGGGATATTTTAATTCGGTGCATAGTATTGCTAAAGAAAAAAAAAATTATCCGCTGCGAATATTGCATAATGTTAGATGCATGTTAGGAATATTGCATCTTATATGTCATGAACGGGGGCAGGTAACCTTGTGTTGCATGTCTCGACGTTTCAAATGTCCGTTCGATCCCAAACGGAATTTGGGGGTGTCACATTGATTGCTTAACCAAAAAAATATTGGCATCTTATGTCAAAAGATAAATGCAATTTGGATATTGTAGAACCCAGAAAACTACTTAAACTAGTCCTATCCAACTTAGTCGCTCAGGAGAATTTCAGCACTGGTTTGATCAGCAATACATACATCGAACCATAACGATTCTTCAGGAGGAGGAGAGCTTAGAAACCTCGAGATCCGCATCCCTTGTAAGCAAACTACGTTTATCGCCATCCTCGAGAGCCGTCTAAATAGGGGACAACCTCATCCCATTTGCAATAGCAAGCATGATTTTCTTCATCTCCTCCCTCACTCTCTAGATCCACTGTCCCTCTCCCATCACAATTGAACTTTTCAAAGATGGAGTCATACAGCTTGGTGAGCGGCTCTAGGGTCATGGTCTCATCGATGCCAAAGTGGGTCTCGATTAGCCTCATGGTCTTGAAGGCGTTGTGGAGTTTTGCGCAAGAAAGGACGCCGTCCTTGTTAAGGTTAAGAGCCGCGAAACTCTCATCCATGCTCTTCTTGAACTGGATCTTGTTGTTCTCGAAGTCTCGTACTGTCCATCCGTCGATCACCACCACACCCATCTGTTCCTATCTATTATCCCTTTCTGTTGCACCTAGCTATAGCCAAAGAGAAAGACCATCGAAGGTGGCTACTGAACATGCAATTTTTTTTTCCACACATTTTGTTTTTTATCTTTAGATCTAATTTTTTTAAAAAAAATTACAAAATCATTTAAAAATACTTTCTTAATCATTAAGTAACAAAGGAAATCTATGACTTTTATATGTGGATAAAGCATTATCCCTTTCTATTTTACCTTTCATTTTTATTCTTTAAGGAAAGGACTACATTAAAAAATAAAAATAAAAATTGTAAGAAATTGACTTCATTCATTCATTGAAAAAAAGTTACATCCTGACCAAATACATATAGGAAAATTTTCATATCACAAGCCAATTACTGTATTTAGAACTCCACCAGTATACAAATTTAACTTCTAGGAACAAAACGTCCAAGAGACCATCTCTTTTTTTTTTTTTTTTTTTTTAACTAAACAAAATGAAACAATAATGAAAGCAGAAATATAGATGTGAAAATGATAAATTATAGTTTAAATTTATTCCGGTAGACTTCGAAATCAGCCATAAAAGTCAAATATGAACGGTTTGATTCGATGATACACTATTATCTTCCTAACAATCAGTTTAGAAAACATCTTGTGCTGCTCGTGCCTCACAAAAGGTGGTAGAGAACTGTAGATTCATCTTTTCAGCCTTGAATGAAATAAAATATTAAGAAAAGAAAAGAAATGATGGAAGGAGAGGGAGGGAGAGAGAGAGAGAGAGAGAGAGAGAGAGAGAGAGAGAGAGAGAGAGAGAGGATAGTACTTCTTCGGATAAAAGAAGGCAATGGAATCAGAACTACATTAAAATATGTGTGCTCTTTGGAAGGAAACATTTTATCATTTTTATATACTATATATTATATTTATTTTTAAATATTTTTACTTTTTTCTTATTAAATATGTAATATATAGATTATGAGTAGAAAAACTCAATTAGTTTAAGAAAAAAATAATAAAATAATAAAAATAAGTATGATATGTGGTGCATTAGAATGACTAGTATAACTTTTTAAACTTTTAAGGCTGAAACTTTAAAAAAATTTGCTTTTGAAATCACAGAAGCATGGGGCGGAAACTCACGAGGGAGAAGAAACGTTCAACAAATCAGAGTTGGCTAGAGCCAAAAATACGATGGCGGCCCTAGTCAATAGTGGTAGAAAAATTCATAAAGGTATGAGGCTGAGAGCATTCCCATTCAGTTCTGCATCTCCCGATTTTTCCTATAATTTGATAAAAATAATAGGGTTTTTGATAAAACCCCCACTCCATCCGGTTCCCTATAATGCGGTTCCTCTTTACGGGGTGTACAGGAAATCTCCATTTTTGGGGACTAACTGTACATCCCCAAATCTGTTTTCATTTCTCTGTCCCGCGTGCTTTGCTCTCGACGGTTGGTGCCCTTGTCCATCGCCTCTCTCGCTGAACGATTGTAACTCTTTCTCTCTCTGTGCGAAGCCTCTTCCTTTGAGTATTTGGTATGTGCAAATCCGATTATTCTTGGAATGCATTTGGGATCTGTTTTTGCTTTTGGATATAATTTTTTTTCTGCTGCTTGGCTGCTGGGAAATCTATTCACATTCTCATTTTGGAGCCGCAGTTTGGTTGTTGCGAAAATGAGATCCGTATTCCTTTAATTTTCTCACCGATGTGTAATTGTTGTGAATCTGTTTTTAGATGCTTTTCGTGTGTCTATTTTCCTGAGTAAACTGTTTGGTTGCTACAAAAATGTTGGAAATTTTGCTGTTCTGATTTTCCTATTGGCTTCTGTTTGGTTGCTACGAAAATGTTGGGGTTTTCTGTTCTAATTTTCCTATCGGCGTCCATTTGGTTGCTGTGAAAATTTTGTAGGGAGTTTCTGCCCTTTTTTCCTTCATATACTATTTGGGAATCCCGAAAAATGACATGATTTTCTGTGATGATTTTCCTTCCTCTGTTTGGTTGCTGCGAAAATCTCCATGAGATTTCTATGCTAATTTTCCTTCCTCTAATGTTTGGTTGGTGCAATTTTCCTATGATGATTTTCCTTCGTATGTTCGATTGTTGCAGAAATCTCCATGAGATTTCTGTGCTAATTTTTCGTAAATTAATGTTTGGTTTCTGCAATTTTCCTGTGATGATTTTTCCTTCATATGTTCCATTGCATCGAACATCTCCATGATTTTGACTGTGCTGATTTTCCTTAATATGATGTTTGGCTACTGTGAAAATCGCTATCATTTCTCTGTGATGATTTTCCTTCATTTCCAGTTCGATTGATGATTTTTTTGTGCTGATTTTCCTTCATATACTGTTCGGTTGATGTGAAAATCTCTAGAGAAATGCTGTGCTGATTTTCCATCTACGATTGTTTGGTTGGTACGAAAATCTTGATGATTTTGATTTGCATATGATCTATTCAGTTCAGTTGCTGCGAAAATAATCCTGATGATTTTTGGTTTGCAGATTTTCCATACTGTTTGGAATCAATGCATGCATTTTGGGCTGCCTTTTGTTGTTGGTCTTACATTTCCAAAAAGTTTTTAGATGAATATGAATCTGTTTATTGTTTCTGTTTTCATTATGCAATTATGATCGATACATTGACAATCCTTCTTACCAACAATGATTTTGTTTGACAATAAATTTCTTTATAACTATGGTTTTTGAAATAAGTAATTTATTTAAAAAAATTTATGTGATCAATCTCTTGTGTTTATTTATGTCTTCCTTGATGATTCTTGATGTTCTCACATGAATTCTGTTTGTGCAACGGGGAGAGGAATTCATACTAGTTTTTTATTTGATGTTGGGTCATTTGAAGTTTGCGTATCTCTCAGGAGAGGGGGCTGTTATTAGGCTGTGATGATGTTGTTATAGTGCGGGTTAAGTCACAAGTGTTAATAGGGCTCCATCGATATGGTGGGGTAATCCTCACCTGGATGGCCATATTGCATTTTGTGGTACTTTTCACAAAAGGCAATCGGGGTTCGGGTGGAGTTTTGTAGCCATTTGATGATGGGCTCCTTGCTTACGCATGCTATCAATATTTACACAATTCTAAGCCTTTTTAATTAATAATATATTCGATATGAATATAAATCGGATGTGGATGCTCTTATTTAGCATTATTGTGATTTGCATGTTATTTGGTTGTTGTTTGGTTGTTGTTTTGTATTATGTTGTGCTAGAGAAATCATGTGTAAACTAAACCCCTCGACTGTGATGATGACAACTGCATGTGAGGATACGAGAAATTTATGGTCATTTCCTCAATGGCTAGGTAATCTGGACGGTCAACAAGTACTGGCAACCGATTGTTGCAGCCATCAGTGGGTGGCCAACTTTCCAAGATGTCACCAATCGATTTCTGAGCCAACGACCCGGACTAAACCCTAGAATTTTGCTGTGACGTGTCTAACATTTTCAAAGCATTTTTAGAGATGGATTCACAAGACTCTAGACATATATACTTCACTAACCTCCTTAGTCAAATGAAATGTTATGCCATTTGGATTTAAAAATGCTCCTAATGAATTTCAAAATATTATGAATGAAATATTTACTTCATTTACTCACTTTTCAATAGTTTATATCGATGATGTATTAACATTTTATTCATCTATTGAACAACATTGAAAACATTTAAACATTTTTGTTCAACTTATTAAACAAAACGGATTAGTTGTCTCAGCACCTAAAATAAAATTATTCCAGAATAAAATTAGATTTATTGGACATGATATCTACCAAGGAACTATTACACAAATTAGTAGAACAATAGAATTTGCTAATAAATTTTTTGATGAAATAAAATATAAGCAACAATTACAAAGATTTTTAGGCACCTTTAATTATGTTGCAGATTTTTATCAATATCTTAGACCATTATGCAAACCATTATTAAAAAGATTAAAAAAGAATTCACCATCATGGATAGAAAAAGCATACAAATATCATAAAACTGATAAAGACTCATGGTAATAAATTGCTATACTTTGGACTTCCATCTCTTTATATTTTTAAAATTGTTGAAACAGATGCCTCTGATCTTGGTTATGGAGGAATTATGAAACAAAAATTACCAAATAATTCTGAACAAATTGTTAAATTTAATTCAGAATGTTGGAACCTTGATCAAAAGAATTATAGTACTATTAAAAAAGAGATTTTAGCTATTGTATTATGTATTTCCAAATTCCAAGATGATTTGTTAAAATCAAAAGTTTTTATTTAAAATAGATTGTAAATCGGCCAAAGAAGTTTTGATTAAAGATGTGAAAAGTTTAGCTGCTAAACAAATATTTACTAGATGGCAAGTTATTTTAAATATTTTTTATTTTGATATTGAACATATTAAAGGAGAATCTAATTCTTTTCCTGATTTTCTATCTCGAGAATTCTTATAGGGAAAATCATGTCATCCTCAAATTCTAGAGTAAAGTCTAAATTTTCCTATGCGGTCATCATCTCCTTCTTATCCTTCACATTTTCCTTCTACCACTCCAAAACCTTACACGGTATTGGGAACATTATCACAAAATATTAGGCCATCTTATAATCCATTCCCACCATTATATTCTCCAAAATTAACAACATATTTAAAAGCTGTTTCGACTTCTTCTTCTACTCCTTTCCAGATTATCAATTTTTCACTATTATCTCAGCCTTCTACAACTCCTATTATTGTCAAAACTCATTATCACCCAGTCTTTTCCATTGAATTTGAATTACAGCATCTTATTGATACTTAAAAATTACTTGATACCTTTTTATTACCATATTGTAATTATGTTCCACAAAATATTACAAAAACTCAAAATTTTTATGAATTTATTTTAGTAGATACAGATTCTATTATTATTTCTAAAATCCTCTGTTCTCTTCAATCTCAACCTTCTCCACCTGCATCTCCGATTATTGCTTTTCATAAAGTTACTGTTAAACAAGTCCTTACCTTAGAACAGTCGGGAAAAAACCTTATTTAATAAGAAGATTTTCTCAACCATATGATCCATTCTATTTTGATTATTATAACTACCAGCAGACATGAACAAAAATATTTTTAAGACAGATTAAGAATTTGCGACATTCCTGGTTTTTTCATTTTGATAAATTATAGGAAATTAAAACTCTTCCAAGATGGTTCCTGCTATGGTGGGATCAGTTTGGACCAGAATCTCTCATTCTTCCTATTCTTCTCTAGGAAAGTCTCCAAATATTTACAGTGCAAAATGATTATCCATATTCCTTATTACACTGTCCACTACTTTTTCTATTCTTCCTTAAGACAAAATTAAACTGGATTATGAAGTGGGAATATGTTATTAAACCTCATCTCTCTCCTAAAAATATTATGTCTTAACCTGCTAAGTTTCTATCAAATGGTAGGAAAAATATAATTATGATAATGTTATAAAAATATTTTCAAAAATTAACAAAGCTCCTGAGTTGTTAGTTCAACGAAGTAGATTTCATGCTTAATTAGCATCAATTACCAATAAAAAAATATTTGAAAAAATTGACTGAAGTAATGTCACAAGTCTCAGACAATGATGAGGAACAAAATCCTCAACAACAAGCCAAATTATATTCATTACATCTAGCAGCATTGCCAACAGCAATGTCATCATCAATTAATCAAGCATCTCCTTTTCAACAGACTTATCATTCTCAAAATTATCAACAAACCTCTCCTTCCCAACAGACATCTCATTCTCAAAATTATTTACCACAATGGATGGATTCCCAAGATCCATTTAATTTGGAACTTTCAAATTATGACTCTCAAATTATGTGATTCTAGAAGATTATTACTCCCTCAATTATCCAACATGATAAGTTAAAATTGTCAAAACCATTATCTTTTCAGTCGTCAGAAGCATTATCTCCTTGAAGAACAGGACAAGTAACTACATCCATTATTGTCTACTGTCAGATTATTGTTCAAGATCTGACAAAGAATTGTTGACCATTGCAAGTCAACAAAAGCAACTAACTAAAAGACAAAAGACTTTGTCTATGCTGCAAATTATAGTCAATTATTGTATATAAAGGATGATAAGGCATATGAATGTGAATGAGACAATAGACTTTATACTTTATAGGCGTTTATTGTGCTAATGTCAGGCAGCACATATTATTGATCTCCACTGTACATGTGTCTATATAAAAAGAGTTTGTGTGTAAAGGAGGGCATTAAGGATTCCACATCTGAAGCCATTCATTTTCTCGCCCTTCCTACTCTCAAAACATCCTCTCTTGTAAACTAAGTCTTCCTTCTTGTCTTCTACTCTCAACTCATTTGAGAATTAATATCCTTATAAGTATTATGTTATATTTTCAATGAAATCAATTTTATTCTCTTCTATCAATTATTTTAATTCATGCAAAGGGTAGGTTATACCGTCTCTTACTATTGGAGGGCCTATTTAAGTCGAGGGCCCATTCTATCATAAAAGCCCAACATGGGAGAAGTCCGTAGGAGAGGTCCTTGGTTGATTGAAGGGAGTTAGGGAGTCCAAAGTTCATCAAAATTATACATATAACACGTCATCTTTCACAGAAAGATAGAGACTTCATGTAGTTACATGATTGTTCTAGGTATCGGGTGATAATCCACACCGATAAACTCTGAATAAGATAAGTATCATGTATGAGCCTATATATACCAGGTAACCCTTAATAGTAAGGAATGAAACTCTCTTTTGAATTATGAATCCTTTAGTTACATTTACTGACTTAAGTATCAGAATTTTCCCAGGTGGACTACACAAAAGCCTCTTAACAGTACTGGATGAACGGTTGCAGAGGGAAATTGGGACACGTCCTTAACAATTAAAATTATTAAATATATTATTTATAATGCCTCTTACTATAATTATTAAATATATTATATAATTCCTGGAATACGTGTATGGTATCAGAGCCATTGGCTATTATATATTAATATAATATAATAATAAATTCACGTAATTAAATATATTATGCATGTGTGACTCACACGCCGCTCTATTCGACAAAATTCTTATTCTGTCTGAAGGAAAGGCTCCTTGGGAAGCTTGCGGTAGGGTTCGTGGTGGTCGCGGAACGTCGAAGAGTAGCAGATTAACCTTCCTCCATACTTAGCCCTAAAAAACCCCAAAAATGGGAAAAAAAAAAAAAAGAAGAAGAAGAAGAAGAAGAAGAAGAAGAAGAAAACTGGAGATAAGGGAAGGAGGGATGAGGGAAGAAGAAGCTCCTCTTCCCTCTGTGCAGTGTCTCTTTTGTGTTGGTTGCTAGAGAGAAGGAGGAGCCTCTCTCTCTAAACTAGGGTTGGCTCCTCACTCCATGTGGGGTACTCTTTTATTTGGCCCTCCCGGGATCTCAACCTTACTTTTGCTAGATCAAGCTGGCTCAAATGAAAAATATACACCAAGGAACATTGCTCATTTTCATGCTACTCAGTTGGGCCTTTTACATTGGGATGCTGGATAAAATGTTGGGTTATTAAATTATTAATTAACATATAATTATTGTAGTTGCAAAATATGAAAAAAAAAATTAAAAATTATTTTTAAAAAAATAATATTATACTATTATTTTGGCTAATCTAATGTGGGGTTATATTTTGAATGGTTTTGCGTTTATGTAAAACATGTAATTTTAGGCTTTTAGCTAAATTTTAGAGATGAATTTGATAAAACAGATGACAATGCTCTAATTAAGGGAGTGTTTGAAAATATGTTTCATCTCATCTCATTTTATTTCTTCTCATTTTTCTCAAACAATATTCAAACACAAAAACTTTCAAAAGAATCATTACAACATTCCCGAATTTTCAAATAAAAAATCATTCAACTTTTTCAAATTTCAAAATAAAAATAATATTAAAACATTATATTCTAATAAATACTTAATTCAAATGATCTCATTACTATTCAATTATCTTGTTATTATTTATAAAATTTTTATCTTATCTTATTATTCGAGCATATTCACTTTGTCAGTTTCTGGGCAAAATATGCACAGACGTGGCCATTGACCACACTACAAGAAATTTTCTTTTTAGGGACGAAATTTAAATTTCGTCTCAAAATAGGGAGAACCTTATAAATCTGTTCGAACTAATAAATATTAGTTTGAACCGGAGATTCTGAGACGAATTAGATCGTCTCAAAAAATCAAAACCGTTCGAACTAATAAAATTTAATTCGAACAGAAAATTAATCTATTCGAATGCAATATAATCTATTCGAATTAGTAATAATTCGTTCGAACAGTATTATTTAATTGAAAAGATATATTGTTAAAATTGTAATAATACATATTTTTCTATTAATTTTTTATCATTTTCAAATTAAATAAAACTTTCTATATATTATATATTATGATTTACAATGAATTAAAATATTTACGAATTCATAAATTAATTTTATGTAATTATTTTAAAAATATTTTAGTTAAATAAATATTATTTTAGAGATAGTGTTATTTTTTCAATTATCGTGAACATTAAGTATAATGAGAAGAAAATATAATTAACAATAAAGAGGCTAGCAAACACTAAAAATAAAAATCATACATTAATCACATCCCAAAAAGAGTTAAACGTTCTATACAACATAAAAAAAAAAAAAAGTAAAATAATAACTAACAATATCTATTTATTAAGTAAATCAAAATCCTCCTGTAAGGTTTGTAAGCGTCCTTCCACGTCCTGAAGCCTATCCATAATGGGCTGAATGAAGTCCCTGAATATAATTTGGCGGTGCTCCGCCAATATAGCTCGTATCTCATCCGGAGTAGGCCCAACAGGCTGTCTCTCAATAGGGGCAGCAGCAGTAGAAGCTGGATCAGTAAGGCGGAGGCTGATCCTGATCCTGTACTACATGAGTCCTCGGCAAGTGACCCCTGCTCTTGCTGAATGTGATCCTATTAACGAGCCCGATCTGTGGTGTCTTCCGCTCAGTCGAAGTCACTTGAACCCCCGATTGGAGTAGGAGGTTAGATATCAGCAGTGCAAACAGTAGACTACCTCCACCCGAATAGCGTGACTCTGATCGAATGCGGAAGAAGAAATATAATGCCAGATCAATCGGCTCCCCCTGTGCTAACCATAACAAAAATCTGGCCCGTTCGATCCCGAAATCAGTCTTGTGTTTTTTCGGATCAATATTATATTCGACAATCAGATTAAGCATTCTGAAAAATGCTATACAGTCGGCCTGTCAGATCACTTTATTGCCATCATATGGAGGAGCTGAAGGCTCTCGCACAATGCCACGAACCTAATCGTCTGTGAGACCATCATCAGGTACCTCAACGCGGCTCTCACTATCATCCAAGTCGATATCCAGCTCTGCGGTCTGTACATCCGGTGCTGGCGATGAGGATGCGACTGGTGTGTCCTCTCCAGATGGTGCAGTCGCTGCTGTCTCTGGTGCTAGTGCTGTAGGATATGCATCGGGCTCCCGCCGCAGATCAAGAAACTCAGCAATAACGCAGGGAGAGAAGATAATACTCACTCCCCGGACTACTAAGTTGTAGCACAGAGCATCACCAGACTGCTCTCCCATGGCACGGTAAAACTCACCGACCATCTCAGGATATGCTGCGCCCCTCTGCCGACAGATCGGAGTCCATCCACGATCGATGATGATATCATGTATGCTCCATCCCTCCCAAGTGAGATCACGGAAGTCATCCAGAATGATCTCCCGCTCAACAAGTATAGGCCGCATGACAAGCTGAGAAGGAGCTGCTTCGCTACTTTGGCCTGTTTGGGGTCGGGAACGTTTTCTTCCGTTGCTGCTTGCTATTAGTATACTGTTGATATACAAAATAATTATGTAATTTAACTAAAGTGAATATTGTCTACTGATGATGTTATCTTGCAGTGTTTGGCAAGTCTTTATTCGAATGGACCAAAATCCGTTCGAATAAGGGCTGCCAAATATCATGTTTAGTTCGAATGATTAAAATTCAATTCGAATGGCTTCAATTTTCATTCAAATGAAGTAAAAGTCCATTCGAATGGAATTTAACGTCATTCGAATGACCATAAAAGTAATTCGAATGATCTCATAAAACATTAATCCGAATGAGCAAGAAGTCCATTCGAATGAACATATTTTCCATTCGAATGAGCATAAATTCCATTCGAATTGAAATAACTTTCATTCGAACAGAATATAAGCTCATTCGAATGGGACTGAGCCAAACAGACATGGCTGAGTCGACTCAGTCCCGAATCTACAAATTCAAACAGCTCAATGTACCAATATTTTAATCGGTAGAAATGATTGTGGAGTAAAGCCCTATCATTTCTACCAATTACTTTTGTGTCATTTAACCCCAAAATAACAAAATGGGGTCAGATTGATTCAAAATCCGAACCCCCCAAAACTTAAAATATAATCGGTTAAAACTCATGGAATTTAACCCATACCTCTTGTTGTAGGGGATTTGAGGACTTGGTCTAAGTTTGAGGCGGCGTTGGGGCTGCGAATGGCGGAGGATTCGATCGGACGGTTCGAATGAGAGGATGCACGAATGGCCGGAGAAGAAACTGTATCGCGGCTTAAATAACGTAAATTCGTTCGAACAGAAAGGGTATAAGTTCGAACGAAAAGGGTATATGTTTGAATGGATATTGTAATAATTCAAAAATAATTTGATATATATAAGTACAAGAGGTAAAACAATATATACTAGTGTTGCCTAGATGACTAACACAAGAGGGGGGTGAATTGAGTTGTATTAAAAAAAATAACAATTATAAATCAAATATACAATATAAAATATAAACAAACTATGAAATAGCAATAAATATAAAGAGTAAGGGTAAGAGAGAAGCAAACTCAGTATGTTAACGAGGTTCGGCCCCACTGCCTACGTCCTCACCTCAAGCTACCCCTTGAGGATTCTCAAATTCACTATTCAACCTCCTTCAGGTGGAGATAGAAACCTATTACACCTTTGAACAACACCGCTACAAAGGATCCGTGGGATCCGTGTAGAACACCCTCTACACTTGCAATCACCTTACACGTGGTGATTCAACTATTCCCTGTGTAGAACACTTTCTACACCCACAAGGGTTATACACACCCTTTTACTAATACAAGAGCTGATAGTGGGTAGGTTATCAGAAAACACTCCTCAATGAGTGAAATAAGAACAATACAGTGCAAACTATATCTCTCAAAATGAATAAGGATTAAGGCTCAATGCTTAGAGAAGAGAGAATAAAAACTTTGAATGAATGTTGTATGCTCTGGATGTTGATAATGTGAAGCTCTCAAATGATCTATTTATAGGCATATAAGACTTCATATTCAAATTTAAAAAGATTCACATGTCAAAGACAACATCATTTACTTTTTCAAAAAATTCAAATAAAAGGCTCTTCATTTTCAATTGTCAAAGACAACATCATTTATTTTTCAAAAACTTCAAACCTAATCTTTTACTTTTGGCATATGACAAAAGGAGCACACTTTACTTTTCAAATATTTCAAACCTAATCTTTTACTTTTTGCATATGACAAAAGGAGCACACTTTACTTTTCAAATTTTTCAAACCTAATCTTTTTACTTTTTGCATATGACAAAATGAGCATACTTTACTTTTCAAATATTTCAAACAAAAACATCTACCTTTTGCATAAGTCAAAAAAAGCATCAATTACTTTTGAAAATATTCAAATAAAACATGCACATGTGAAAGATGACAATCAATCATCTTTAATATTTTCAAAGTTCAACCCTTTAATCAAGGTATGCACATGTGAAAGATGACAATCAATCATCTTTCAAAATTTTCAAATTTAATTTTTAAAATATTCATGCACATATGGAAAATGTATTTTAATGCTTTATGATAAAATATTAATTTTGAGCCTTAATCATAATTTCAAATTTTGAAGAGATTTACAACATTATTCTATGACTTTAATGTGAACTTGTTCCCTTCTTGCTCATGCTTGTTTCCTTGATGTGTTTGACTCCATTATGTGGACAACTTGAGCTTGAGACTTCTTTATTCTTTGAATTCATTTGTTATCATCAAAATTCATGTGTAGATATATAATTACACAAAACTTGAAACCTTGGGTTCAACAATCTCCCCCTTTTTGATGATGACAAATACTTGATAGAACTTGAAACCTGTATTGATACTTAAGCTCCCCCTGAGAATGTGCGTTAGTTTTTCAAGCAAAAGTATAAATATAATTCTAAGCATATATAACAAGTTTAGCAATTTAAACAATGTTAATGTTCTAGTCTAAAACTTCTCCCCCTTTTGGCATCATTAAAAATGATCGGCAGCAAGTATATGGACTGAAGAAAACGATGCGTTTAATAGTCACTGTAGATAGTTGAAAAAGGAGCCGTCCGTGACCCGACAAATGCTGCAAAGTCTCGAGGCCTAACTCTATGAATTTAGTGCGGCTGGAGATTTAAACAATCGCCTGATGTTG
This sequence comes from Carya illinoinensis, assembly GCF_018687715.1. Taxonomy (NCBI): domain Eukaryota; kingdom Viridiplantae; phylum Streptophyta; class Magnoliopsida; order Fagales; family Juglandaceae; genus Carya; species Carya illinoinensis. The sequence continues at coordinate 12,047,705 of NC_056765.1, forward strand.
TTGAGAAACGTGATTGAAGGCTCTGAGTTTCTATAAAAAAATGATCATTTTCATCTGTTGGATGCCAAAAAAATACATCGCTTCTTGACCTGAGTTCTATTTTTCCACAATGATAGAATGGCTGAGCAATTCTCTTCCACTAATGTTCCAAACTTGAATCAGGAACCCTTGACGCATCAATCATCAATCTTCTCTCCTAAGGCCGTTAATACCATGATAGGAGCAGAGAACCGTTTTTCTAGTAAGGCTGATTCTGAGATTATTGCAGAATCAAGAATGCTCAGTAGTCAATATGCTGCCTCTGTTACGATCATGTCTCGGAGGTTAATGGCGAGGGTGAGTGAGATTGATCATCTTAACATGCAAATATCTGAGTTACGACAGAAGCTTGCTAATAAGGATAGTGAGAACAAAAGGCTAAAGCAAGAAAACCAAAAGTTGAAAAAATTTGCAGATTGGTATGCTCATGATCTGCAACCACGAATAGAGGAGCTGGAACGAGCAAGGGTTCAAATACAAGGTCAACATCGGCAGATAATAGCAGAGGTTCATCGTTTACTAGAAAAATAAGGACAATCTACTGTTAATCTCGCTGGCTTAGTAAGAAAACTTTTGACAATGTGTGTCCAGCATATCTTGTATTTCTTTTGACTAAATAAGATTTGAAGAGACAATAGTTTGTCTTATTCTTTATGCTATCTCTATAAAATCAGTCCTGAAGTTCATCCAATCCGCATCAAGTTTTCTTCTCATCTCTATAACTCATCTGCATTCCTTCAACATTCTCGTTTTAAGCCTTCTATTCTTTTCTCAATGGCCCATTCTTCTAACATTTCTCTAGATCCATCCATGAGGCATTTTGCATCTCAACCTCCTGTCCTTTCTGCAGCTGCCATTGGTGCCATGTTGCAGCAAGAAAATAATAATCTGACTAATAAGTCAGATTCTGATGCTATTTATGACTTGGTGAGTCTTGGGACTCACTACTCTTCCTCTATTGTTGCTTTTTCTCAGCGGCTACAAGCCAAAAATCATGAAGTTGAAAAGCTCAAAGAACAAATTGTTGTACTTCAACGAATTGTTCAAGAGTCTCACACAAGGGAATGAATCATTCGGCAGAAGAATAAACAGTTGAAATCTTTATTAGATTCTTCATTCCGCTTGCCGGTTGCCATGGATAAGAATGACATGATATTGTATGAATAGAATAAGCGTCTCAAACATGAGGCTAAGAATCTCAAGTTTATGTAAAAGTATTTAAAAAATCTATCTCTATTTTTATTGACTCTGGTCTATCTTTTAAGAGATATTCATAGCATGCATCATACCTATTTATCTTATGATCATACATAATCTATCTTCTGATAAAGGCTTTGTGAAAATATCTGTTAACTGATCGTGTGTGTTTGTGAACTCTAGTACTATATCGCCTTTCTGCACATGATCTCGAAGAAAATGATATCTTATTTCAATATGCTTAGTTCTAGAATGTTGTATTGGGTTCTTTGAAAGATTTATAGCACTTGTATTATCACATTTGATTGAAATGTGATTATACATGAGTTTAAAATCTTCAAGTTGTTACTTCATGTAGAGAACTTGAGCACAACAACTACCCGCAGCAACATATTCTGCCTCAGCAGTAGATAGTGCAACAGAATTTTATTTTTTACTAAACCAGGAAACTAGTGCATGACCTAAGAAATGACATGCTCCACTAGTGCTTTTTCGATCTATTTTACAGCCAGCATAATCTGCATCTGTGTAGCTAATTAGATCGAAAGATGTGTGATTAGGATACCATAACCCTAAGTTAATTGTACCACTAAGATATCTAAGAATGCGCTTAACTGTAATTAAATGTGATTCTTTTGGAGATGATTGAAAGCGTGCACATAAGCACACACTAAACATAATATCTGGTCTACTGGCTGTTAAATATAATAAGCTACCAATCATACCTCGATATATCTTCGAGTCAACTGGCTTACCGGATTCATCTTTATCAAGTTTAGTTGATGGGCTCATTGGTGTTCCAATTTCCTTAGCACCTTCCATCCCAAACTTCTTCAGTAATTCCTTAATATATTTTGATTGATTGATGAATATCCCACTTTTTGCTTGCTTAATTTGCAATCCGAGAAAGAATGTAAGTTCTCCCATCATGCTCATCTCAAATTCTTCCTGCATAGTCTTAGCAAAAACTTGACACATATTTTCATTAGTAGCATCGAATATTATATCATCAACATAAATCTGAATCAAAAGAATATCATCATTTTTATATTTAATGAAAAGAGTTGTGTCGATTTTTCCTCTTAAAAAACTTTTTTCAATCAAGAAACCACTGAGTCTCTCGTACCAAGCTCTAGGAGCTTGTTTAAGTCCATATAGTGCTTTTGTGAGTTTGAAAACATGATTTGGGGAAATATGATTTTCAAAACCTGGAGGTTGCTCAACATATACCTCTTCATTTATAAAACCATTTAAGAAAGCACTTTTAACATCCATTTGAAAAAGTTTGAAATTTTTATAACAAGCATATGCAAGTAGCATTCGAATAGCTTCTAATCTTGCGACTGGTGCATATGTCTCATCATAATCGATTCCTTCTTCTTGATTACAACCTTGGGCTACAAGTCGAGCCTTATTTCTAGTAATGATTCCGGACTCATCTTTCTTGTTTCTAAAAACCCATTTTGTTCCAATAATAGTATGATTTTTGGGTCTAGGAACAAGTGTCCAAATATCATTTCTTTCAAATTGATTCAACTCTTCTTGCATAGCTAGAATCCAAAATTCATCAAGAAGTGCATCATCAATATTTTTGGGTTCAATTTGAGATAGAAAAGCAGTATGATTGCAAATATTTCTAAGAGATGATCGAGTACTTACACCTCGTGAAGGTTCTCCCAAAATTTGTTCCACTGGATGATCTTTCACAAATTTTCACTGTTTGTTTGCATATTGTATTAAATTTTGATGATCTTTCCTGATGGCTCCATGTTGAACTTCCTCTATTGTTTTCTCTTTGTTGAGATTGAGACTTTCCGTGTTATTTATACCTCCTGTTTCTTCATCAATAGATTTCTTGGAGAGTGGAGAATTAGATTCATCAAATACTACATGCATAGATTCTTGTACAGTCAAAATCTTTTTATTGAATACTCTATAAGCTTTACTATAATTAGTAGAATACCCGAGAAAGATACCTTCATCAGATTTTGCATCAAACTTACCTAAATTATCCCTGTCATTCACAATAAAACATTTGCATCCAAATACATGAAAGTAACGAATGTTGGGCTTTTTCTCATTCCAAAGCTCATAGGGAGTTTTATCTAACTTAGACCTTAGCATAACTCTATTTATAATATAACATGCAGTACTTACCGCTTCAGCCCAAAAATAACTAGACAAGTTGTTCTCATTAAGCATTGTTCTTGCCATCTCTTGAAGAGATCTATTTTTCCTCTCTACTACCCCATTTTGTTGAGGAGTTCGAGGAGCAGAAAAATTATGCACAAAACCATTTTCATCACAAAAAGTTTCAATATTTTTATTAACAAACTCTTTTCCCCTATCACTTCGGATACTTGAAATAGTATAGTCCTTTTAATTTTGAATTCTCTTGCATAACTTGGTAAAAGCATTATGTGCCTCATATTTATGAGCAAGAAAGATGACCCAAGTATATATCTAGAGAAATCATCAACAATAACAAATGCATAATATTTTCCTCCTAGACTTGCAACTCTATTTGGTCCAAAAAGATCCATGTGTATCAGTTGCAATAGTCTAGTAGTGGAAATATGTTTCTTGGTTTTAAAAGAAGTTTTTGTTTGTTTACCAAATTGGCATGCATCACAAATTTTGTCTTTAAGAAAATTTGTTTTTGGTAAACCTCTTACAAGATCATTTTTTGAAAGTTTGGAAATAAGTTCCATGTTGGCATGACCTAATCTTCTATGCCATAGCCAACTAGTTTCATTTTGAGCTGAAAAGCAAATAGCATCTTGTGAGGTAATTTCTTCAAAATCGATTGTATAAACATTATTGTTTCTAAAAGCAATAAAACAAATATTACAATCATGATCATTCAAAATAATGCACTTGTCCATTTTGAAAGTAACTGTAAATCCTTTATCACATAATTGACTTATGCTCAAAAGATTATGTTTTAGACATTCAACATGTAGAACATCTTCAATTATGGGAGAAGATTCATTGCCAATTTTACATATTCCCACGATCTTCCCTTTCGAGTTGTCTCCAAATGTCACGTGTCCTTCTTCTTTAGATCTAAGATCAAAGAACTTAGTCTTGTCTCCCGTCATGTGTCTTGAACATCCACTATCTAAAAACCACTTGTTTTTGCTTGTGGATGACTTCATGCATACCTATAAAAACAATTAAAATGATTTTTTCTTGGTACCTAAGTTCTTTGGGTCCTTTATTTATTTGTATTAGAAGAAACAAGATTTTTAGGTACCCATATGGCCCTAATAGTCATTGTATGATTTCTTCTAATAGGACAAGTATGAAAATTATGACCATTTCTATTACAGAAATTGCAAATAGCATGTGACATATATGAAGAACTTGAATGATTATAATAATATCCTTTTGTGACAAAATTAGTTTTATGAAAAGAATTTTGAATATTGGTCTTTGATGTAGAAGGATTATCAAAGAAATTTTTATAAGGTTTGTATTTTTGTTTTGGCATATATCCCAAACCTGCCTTGTCAAAAACACATCTTTGACTACCAAGAAGTTTTTCAAAATTTCTTTTTCCATTCGTAAAGTTTTCAACAATATTTTCTAAATCGGTTTTCTTCTTATTCAACTCAAGATTTTCATCTTTCAAAATGATACTTTCTTTTCTTAAAATATCAATTTCGTTTGTTAAAAAAGAATTTTTCTTTTTCAAAGCAGTATATTTGATACCCAATTTTTCAAATTCCTCATAAACCTCTTCTAAAACATTTTGCAATTTTCATATGAAGGATCTTCAATATTATCAAGATTTGTTACCTCAATGTCATCTTTAGCCATAAGACAAAGATTTGCTGATTCTCCATTGCTTGCTTCACTATCTGAACTACTTGAATCATCATCCCATGTAGCTTTCATTGCTTTCTTGCCCTTGTTTCGATCTTTCTTTAGCAGAGGACAATCTGGCTTGATATGACCAGGCTTATTGCATTTATAACAAATTAAAGTGTCATTTTTACCTGAATCTTTTTTGGAAAACTTTTTGAAGGATTTCCTCGGAGGAGTTTTATTTTTCTTTAAGAACCTCTGAATTCTTCTTGTTATCATTGCAACTTCTTCATCTTTATCTTCATTTTCCTCATCTTCATCACTTTCACTTTCATGAGGAACAGCTTTAAGTGTCAAGCTCTTCTTTGCCTTTCCTTCTTCTTCTCCTCTTTTCAATGTGTACTCATGGGTGATAAGTGACCCGATGAGTTCATTCACTTCGAGCTTCTTGAGGTCTCTAGTTTCAAGAATCGCTGTCACTTTTGATTCCCAGCGTTTTGGTAGAGAGTTGAGAATTTTTCTTACTATTTCCACCTTAGAATAAACTTTGCCAAGAGTTGTCAAGCTGTTTATGATGTTAGTAAAACGAGTGTGCATACTAGAAATAGATTCATCATCATTCATCTTAAACATTTCATATTCATGAGTAAGAATATAAATTTTTGGTTTCTTGACTTGCGAAGTTCCTTCATAAGTAACTTCCAAGTTATCCCAAATTTCTTTTGCTTGACTCCATTGTGTAGACAACTTGAGTTTGAGACTTCTTTATTCTTTGAATTCATTTGTTATCATCAAAATTCATGTGTAGATATATAATTACATAAAACTTGAAACCTTGGGTTCAATAACTAGTATTAGTACTAATATTTAAATTATGCATTAGATGAGTATAAAATAGTCTCAGGTAAAGCATTGCATTATATTGTAATATACTAAGTCTATAGTAAAACATTGCATTAAATATAAGTATAAAATACATATATCTAATATATTTAGTTTGTGTATTAGTAATTAATAAACCAAGTACTTAGAATATATTAGAAAGTATTATAGTACTATTAGTTTTCAAATATTTATGCTATCTATATTATAATAGATAATATTATACTGTTAGTGATACTTAGTGTTATACTTATAGTGATACTAATTATAAGTATAACACTATTAGTGATACTAAATAAAATATTAGTTTGTTAATAATACATAATATTATAGATTGATAAGAAACTTAGTATTATGCTATTACTGACACTTAGTATTATAACGTGTATTGTATTTTATTATATACTAATAATAATATAATAAGTATATTTATATATTTCTATTATTATCTGTTCGAACTCATATTAAGTTGTTCGAATAGATATAAATTTTGTTCGAACGAAGCTTTTTTGTTTGGAGGGAAAATTCGCGCCAAATTATCGGTATATGCTGGAGAATATTCCTTTTTTTCGTTCGAACTGAAATATTATTAATTTGAACGGGAAAATATTGTGGGAAAAATTCGCGGTTTTTTTGATTTTCGCGTTTGAACTTGTAAAAAATCTGTTCGAACGTAAATTCACATATTATTAACCCGATCCTTTCACTTTATTTTCACTCAGATTGAAGTTTAAGAAAGGGAGAGAGAGCGTGGCAGAGGCTGATAGAGAGTGTTGTGGAGAGAGAGAGCTTCAAAGAAGCGAGAGAGAAGAGATTCTTGAGAGAGAAGAAAGAAGGAGAAGAGGTAAATGGTTTTTTTGTTATTTTTCATTCTGATTTTCGTTTACAAGTACAATTTCATTTCTTGCATTTATTTGTTGGGATAGAACAGCTCTTTAATGTGTTTTCTGCATATATAGGTATTGTGAATTGATATTTTTATTGGATTGCAAAAATTGGAGGTAAGTTTTTATAGTTTTCTAAGTTATTTAATAATCATATTTAGGGATAATCATATAGTTTCCAATGTATCGTATTGAAATATGCTATCATGTATGTGAAAATTGTGTTTTGCGATTCAGTTTTTTGCTCTTTTTTGTGACTGATTTCTGGCTTTGTCCCATTCGAACACTCTGAATACCGTTCGAATTGAATGTAATCAGTTCGAACGGAATCAAATGATGGCTTTATTCTATTTGAACATATTGAGTATTTGTTCGAACAGTATCAATTAGATGATAGTTATAAAGTAATTATAAAATGTAATTATAATGTATAATTGTAAATATTTAAGTACTGTATTGTAATATTCGAAAACTTAAAATATAATTATTTGATATTTAATAAAAGAATTTTAATGTATTAGTGAAAATATTTAATAGATTAATACTAAAAAAAAACAATAAAATATAAGTTATAAAAAATTATAATTAAATATGCAGAATTATTTAAGCTCTCTAATTAAGATGATTAATACTCTAAATATTCTTATTGTACTTAATTAAAGAATTATAATGCATAATTAATTCTATTTAAGTACTCTAATTAATAGATTAATACTTAAATTATAATTATAAAATATAAGTTGTAAAAAATTATAACTTATATTTTCATAATTATTTAAGTACTCTAATTAAGATGATTAACATGATGAAATCTTTAAGTAAAGAATTATAAGTACTTAAATATATGGCAGGGCCCATCATGTATACTTGTAATGTAATCTTGTAATGTATTTATGATGTATACTTGTTATGTTTATTATTGAGGTGTTGGATTTTCTAATTATTTTACATGCAGTTAAACCTTAAACCCATTCGAGAGTTGTGGCCAAATATTCTCGTAAAGAATGTTTGGGTACAACTCTTGAATTGTCCAAAGTGGACAGTTTGGGATTCTATCATCTATATGGCATATATATTCAGTTAAAACTTATGTGTTAGTCAATTAAAATTTTGGTTTAGCATTTTTTTACATTCTTCGAGTATGTAGTTCGTAAGTTTCTCGGCCCATGAATAGGGTCGATGACTTACCGTGACTGGCATATTTGAAGAATTGTAGGGAAATGTTGCCGAAATTTTTACTAACATACGAGTTTTGGACTGAGTATATATGCGATATAGATGATAGTCTCTCGAATGGGATAGGACCAACTACCTTAAAAATAGATGGTACCCAGACACGTGTATTATAATAGTTTATTGATAGAGCTTATCCCATAAATTGGGTTTACTCAAAATTGTGGGGTTGTAGTCGAAGGAAGTCATGGGGATGATAATATCGATTTTTACATAATTGTGGAAGATATCATAGCGTTAAAGTATGTGGGGGGATATATGATCTGGTTATTCAAATGTAATTGGTGGGATGTCTCAAATCCTAGGTTGGAGTGCGTAAAGATGAATATTTTGTAAGTGTCAATACCTCTCGCAAATGGTATGAGGACGATCCTTTTGTTCTCGCAAACCAAGCAAATCAAGTTTTTTATTTAGATGATCCAGAGTTCGAAAATCCATGGCGGGTAGTCGAGAAGTTTGCACCAAGAAATGTATATGATTATATTCCAGAGGCAGACAAACCACATGAAGAAGTTGATAGTCCAGGCCATGAAGAAGCATATCAAGAAAATGAATCAGGCATCAATCTATTTGTTGATCTAAGCCAATATGACATGGTCCCATTGCGCAGAGAAGATGTTCAACCCGAAGTAATTGAAGGTGACATGTCGGAAGAACATAAATCAACTGAAGTGTCTACTGATGATGAGAGCGACTGGTCCAACAAAACTGATACCGAATGATTTTCAAACAGATATTTGTGTAGGTATAATTCTTATAAAAAGATTCTCCCATTTGTTTGAATAATAATTTATTATAATTTCAAACAGATATGCTTCCTAAACGCAAAAGAACACGTGAGCCATCCCCACCACATACTAACTCCCCGTGTGATTCACCTGTCAACAATGGTGGGCCAATATCACCAGAACCAGAACAAGGTATTTTATCATTGCATATCTTTTAAATTATATGATTATTTTAATTAAAATATATGATTTAATTTTTGTATATATAGCTATTGTAAATCAGCGTCGAGTTAGAGGCATTACGAGGGGTGTCGGCATAGAGAAAGTACGGAAAGTAGGTAAAATTAAAGTTGATATATCTGATGATCACACCGGTGGCTCTGGGGATTCAGCAGCTTGGCTTGCTTCTTATGTTGGTACACTTACTCGCACGTATGCACCAATGGCTACATCCTCCTGGGCTAAAGTTTCCCAAGATGTGAAAGATCACATAAAAAATCGTTGCCTGGTAATAAGTTACTCAAGAGAACATTTTTATTTAAATAACTTTTGAAATTATACTAATTGCTTCTAATTTTTTGAAAGATGAGTTTGAACTAAATTTTGGCCGACGAGAGGATCGACTAACGATTGAGGAACTGATGTCGAATGCATTCTGGAGATACAAAGGTCAATGTCATGCATACTATCAAAAGTTCAGTACTACGACAGAAGCGCGTCAAAATCCATTCCAAGCAATGCCACCAAATGATTGGGAGAAAGTTTGTGATCTGTTTAAAGATTCTGCTTATCAGGTAATTTCGCTGCTGTCTTTTTTTAATATGATAGATGTATTAAATATAAAATTATAATACTTTTTTTTAGCAACGGAGTACGGTGAACAAAGTAAATAGATCAAATTTAATGATACACCATCATGCGGGTTCTCGATCTTTTCATCGCCTGTAAAAAAGAAATGGTTAGTTATTTTATTTTCCATTAAATATTAATACATGCACTTTTCTGGTTTAAATTCTTATATTAATTTTCATTTTGCAGCAAGAAGAAAATCCCGCTGATTATGATCTGACCCAATTGTATGCTAAAGTACATAAAAATCGTGATGGTGTTTGGAGCAATCCTGAAGCAGAGGCAAATTATGTAAGTTTAAGTTTATTTAATTTCATTGTCTAGATATATTTTTGTTACCTATACTAATTTTAATGTTTTTCTTTTTGTAGGACAAGATGAAATCTCTTAAAGACACTACTGCGGATCCATCTGATGAATCATCTGTCAACGATGCTCAAATCTTTTCTCAAGTTCTTGGATCACGTTCTGGATATTTGAGGGGCTTAGGACGTTGCGTGAAGCCATCCTCAACATCGTCATCCTCTTCTAAAGCCAGATCAAATGATGACCAGACTAAGAGATTAGAGGAAGCTACACTTGAGATAGAACGATTAAGGTCGAAGGAAAAAGAGTTGCTGACCCGATTAGATCAAGCAGCAGATTTAGAGGCAAGATTAGAAGAGAGGCTACAATTAAATAATCAAAAAATGTATGAACAATTCCAGTCAATGATGTCTCAAAACCCTATGCCACCAGTACCACCACAATCATAATTCATTTAATTTTTTTAATTACCTTTATTTATGATGTTTGTAAACATTTGAACAATTTATGTATATAGATTATAATTTGTATTACTATTATCATTTTAATTAAATTTTATTCTGTTTGATCAATACCGTTCGAATGGTAAATTACCATTTATGCATACATTCGAACAAAAACATATCCATTCGAATATAAAAAAAAAACTCATTCGAACGTGTCAAGAAATACAATCAGTGCCTTTGTTCGAACAATTAAATATTCATTCGAATAACGATGTTTTCAAAACTTCGTTCGAACAAAATATTTCCGTAAATATATTGTCTGTTCGAACAGTTAAAATTTTTCTTCGAACAAAAGTCATTTCAAACTGTGTTGTTCGAACGAATTCGGTTAAAGATGGTTGTTGGTTCGAATTATCATTTCCTGTTGTTCGAACAGTAATTCTTTCATTCGAACTTCATTCTGAGATGAAATTTTTTTGTCTCAAAAAAAATTTCCCATTCGAACGGTTTCGACTGATTCCGTCCAATTTTGTCCCTAAAAGTACTTTTTTCGAAAACCTTCTAAGACGGTCTTTCTGAGACAAAATAGAGACAAAAACTTTTCGTCTCCAAAAACTTCTAGGGACGGAATTCTTATTTTTTGAGACAAAGTTTTTTGTCTCTAAAAACCAATTCTCTTGTAGTGCCATGACATTAGAAGGTAAATGGTAATGCATGTCATATTATTGATAGTCAATATTTAAATTATTGTTTTTTAAAAATGCTCTATCAGCATGCCACATTGACATAAACAGAAAAATAATCTTAAAATCTAAAACGTAAATTAAAGCTATCGTTACTTTTCCCTTAACAGTAATTTGAAAAGTGCAAATAAGGCGGTAAAAAAGTTGAAAAACCAGTGAACAAGACTGAATCGATACGGTCCAGTACTAGTTTCTATTTAGTAAAATTGGTTAAAAATTGATCCGGTTTCAATTGTAGTCTTTAAAACGCAACGAATCAGTACATATATATTTATTATTTTTACTTTTTTTATATTTTATATAAAATTTTAAATTATATTATATATTATATGCTAAATTGCTAATTAATATAATATAAAATTTTAAAATCTTATTATTCTTGTCTATTAATCTTATAACGTAAAATTAATCTTACAAATTTTAATATAACATTTTATTATGATATAACATAAATTAATCTTATAATTTTTAATATAACATTTGAATTTTGATATCACATATAAATTTTGATTTTATAATATTAAATTAATATAACATAAAATGCGGAATATGAGTCAATTACTTACCAAAATTTTATTGGAGTATGATTCATTGATTTTATTTCTCTGTAAAATTGGAAAAATGGACCAAACCGAAACTAGAAAAATTGAAAGTTTAGGTTTTGATGGTGAATCGGTCTTATATTGGTTCTTAAATTTCTAAAACTAATGTATATCGGTTCGATTATAAAAAAGAATGTCTAAAATTAGACTGAATTGGACCAGTTACATCCTTAGATGCAAGCTCCAGGAACTTGAGTAGTAAATTTCCTTTTGTTGAATACATAGTCAAATTGCACGAAAAGCTTAAAATACTATTGTTAGAGATACGGATGCCACATTAATCACTATATTTTGGTACGTGTTATACTTATGAGAAGACAAGTGATAAATGGATTCTTCGAAAAATGTTTTGTTTTTAGTACTTCATCGGTTCCGGTAACATTAATTGAATAATTACATTTCTTGAACTTTTTAAAATAAGTGATTATTCAAATCGATCAAAAGAGAGGTAAATTTTTAATTGAGACTGCTACTATTTAGCTTAGGTAGAGTTTTGGTACAACAAAAGCTATCCACACCTTCTCTTCATTGCATGATTTCCACAAGCCCTTCAAGCCTTAAGACACCACTTGGAAGAAGTATGGCTTTGAAGAAACTAAAACTCTATGTGAGTCACTTTTACATACTACTCATCTCCATTGGCATCAATCATCGCTTATCATGCTCACACACACAAATAAATAAATAAATAAATGGTGCAATCGAACGTAAACATTGCCATATTGTTGAAATAGGACTAGCTCTATTACATCACAGTCAAGTCACTCTCCATTTTGGGACGAGGCCTTTCACACAGCTTGTCATAATTATCTAATAAACGGCCTCCCTACACCATTACTAGATCACAAATCCTCACTTCAAGTGTTATTCAAATGCAATCCCGACTACAGTTTTTTAAGAGTATTTGGTTGTGCATGTTGGCCCAATCTTCGCCCTTACAATAAGCATAAACTTCAACCATCTTCCACAGGTTGTGTCTTCCTGGATTATAGGCTTAAACAAAAGGGGTACAAGTGCTATAATCCACGTACAAAAAAAAAAAAAAAAAATCATTATTTCTTGTGATGTGGTATTTCAAGAGTCAGTATTCCCCTTTCAGTCCCAGTCCCACTCTAACTCTTATCCACATCCCACTTACTCTCCTATTCCTATTTCAATCGTGTAGCCCTTTTGGGTTTAGTAAGACTTAAGGATTTGTCAATCTATTTTGATGAAGCTAATGGGAAATTGTGGACCCTTTTGATTTATGTTGAATTTTATGGACATCATTATGCGTTTATATGGAAATTATGACATTATTTATTACTTTCGAAGTCTTTGAAAATTGTTAGATGTCTAGGGAGATAAGTTTTTAAGTTACAGGTAGTAATTCTCCGACCCGGTGGGGTTCAGGGCGTTACATCTTCAGTCTCCATTGTCGCCGATTCTAATCATAGTGGAGAAATTTCAAAAGGTAGTGAAGAGGAAGAGATGGCACTACCTGCAGAGCATGGTGAAATTGATACAGCTAGCTGCTCTGCCTCAACCGATGCAACACTCTGTTATTGCTCTTTCCTCTGGTTACCCCAGGCTTGATCAGCTGCTGTTATTCCTCAATGGAGGTAGTGATCATGGCGTCAAAAGAACTCGTTCATATTCTTACTACTGACCGTGATGTTTTGGATGATAAGATTTATAAAGTTTTCTTTGGTGGAACAATAATCGAGCAGCCAACGACAGTGGGAGGATCTGGCACTAGTTACTTGAATGGATTTTTTGACCAGGTATGGCGTAGTTGTTTGACGAATTGCCTGGAAAAAAATCTTACGACTATTTTCCAGCTTTTTGGCTCCATTTGTATTAGACTGGTATCAAGATTTAGAGCAAGATTGGAAGCAAAAATTGGACTCTTTTTTCCTATAATTGTTATGAGAGTTCTAGAAAATATTTTTGAACCTAATTTTTAGCAGAAGATGATCGTGCTTCAGTTTCTCGAGAAGCTCAGGGGTGAGTCCCAAATCTTGGTGGAAGATGTTGTCATTAAGAGTGCTAAGAAAAAAGGTTCAGCACTAGTTGTAATGGTCAATAAAGAGGCAGCAGGTTCTGCTACATGAAGCGTGCCTGGTTATATTTCTAATCCATTGCTGGGTTTGCCTCTTCTCTGTGAGCATAATACGGACCGGAATGAGTTTTTAAAGCTTTGCAAAAGAGTTGAATACACAGTTCGAGCTTGGTTTCTTCTACGTTTTGAGGACCCGTCCAACCGTACTCCCTATTTGACCCCATACATTGGGCTCAGAATTGGAGCAGTAGAACCTATCTCTTGAAGACACTAATGTACTAGAACAGAACTTCCTGAAATTTGTATTTCAGGTGATGGATAAGAGTAATTTCAAGTTAACACCTGGCGACGAAATTGATGTTGATGCAAAAACTGAAGAGGGTGAGACTTCTCTCATTCGGGCTACTGGGCAAAGACTTGACCAGTATGAACCTTACAATGGTTATGACAAAAAAGGCTTAAGTGAGAACCCAAGGATTGAATATGCAGGTGGGCCTCCTGTCTTGAGGAGTTCTCGTGAAAATTTAGAGGAGTTCAAGGTTTTCAACTTTACAGGTGCCGGGATAGTGGCATTGTTAATGTATAACACTGAGGAGTCTATGCATGCTTTTGCTGAGGCTTCTAAGAACCTTGTACGTGAAAAAAAAATGGCCACTATATCTTGGCTCAAAAAATAAAATTCTAAAGAAATATGATGGAAGATTCAAGGACATATTTCAAGAGATTTATGAGACCAAGTGGAATTTAAAGTATGAGGCTACTGGTATATGGTATGAATACAGAATCATTAATGATATGGTGGCTCATGCTCTCAAGAGTGAAGGAGGTTATGTATGGACATGCAGGAACTATGAATCTAGGTGATGTCCAGAAGGATTTCTTAACTGGGTCTGGATCTCTTGGATTGATGACTTCTGTACTGATGTGTCCAGATAGAAAGACCATGGAAGTAGAAGCTGCCCGTGGTACCGTGACCTGGCACTATAGAATTCACCAGAAAGGTGGTGAAACTAGCACAAACAGCATTGCCTTAATATTTGCTTGGTTGCAAGGGCTTTCACATAGGGCACAACTGAATGAGAATGTTAAGACTTTTGGATTCCACTGAGAAAGTACAAGCTGCTTGTGTTGGAGCCATGGAATCTGGGAATACGACCAGGTGCTGTAAAAAGAACATCCTCGTTTTTTACTTAGGTGGTGGGATACCCGATGTCAGGATCTTAACAACTGATGTCAATATCTTGTTCAAGAAGCATATCCCCACCTTGTGGGCGATGTGTTCTGAAGGGAGAGGTTTGTCACAGTCCGAGAACGTTTACAAGGCATCATCAACTAGTTTGGGTTTATATGCTTGTTGGGCCATGGGCCACCTTACGTTTATTTAGTTAATTTTCATTACAGGTTTAGGTCTTTGTTTCATTGAATGTAGTTGTTGTGGGTTAATGGGCTTGGGCCCTTTAAAGTAATTCTTATTTCAATTGTTTTAGTGAGCTTTTAGTCTAGGCCGTATGTGGGACAGTATGGTAAAGACTTCTAAGGAGGGGCAGGGCTCTACAAAATTCCATGCCGAAAGTAATCAAAACCTTATTTCCTTATTTATCGTCATCTTCTTCCTCTATTCTTTGGTGATGCTCCCTCGAAGTGAGTCATTGCAGTGTTTTATTTTATCGCTTATTACTTGGTGTGTTACAGAGTGAGGGGCTGAGATCTACTGTGGGGATGTTAGTGCAGGCTTACGATGCGTTAGGTTCTCTAATGGTTTATATGACAGAGCTACTTGAAAGGAAGCCAATGATAACAGTAATTCAAAAGAGTGTTTTATTTTATCAATCATTACTAGGTGTGATGCGTTGGGTTCTCTACTGGTAGTGGGTTTTCAGCTGAACTGCCTTGCGGTGCCTAGGAGTGATTGCTGTGAGGATAATGATAAACTGTTGCGATCTCACTCACAAAATAATCATCCGAGATAAGAGAAGAAGTGACAGAAGTCTAAACCATTTAACTTCATTTTTCGTAATAATAATAATAATAATAATCCGAATTAAAATGAACAACTTATTAATGATATAACATTTAATAAATTTATAATAGTAATAATAATAACAATAATAGAATGTTTACAATGATAATAAAACATAAAATTATTCACCTTCTTAATAATAATTGGAATGAGTTGTTGCAATTTGTCAGCACTCAAAAATTTCAGACCAATATCATCGGAGTTATTGAGTTTTTGCGATGAGTCAGTACCCACATAGCAAAGTTGAGGCCAGCTGCGGAGCAAGAGCGAGGAGATGAATTCATTAATGAAATCCCCTTCATCGATTTGATTGGTTTGGGAATCTCTTCTTGATTATCACAAAACAGCCCATTTTTTATATTTAACTTCATATTATATATATATATATGAGTAATGTTACATACAATCACTTTTGCGTATTTCTTGCATGCGCACGTCACTGATAAGATTGACTAGATTAATTTTTTTAATATATAACCAATAATATCACTGGAGTGCACAAAAGTATACGTAAAAATAACTGCATACAGAATTTTTATATATATATATATATATAATAATGATTCCATTTTGACCCTTTCAATTATGTTAATAAACGAGGAAATTATTACAATAAAAATCAAAATAAAAACAACTGTCTTACAACGAAAATAACCACAACTGATAAATCAAAAATCACAACAAAAACACGTACAAAATAAAAATAGAAAAAGAAATCATAAAATTCCACATCCAAATCTACCATACAAACCCTAACCCTAGCATCTCATAAAATCAAAATAGGGACAAAGATACAGAATTATAGAGAGAGAGAGCACTGCATGCGATACAAATAGTTCTGAAAAGTGAGGACTGAGGAGAGGCCTTTGAGTGAGAAAGAGGGAGATGTGTGGCTGACTGCTGTGTTAATATATATGTGATTAAAATGATGTCGTGGTTGGATATTCAATTCAGGTAAATCTTCAGTATCGGTTAAAATAGAAACCGGTTACCGTTAATTCCTGAAGTATGCTGAAATATGACGTCTGGCCTGATCATAATTCTCTTTTATTTCCGTTTTGAAGCTCAACGAAACTGCAATGAGCGATATGGCATAGATGAGCCATCCAATAATCTTGAGAGACAATGGAACAGGAGTAGTAACCCCGATGAAAAACGCCGTATATGTGAAGAATGCGCCACAGTTAACGACAATTTTAGTTGTTACCATGTACTCGGGATTTATGAACCAGCCAACGAAGAAAGAAGCAAATGCAAGTAACATTGCCATATTCAGAAAATGGAATGCTGTGGGAAAATCTGAGTGAACTTGAATGTAGACAAGTGTTACATCGATAACTCCTGTCAAGCAAGAAGGAATGATAATTTTAGCCCAGTTCATGTTGTGGCGCCGGCGCCGGCGCCTGCGCCGTTCAAGTAATTCAACCCCCAAGCCGACAGCTGGTAGCCCAACTCCTGCTTCTATGTCGCCGACAGGATCAGTAGTAGTAGAAGCTTCAATGGCCATGGAATTAGCTGTAGATTAAATTTAGAGAAAACTTGGACGAAATATGCCGCACTGCCATCAGCGAATGGCCCCCAAAGAATTTTATAGGGGGAGTTGTCCGGATCCCCCAAAGATTTTTATGGGGCCCCCTGGACGATTGTGCCTACTGTTCTTCTTTCTTCAATCCATAGCATTGATCTCAAAAGTCAATTTCTCCGAAATTTCTTCTTTCTCGGTTTTTTGATGGAACCGCACGGTCCCCAAGACCACACTCACTCGACATCCAGGCCCCAGGCTTGCCGCGGCGAACATTTTGGGAAAGTTTTTGAGGGTTGGCTACACTGGATGGGTGTGAATGTACGTGAAAACGAGGAAAAACTTCAGTTACTTCACGATTCAATCATTATGCTGATGCGATGATACTGCAGCGGAATCACGTAGAAAATAAAAGTACACCTTAATTTTTATTCACAATTTTATAAATATAGAAAATGGACTTTCAAAAAAAATTATAATCTTTATATATTCTATAAAATTTTAATATACATAAAAATATATTTTCAATTTTTTTTTCTATAGTCTCAAAATTTTATATAATTCATATATATTATTTATTTTCAAGAGTGTGGTATCACCAAAATTAAATCAAAATTAAGTTTAGGTGAAATAATAAACTTACTAATATGAATCTAAAAGTTTTTTATTATACAATATTAAGTTTCTTAATTTGAAATCTAAAGTAAAATTACAAGAAAAATCATTTAAGATTGGTGATCTATATAGAAAATAGTTGAGAAATTTTATACTCTAGACTTAATTGAATAAGAAAAATCTTATTTAAGGTCTCTGTTATAATATTATATGCTTAATGTGACATGAAAATATCTAGAATTTACATAAAACTTAATAAACTAGATTACAAATATACTAGAATAAAATATAACATTCTAAAAAATCATTTCATAGTTTAGATGAAATAAATAAATTATAAATATTTCATTATAAAAATATAATAGCTGAATATTATTTCATGAAACATTATCGTCAAAAACTTGAAACATATATTAAGATGCTTTATTTTTAAAAGTTCACTTTTACGTATATATTATAAATTACCAAGATCTACTTTTATATATATTTACATTTTTATAATTTTTAAATTTGAATGTGTGGCACGTTATAAACAAATGAATAGCTGAGATTAAGGACTTTCAACTTGTTGAATACCTGGATTATGTATATAACTGAGATTTTTGGAATAGCCAAGACTTTTGAGATGTGTGAACAAAAAGATTTAGTACTTCTGATTACTAACAACAAAAGAGGAATATAAGGTTCTCTAGATGAAAGTTTTGAGGTAGAATTTTCAATGGCCACTTATGCCAACATAGCCATCTTAGCTCTTTGGAAAGAAGCTCAAAGCGTCCAGTGAAATGCACATTATTGATCTGGAGCAACCTCAAATTCTTCATCTTTGCAAATGCACCAGTTTTCAGATGTATGTGATCCACAAGTGAAGGAGGATTTAGCACGAGACCCTCCACTACATCAGATCCCTAGCAAAATATGAAGTTGGATTAGCAACATATTCCTCCTCTTTCTAAGGCTAGAACGTACTTGAATTGGAGTAGGCCTAGATATTCTATTCATCATAAGTTAACAGACAAACACTTGAGAGATTAATTTAGATATTCTGTCTAACCACTGTTTCCATGCATGTAAAATCCACCGCATACAACTCAAATAAAATAAATTATAAAATGGTAAAAAGTGATAAAATAAAATAAATTAATATATAAATTAATTATTAATTACTTTATTACTATATAATGAATAAATAGATAATTCAATATGAAGATTTGATGTGAATAATCAAAGTGAAATTCATCGTATATTATTTTATTATTATATAATGAAAAAATAGCTATTCCAATGTGAGACTTATGTAAATGGAATAGCCAAAAGTTAAAATTCATCTCACATTTATTAAAGGGAAAAGCAGCTATGCAGCCTAGGCTTGAACACCCTAGTTGACTGCTAGTTAATTTTTTTTTTTTACTTAATAATTAAATAAGTAGTTTTAAGTATATTAGTGTATTTTAAAAAAATATATTTAAATATATTGAAAAAAATATTTAAAAAAAAAAAAAAAAAAAGAGAAAAAACAAAAGTATGCCCGAGTGGCACCTAGCGGTAAACACTAGCATAGTAGCCCGATCCTCTACCAAAACTATCTTTTAACTTGGACTAATCAAAACTGTCTGTTGACTAATCGTGATCAAGGAAGAAAACGCTCCGTTTGTTTAACAAAATCTAAATTATCTCATCTTATCTTAACTCATCATTACAATCTTTTCACATCTTCAAATAAAATAGAATAAATAATTTAATGTTAAGAGAAAGAAGACGTGTTTGAATAATACAGTATATTGAACATTTGGTACACGGCTTTACAAAATATATAAGTGTACAATGGGACTAATTATGGAAATCTACATAAAAGGAAAAAATACTATCGTAACATATGCCTAAGAATAAGAGATTCCTGATTGTGTGCAATCCATGAGTATGGAAAGATTTGATTCTGTCAATACTCCCCCTCAAGTTGGTGCATGGAGATCCGTAATGCCCAACTTGCAAGAGAAGTGATGGAAGAGATCCTGGCCTAAAGCTTTGGTGAAGATATCTGTGATTTGCTCATGTGAAGAAGTGTGAATTGCTTTGAGGAGGCCGGAGCGAATTTTGTCGCGAATGATATGGCAATCGATCTCAATGTGTTTAGTGCGTTCATGGAATACTGGATTATGAGCAATGTGAAGTGCAGACTGATTGTCACAGTAGAGGTGGAAGGGCTCGGGATGAGGGATGCCAAGATCGGTGAGAAGTTGCTTGAGCCAGATGAGTTCACAGGTGGTGACAGCCATGGCGCGGTATTCAGCTTCAGCGGAAGAACGAGCAACAGTAGTCTGTTTTTTTGTACGCCATGAGATCGAACTAGTGCCGAGCTGGATGAAGTAACCCGTGGTGGAACGACGGGTGGTGGGACAGCTGGCCCAATCAGAATCAGTATAAGCCGTTACTTGAGTGGTGCTGGAAGAAGAGAAAAAGATGCCTTGGCCAGGGCTTCCTTTGATGTAGCGGAGAACACGCGTGGCAGCAGTCATATGAGGAGCCCGAGGGGTATGCATAAACTGACTAAGAATGTTGACGGCATAAACAATGTCAGGTCGAGTGATGGTCAAGTAAATGAGACGGCCAACAAGACGACGATAAATGCTAGGATCAGGAAGAAGGGATCCATCTTCATTAGAAAGCTTCAAATGTTGTTCCATCGGAAAAGAGGCAGTCCGGGCACCAAGGTTACCACTGTCAGAAAGTATATCAAGAGCATACTTTCGCTGGTTTAGAAAAATGCCTGCAGAAGAGCGTGCAACTTCGAGACCAAGAAAGAACTTCAAAGAGCCAAGATCTTTGGTTTTGAAGTTAGTGGAGAGAAGGGTCTTGAAAAACTCAATCTGGGAAAGAGCGTTGCCAGCAACTAATATATCGTCAACATAAACCAGAACAAGAGTGATGGTGGTATGAGTGACAAGAGTAAATAAGGAGTGATCAGCCTGAGATTGATGAAAACCTGCATCAAGAAGCACAGTAGTTAGTTTGGAAAACCAGTTGCGGGAGGCTTGCTTGAGGCCATAGAGGGATTTTCTGAGTCGACAAACACGGGTCTCCCCCTTAATGCAATAGCCGGGAGGAGGGTGCATGTAGACTTCTTCATCAAGATCGCCGTGCAAGAAGGCATTGTTGACATCAAGCTGATGAATGATCCAATTTTTTGTAGCAGCAATGGCTAATAAGCAGCGGACAGTGGTCATTTTGGCTACCGGAGCAAAAGTCTCATGGTAGTCAAGACCTTCAACTTGAGTATAGCCCTTGGCAACCAGTCGGGCTTTGTATCTCTCAATAGTTCCATCAGCTTTGAGTTTAGTTTTGAAAACCCATTTACAGCCAATGGGTTTTTTGCCAGGGGGAAGATGATCAAGAGTCCAAGTGGAGTTAGCTTCTAAAGCCTGGAGCTCGGCAGACATTGCCTCGCGCCAATGAGAATGTTTGAGAGCATCAGAATAACATGAGGGTTCAACACAAGAGGTGAGAGCATTTAAATAAGTAACATGTGGGGGAGAAAAACGAGAATAGGAAAGAAAAGCAGATAAAGGATGAGCAGTACCTGAAGCCGGTGTAGCGGATGAAGATGCCGTGGGCTCTGTGGGTAAGGTGGGACATATGTAGTCATGAAGATAGAGAGGCCGTGTAGTGTGGCGGCGAGGACGAGAGACAGGTGGAGGGGAAGATGGTGGAGATTGAGAAGGTGAAGATGGGGAGGGTGGATTTGGAGGAGGATTTAAAGGTGTGTGAGAAGTAGGTAAAATGGGTTCAGGGACGAGAAGGGGAATAATTGGAGATGAAGAGGAAAAAGAAGTGTCTGAAGTATCCTGGAAAGAAAATTGTTGTTCATGGAATGTGACATCACGAGAATAAAAAATGGAACGTGTATCAAGATTGTAAAGTTTGTATGCTTTGTGAGTGCTGGGATAGCCGAGAAAGACACATTTAGTAGCACGAGGAGAAAATTTATCACGATGAGCACAAAGAGTTTGTGCATAACAGAGGCACCCAAACACGCGAAGGTGATCGTAGTTGGGGGTTTTGTCGAAGAGAATCTCAAAAGGTGATTTATTCTGAAGAGTACGACTGGGAGTGCGATTGATGAGATAAGCAGCAGTGAGAATACAATCTCCCCAAAAGGGAAGGGGTAAGTGGGCTTGAAAACGAAGACTGCGGGCAACATTAAGAAGGTGCCGGTGTTTACGCTCCGCAACACCATTTTGTTGAGGAGTTTCAACACAAGTACGTTCATGAATAATGCCATGGTCAAGAAGATAAGTTTGAAATTGATGAGAGAGAAATTCTTGCCCATTATCAGTGCGAATGATTTTAACATTGGTGTTAAATTGAGTTTTGATGAGAGCAAAAAAATGCGTTAAGTGGGTGTAAGCTTCAGATTTAAAACGCATTAAATATATCCAAGTAGTACGGGAAAAATCGTCTACGATGGTAAGGAAATAATGTGCTCCTGATAAAGAGGAAGTATGATATCCACCCCAAATATCACAAAAAATTCTATTAAAAGCAAAAAGACTTTTAGTAGCAACATTTGGAAATGATAATCTAGTGTGCTTAGAACGAGCACAAACATCACAATCAGAAAGAATACAAGGAGAATCAAAAATAGTAGGAATAATAAAACTAGAGGGATGACCTAGACGTTGATGCCATAGGGTCTTATTGGCAGTGGATTGAGTAGCAAAAACCATGGAGGGGTCGGGACGGTACACGTAAAGCCCATTGCATAATTCACCCGTTCCAATCGGCTTCTTCGACTGTTGGTCCTGAAATAAACAGCTATTAGAAGAGAAAGTAACAATGCAAGAATTGTGAAGGGCAATTTGGGAAACAGATAGTAAATTGAAGGTTAAAAGGGGAACAAAATAAACTTGAGTGAGAATTAGAGATGGAGATAAGATGCAGGTGCCGAGTCCTTCGGCAGGGACATCTTGACCCGTGGGAAGCCGTATGGAATGGGGGTTTGCAAGAGGATGAAGATCGGTGAAAGCATCCTTGTGGTGGCAAATGTGGTGGCTGGCGCCACTGTCTACCACCCAATGGAGGCACCGATTGAGAGAAAAATCAAGAGAAGAGGGGAAGAGATTACCAACAAAGTTGACAGTGGGCTCAATCGGAGAGGAGGTCGGTGCAAGCAAGCCAAGCAGTTTCTGGTAGAGCTCTGGTGACAAACCAGGAACCGGACTGGAGGCCAAAGGGGCCACGGCAACCTGGTTTACGCTGGACGGTGGCTGACCGAGAATAGAAGGCTGGGGTTTGGGTCTCGGGTTGCGGCCAGGAGGATAACCCACGAGGGTCCAGCAACGGTCTCTGGTGTGTCCATCCTTGCCGCAAGCCGTGCACTTGAAAATGAGTTTCGGGCGCCCACTGGATCGGACAGCCATGGCCATGGTTTCCGATGAAGGAGGATGAAGGTTGAGCAACCTCTGTTGTTCTTCTTGAAATAAAATAGAAAAGACTTTGCTGATGGGTGGAAGGGGATCTATGGCCAGAATTTGAGTACGGAGAGAAGCGAAGGAATCGTTGAGGCCGAGAAGAAATTGAAAGACCCGTTCATCATCGGCTTGCTGCTGCAATGCTTTGAGGTCAGTGCTTTGTTGGAGATGACTGAGTTCATCCCAAATTTGTTTGATTTGGTTGTAGTAATCATGAACTGAATTTGTGGTTTGGTGTAGAGAAGAGAGAGTACGTTTGAGTTGGTAAATTCTGGCATTATTGCCATGACAGAAACGAGAGGAAAGATCAACCCAAACATCACGTGGGTTGGTATGATATTCAAGAGAGTTGGCAAGAGAGGGGCTAATAGAGTTGAGAATCCAAGTGAGAACCATATCCTTCGTTTGGTTCCATTGAGTGTATTCGGGTGTGTTGGGGGCAGGGGGGGTGAGGGTACCATCAACAAAACTAAGCTTGTTTTTGGCATTGAGAGCTCGGGTCATGGCTTTTTGCCATTTGGGATAATTGTCGCCGGTGAGGAGTCCATTGACAAGGATTAAGCTTGGGGAATCTGAGGGGTGGAGGAGGTAAGGGGAAGAGAGGGAAGGAGGGATCGGGGATGATTCTGTCATGATAATACAAGACCTTGTCTAGCCTGATACCATGTTAAGAGAAAGAAGACGTGTTTGAATAATACAGTATATTGAACATTTGGTACACGGCTTTACAAAATATATAAGTGTACAATGGGACTAATTATGGAAATCTACATAAAAGGAAAAAATACTATCGTAACATATGCCTAAGAATAAGAGATTCCTGATTGTGTGCAATCCATGAGTATGGAAAGATTTGATTGTCAATATTTAACTTTTACAAATTAAAAAAAAAAAATCTAATATTAAAAAATTATATTATAACAATATTTTATTCATTACTATTTAAAACATCTCATCTCATCTATGTAATCAAATGGGAGAAGAAAAAAAAATCCCACACTGAGCTATCACAGTAGGTGAAGGTGCAGATGGTAAAATGGTAGGCTCAAGAATAGATTTTCTCAAAAAATAATGTAGGAGCAAATACTAATTTTCATATAGTTTAGTTTATAAAAACACTTTTAAAATTTTAATTTTTATCAAATTTTAAGAATTTTGGGGAGCCAAGCTCCTTAGTAGTTCCACCCCTGCTTATGGGCAATGGCACATCGTAAACATAATTTATAAAAGATGGATACTATTTATCGTAAACTAATTGAGTTGTTCTAGTATGTTGTAGAAAAAATAAAAAATTAAAATTAAAATAGGAGTGGTGTATAGGGATGATAAATAGAATTATTCTTTATAAAAAAAGACTCAGGTTTCTTGAATGTGATTGGGTGCCATGCTATGCATTAGATGTGACATACACAAACATTTCTCAAATGTGATTGGATGCCACATAGTCCTTAAAATATGCATAAGATGTTATGTACAAACATGTTTCTTGAAAATATACATTAGATGTGAGATATAAAGATCCAAAAGTCTTATAATAGCATCATAAAAATATATTCCAAATTTGTATTAATACTTATAAATATGGTCAAACCAGGAGCATATCATGCGGGTTGTTACTTAATTTACTTTATACAAAAAAAGATTATAATTATTATCTTCTATACCGTACGATTAACATGTAATTTATTATTTTTATTTTTTATTTAAATACATATATTGATACGTAAGTATATGTGTTTAAATAAAAAGATAAAAATTATAAATTATATATTAATATATAACGTGAGAATGAAAAGCATTTACTTATCTTATGAAAAACGCGTCCAAGTGTTTTGTAATGGCGTTTTGCTGAAGGCTACAAAACCCTCCGGCCCTCCACTTGGACCGTTCACGTCAGCGAGGAGGCTATCAAAACTTCAAGAGCCGGGCTTGGGGGCAGTAGGGATTTAGGGGTGATATGTAAGGGCAACATGGTAAAAACGAGCGAGAGAGAACCTAGTCTCCTTGTCGGTGCTCAGGAAGAACCATCCAAAATGTGTGGCCCTTGTCGACCACCCTCAATGTATATAGTAATATAGACGTAGACCTTTCCGATTCTAAATGATGGGCCACCGGCCCCATTCGGGGACGAAATTGTTTATTTTTGTATTTGGGTGTCGTCGATAAAAAGTTATTATATTAACTTGAGGGTTTGAAAAAAAGGTGGTGATAGCCGATAGGATCCCGCGCTGCAGGTCACCGGTTTTGTATTTTGAGCTTTTTTATTTTTTGTTTTTGTTTTTACATTGTTTTTAAATACTTTTAAATATTTTCAAACAGAGAAAAAGTTAGAATTTTATTAAAAAATAAATTTTTAATTATTAAGTTGAAATTTTTTTTTTTAAAGGGAGCAGGATCCCGATTCTTATCATTTTCTTTAAAAAAAAGAATTTTATTACATATAATTTAAATCGCGTATTAATTTATATATTAATATTAATTTTTTTATATTTAAAATTTAAATTAATATTATTTTTAATAAAATTTATTTTTTAATTAATTATATTAAATTGATATTAAAATGTAATTATATTTATAATTAACGTATTTTAAATAAAAATTCTCAGTTATGAGGTCATGCAACTGAGATTTCTGGTCCTGATCCCTATGTTCCTTGAAAAAACCAAATGATTATTGTGGGTAAAGTAAGCTGATGGTGACGAGGTTTCAGCACTTCTTGCCATTTGTGTGATTTGACGAGGGTTTCAGCACTTATTGTCATTTGTGTTCCAATGAAAAGTATGCACTTCTTGTCATTTGTGTTCGTATTGCCTTCACATGGCACACCTGACAATGGGTCCCACAGCCACTTATTTCTAATTTCTTGTAATTTATTTTATTTCTACAGTGGCAATAAGCCAAACGAAAAAGTGAAGATGCCACCCACCAGCGAAAAAGATTAAAGTGCTGTTTGGATATAAAATTTATTTTAATTCATTTTATTTTAACTTATTTTATCTAATTAATAACTTTTTAAAATTTTAATATAATATATAATAAATAATTAAATTTTTTTTAATTTTAAATTAATAACAATATTATAAAAATCATATTTTAATAATATGTTATTTAATTTTTAATTTTCATCTCAATATATCTCATCTCAATTTCTTATTTAAACCACACTTAAAGGATTATTTAAATTTAAAATTCACCTCAATTCATCTTATTTAATTATTATAATTTTTAAAAAATAAATTATAAAATAAAATTAATTTTAAAAAATATATTATAATAATATTTTATTTAATTTTTAACTTTCATATTATTTTATTTTAATTTATCCGGCTGTACACCTCTCACACACGAACCGACATGGATGCATTCGTTTTTATATTTTTATTTCAACAGCCACTTTCGTCTTCACTTGTTGGGTGGTATGTATATTTACTTTTTGACGACAATTTTTCCACTGTCCCACTCGTCTTGTAATTTCACTTAATTTATTTTATTTCTATAACGGCCCGCATCTTCATTTTTTGGTTGGTATGTACACTTACTTTCCAAGGTTTAGAGAATGACTCTATGCTAATATACTTTTTGGTCGGTTTGTGTCTGTACTTTTACTTTCCAATAATTGGAGAATGACTCTACGCTAATATACTTTTTGGTTAGTCTGTAATTTTGCTTTTCAGAGGTTTAGAGAATGACTCTATAGTCTATGCTAATATATATGGTTCAGATTGGACCGGTTCGAAAATTTGTTTAGTCAATTTTGGTCTTATAATTGGGGATAGAAGAGATTTCAGTCTGGTTTTGAAGTCTATGATTTTTGGACCGGACGAAATCGAAACCGAAACAACAATGTATATATATAATATGATTTTACATAATAATTATATAAATTAATTATGTAATTTTCATCTAATCTATTCTATTTGACCATATAAATTGCTAAATAATATATGTTATTAATTAATAATATATCATAAATCATATGATTATTTATGTCATTATATGTTAATACAACATACATTCATACATACTTTACTATTTATACTTAATTAAAGTAATTAGGTAATTTTTTTTAAAATATCTAAGTTGTAAGTAAGCATCAATAATCTATGGACAATGAAGTTATTTAATGTTCATTAACCATGTATGATACATAAAATATTAGAATTTTAATTTTTAATATAGGCCATTATTAATGATTATGAATACTAAAGTCTAAGTTATAACTATCAAAATCATAAATATACTTATAATTAAATATTTTTTTAATTATATAATCCACATTAAGAATTAACTTAATTTTAATATTAATAATTTAGATAACTTTTTATTAAGTTATTTGCCAAAACAAATAAAGATGAAACAATATTTGCTTGATATTGGGTCGAATTGAATGGATCTCCAGATTGATATACCGATCAAACCGAATGGTTCTAGTCCAATCTGGTCCATATCGAAGTTCAATCCGGTCCAAGGTAAAAAAATACTAAACCAAAAGGGTTCGGTCCCATCCCCAAAACTCCTCATAGACCGACTGGACCGAATCGAATTCACTTCTACCGATATATATTTATATATGCTTTAAAGAGCAAAAGTACAATGTTCTCGATAGCCTGTGTATTGAGAACCTGATTATATTTTTGTTATTTTTAATTGTGATTAAATATAATTGATCATGATTAAAAATATATATTACATGTCAAATATTTTTTCTTGTATCATTAAAAATATTTTTTAACAAGTCAAAATACATATAACTTTGTAAATTAGCATTAATCAGGGAATTGTTAAAAATAATAAACATAATATTTATATGACTCTATCTACATGTGATTTTCTAAATCCCCAAAAATCAATATTTGTAGAAAGCAAAAAAATATCAAATCTCATCTCATTTCATTTAATCTCATTTCCTTTCCAAACATACATAAACACAAACACTTTTCATTTTCAAATGTTTAACTTTTTTATCTAATTATTACAATTTTCTCAAGCTTTCAAATAAAATAAAAAATAATAATTCAACTTTTTCAAATCTCAAAATAAAAATAATATTAAAAAAATTACATTACAAACGGTCCAAATTGCTTAAAACGTGTCATATCAGTAGGTATGACCAGAAATGCCAATCTTGGATAAGAACTAGCATTACTCTTTGAGAGAATTGTAACCCTCGACTTGGCGATGGGATCACTTACATTTGTCATATTGAACCACAGATACCTCATCATCTGTGGTGGTATCACGTCAAGGGACATTACCATCTATAGCAACATGGCCTTCGAAGACCGCGTACACGGTACACCATCCATAGCAGCATCAGCTTCAAATCATCAATGCGTAGCAACATGACCTTCAAAGACCACATCATTTGTAGCAGCATCAGCTTCAAAGATCTCATCATTTGTACTAATATCATTTTAACAAACCTTACTATCAATGGAAAAACCTGATTCAGAGACCTCATCAACTACAAAGGCATCATCCTCAGATACCCTGTCAGTAATAGTATCAGAATAGATATATTGGATATCACTTGCATTTTAGTCCATTAAGCACCGGCATCTATCCAAAAAAAACACCGCTACTTAATTAGGTGGACCGTTGCCCGTACTGGATCATTGGACTTAATTGTTACCTGAAAGAGAAGGTCTCAATTCAATATCCAGATTATGCTCATGGTTGAATTATGAGCATGGTTTAATTGACACATTTGACCTTGAACATCAATATGAGTGTGGCAAAAGGGAACTGAACTGGATTAAATTACCTATTCCAACAACGAGCAAAAACAGACTCTGAACCCATTTTTCGAGCATCACCTGATCCAAAAAAAGAAAGTAGACCTAGACCTCCACTCCAGAGCCGGTTTGCAATTAGATGAACCAGAAACTGCCAAAACTACCAAAATGTCATATGCAATCATATCATAGTTTCATAATAGCTAACAAACATCAGAAAAAACCGACACCATACGGATAATGTAGGGATAAGAACTTATAAAAACTTCGAATTTAATGGCCTTTACAATATATATACAGGAGTATTGGCGGCTAATGTATGCCCTTTTAAACAAGCAAAAAATAGCACCTCCATAAAGCTTTAAATAGAATTTACCCACAAGATCCTGATAAACAATCACATAACATATAAAGCCAACAACTATTATACAGTCAGGTGCTTATGTCATTTTTGCTTTTTTCTTTCACTGACATTTTGGCTCTTATTTCTATATTGTTAAGCGCATGTATCAAATATGCACATATTAGTTATCTATCAAGAGGGGATACTACAATTACCCAGGGGTGCAAATAGGCTCAAAAAGTAAATCAATCCAAACAAAAAAAAAGCAAAAAGAAATAGACCAACACAAATCCTAATATACCTGATGGCCCATACAATTTTTGACCTAACATTGCCTAAGACAACATGCATAGATCAATCAATCTTATTCCCCAATCATAACCACGCGCTTTCTAGAACTATGCACTAGGGCAACAGTAATCTAGCTAGCTTAATGTACAGAGATATCGATTTATTAGTCAATTTTAACGTGAAAGGTAACAGGGGTATTAATAAATAAAGTTTTACCAGAATATAAAAGCCCACTGTAGAAGCAGATAACAGTACAAATTGATTGATAAATGTGTTCATTACATACAACACAAAAGTATTGGTATTAAAGCTGAAATAGTTTAGAACATAACAAATGATTTTGTACATAATTATTTCCAGTCTATCAGTATACATCCAATATGAAATACTTGTGTTCACCATATAGTAAACATAGTATAACTCTCTACATGTGACATTAACTTCTTTCCTGTCCTACTATACTCACAAGAGATATCTTACACTCATTGAAAGCATGCTGCATTTGCTGGATCAAGGAAGGGCCAAGGTGCCTAATGGAGACTTCGATTCTAGAACCTTGACAACCAGAACATTTAATTGAAGCACCAGACATGGAGCCTTTACAGCAAAAACGCCACACAAATTCCATATGGTAAGAATGAAGAGAAAGTACCTAACATGTCAAAATATGTAAAAATACAGTACTAACCGCTTGCACTTGGAGGAGATTGCATCACAAGAGGAACAGCTTCTTAGATGTCCCATTGTAGAGGTCCTCCAAAGAAACCTTGAGGGGATGGACCACATCCTCTCCCCTCCCTCTGCTTTCAGTCTCTGCTGCTTCCACCACCTGAACAAGGTACATACATAACATGTCCAACTGTAACATGCCAATCAATATACACACAAATTTAAATCACCATCCATTAAAATTCAATACGCAACAATCAACACAACCATGAAATGCAATAAAACCACTTTCAATCTAGTCTGTCCAGCTGTTAATATCAACCTACAAATGCTCTTTCAAGCTGGATACAAACCAGCAACAATCCCAACCAACATATCACTTCAATATTTAGTACTAATTCACATCACTCCACTTCACACTCCCATATACATAACTCAAATTGTAAGGCATATCAACATGCTTGCTGCCCATGTAATCAAATCCAACACAAATGTAGATATTTTATCCATCTAACATCCGAGTTCAACATAATAAATAACACAACCGTATAATCATAACCCAATTCACATATCACAAAATCTGAAAATGCTCTTGAAATCGATACACATACTCATACCCAATCCATATATCACTTGAGCTCAACCCAAATCCGTCACCCAACCATTGTTCATGCATAGCATATCCAATATACTCAATATATAACCTGCCAACATAAACATTTATGAACATTCTATTCAATCTATTAGCCTCTTGGATCTAAAAATAGGGCCTGAAAACTTTGTAAATTTGCAAACCCAATGAATATTAAATACCTCATATTCAATACATAGAGAAGACCTTCAGTGTAGGACAAACATTGGTTATAGCTTCAATTCCCACATTGGAGATCTTTTGGCAGCCATTCAGATTCAGATACTCCAGATTTTGCAGAGAATCCAAACACTATGAAATGCAAGTTATCAAATAGAATCTTAAGTTATAGAAAAGCATCCACTTAAAAGCATATCATTTTCTGCTAAGCAAGATAAGAGATACCATGGTCTTCTAGTTTCCAGATTTTACAAAAATTTATGCCCAAGTAGGCAGCACATAACCATTATGATCGCAATGATTAAGCAAATTGAAACAATACAAGCCATATGTGTGAGCAATCCAGAATCACTGATATTCAAAACTTTTGTTACTTTATTTGTTTCTCTTTCTCTCAGTCTTCTCTGTTTCCTACAATCTTCAAAATCGTTTATGATTAACCTTATTCAACCAGTTCTTGACTAAATTCTTTCCAATACAAGTCTTTCTGTAACTATAATATATGACCTGTTTTGTCAAAAATAGGTATGTCTACCATTATATTCCAAAAATTATACCTGCCCATAAGTAATTTCATGCTGAGAATAGTCGACCATGCTTCTTATCTGGTAGGGAACACATTCTCTGCATGAGTTGCCATTTTCTTCAAAACCAACAAGAGAAAACACAGAATCAGTAAAAGTAGACTTTAAGAGCTGAAAAAGAAACAAACCGAGGGAAGCTAAAAAAAAAGTCAAAGCCATCTGCTTTTTTTCAAAAAATTGTAGAGAAGTAACCATCACATAAAAATATGCAAAAAAATCAAATCACAGTCCAATGCCCCTGCAAAATACAAACCACAAAATCAGATCAATTAAATAAAAAAATAAAAAGAGAATAAACTTTTTAAGGGAAGACATATACAAACATCAAACCAGCATGATCTTCAGGCCAAAAAACTGGAAAAAAATAAGAGAGAAACACACTGTTAGCACATTTAAAAAAAAGAAGAAGAAGAAGAGAAACACAAAGATTAAAGAAAACCCGAACTGTACAGATTTTGTTCAGAAACCAAACCGATCAACAAAGCAGTTAAAAACATCCACAAAAACCAGCCCACAGTCCAAAATTCCTGCAAAAAATAAAACCAGATTAAATTAAAGAAAAAAAATAAAAAGACAATAACACAATGACATGCAAACCCAAAAAACGAAATCCATACATTTTTTTTCACAAAACAAACATTGAAAAACAAAAAAAAAAAGAAACAGAAAACAAACGTGCACAAAAAAAAAAAAAAAAAAAAAAGAATTACCCTTTTCTTCAAAAGCTACGAGAGGGAGAGAGAGAGAGACGGGAAAAAAAAGGTTTTGCTTAAGGGCTGGTTGAGCGGAAATTAGTGGCTGGCTGGTGGTGGTTCTCAGCGTTGGGGTTGCTCTGGTGGTGAGACTCACGGCGGCGTTGCCGTGAGAAGTGCGACGGGGCTGGGCGAAAATGCACAAAAAAAAAAAAAAAAAATCAGAAAATTACTCTCTTCTTCAAAAGCAACAAGAGAGACGGGAAAAAAAAAAAAAAAAAAAAAACTTGCTTAAGGGGTGGTTGGGCGGAAATCAGTGGCTGGTGGTGGTGGTTCTCACTGTTGGGGTTGCTCTGGTGGGGAGGTTCACGGTGGCGTTGCCGTGAGAAGTGCGACGCGGCTGGGCGTGAGTTTTGATGGAGGAACCGAAGGGCCCAAACGGTGGCCAATCGACTTGGTGGTGCTGGTCACCGCGCGACAGTCGTGCTTGGGTCGGTGTGACGGCGGCGAGGGGTTGTCGCGGCTAAGGTGTTTATGGGGGGGTTGCGTTGGTCGTGCAGGACACGGTGGAGCAAAACAAAACAAAAGGGCAAACGGCGATGCGGAGAAAGTAGGGTGAGAGGTCGAAGAGGAGAGAAGGGGAGATAGAGAGAGATCTACCCCTACTGGAGTTGGACGACGGCGGCACGAGCTGTAGGGGAGACGAGGCCCGGTTAGATATTTTATTAGATGTTTTGAATGGTATTGAATAAATTATTATAATATAATTTTTTAATATTAAATTTATATTTAAATTTAAAAAATTAAATTATTTATTATATTTTATATGAAAATTTAAAAAAATTATAATAAATGTATGTTTGAAGTTGTGGTGAAAAATATAACTTATAATTTTAGAATTTATAACTTATAATTTAAGTAATGAGTTTTACTATTAAAAAATTATTCTGTTTGGTAATTATATGTTTAAAATACTTTTGTTTATTTGGAAATAATTTAAAAAAATATTTTTTGAGGTAAAAATGATAATTATTTAAATTTTTAAAGATTATGATTATATCATTGAAAGTTTAAAAGTTATAATTATCTTGAAATTGTATGGATATTTTTGTCCATTGACGGTCTTTTTAAAATTCAAATTACGTTTCATATTATTTGAAAAAGTACTTTTAAGAAAATGATGTTTTTCCTCAAATGTATTTTTTAACTTATTTGAAATTAAAAGTACTTTAATATGTAACATCTAAACGATTTAATTTTTTCATTAAAGACCTTTTAAGAATATTTAAGCATTTTTTAAAGGAAAATTCTTATTGCAGTCCTCTTAAGAGGCCTGCAATACAAACATAATGAAACGGAGCGTTTCATTTTAATGAAACACTGCGTTTCATTTAACGAAGACCCAAGGGAGATAGCAAAACGCTGCAAAGTCCTTTCATCCCAGAGACCCAAGACTGAGTCGGCAGAAGCTGTTTTACCGATACCCAGCAGACCCCCTCGCTGTCGTCGTCGCCGCTTCCAATCGGCGCAGAGCTGCGTCTACATCACTCAGAGAGCAGCAAAAAAAACTTCATTCAACTGGTTCGAGCTCAGATCAATATGAACCAAGCTGGGTATTGCCGACATCGACTCCGGTATCGACCCGGACAAAGAATTCGACACCAAGGACGCGTTCTTTAGTGAAATCAAGTCCCCAAATGAAGTGGGTATCTCACCAACGAGCCCATTCGACGAAAGATTCAAGAGTACGAGGTCTTCGAGAAGCGTGAAGGAGCTGGGAATCCCCCCTAAGCCTATTACCCGAAAAATCGATGTGTGTAAGGTTAAGATTCAAGTGCCCAGGAATATTTAACAGCGAATCATCAGGATGCACAATCAGCTAGGCTTAACATTATATCTTGATGATTCAAAAAAATATAAAATAAAAACATTATATTTTGAGATTATTCCATCAAGATTATTATTAGTGGTTTATATTTGCAAGCGTCGTTTCCAAATTTGTCTGCTGTTATGCCCCTTTGCTTACTGGTTTATGCTTGAGATAATGCCACTAACATGGACTTCAATACGGCAAAGAATACATGCTTGATGAGAAAGGAACCTGGGTAGAAACGCATAGAGTATGTGCAAGCTGTGTTTTCCCAGACCTGAAAGAGAAGCCGTAAAATAGAGATGTTCTATTAAGGCAAATGAGTATTTCAAGTTTCAAGTTCCACTAGGAATAACAATAAGATGCGATATTCTCACCGGAATTCCCCAAAAGCTTCCGTAATTGCCAGAGTTTCGATTCCACCTTTTCAAATTATACGCACAACTCAGTTACCGAGAATGACAAAAGGGCCGAAGGCATTGAAGGGCGTGGAAGAGACGGTGAGGTCGGTGAAAGTAGGGACAATTTGGTAGAGTGAGCTCTTGTAGAATGGGGGTAATTTAGTACATTCATATTTAAAAGTAAGGACAATTTGATAATTTTCATAATCGGACTGCAATACAGTCCACTTAATCGGCCTGTATATAGAACTGCCCTTTTTTAAAACTCCCAACGCAACTTTAAAGAGACCCTATTTAGATGAGATAAAATTGTCTAATTTTTTATAACAATAGATATAATAATTATGATTCCAATTTAGTCCTTTGAATTATGTTAATAAACGAGAAAATTATTACAACAAAAATCAAAATAAAAACAACTATCATACAACGAAAATACCCACAACTGATAAATCAACAAAAACACAAAATCAAAATTAAAAAAGAATTCATAAAATTACAAATCCAAAACAACCCTAAAAACATAGAAGGTTGCCATGAAAATAGAGTTTGGTGCAGAAAGTTTGAGAAAAGCCGGAAGAAATTATATGCCATTCTGCAATGGAAGAAGAGCCATAAACGAAGGATTTTCCATCTACAGTGGATGTATATATAACCTTCAATTAGTACAATACTTACAGAAAAGTGGCCCCTTTTGTTATTTTTTATTTTTCGTGCAAATCAGTATCTTTTTTCAAGTACATGCCACTTTTCTTTGGTCTTTGATCTATGTATTTGGACTTTTTCTAAGCTTTTTTTTTTTTTTTTTTCTTTTGTTTTTTTCTAAGCCTATGTATTTGGACTTACTCGGTTCAATTTAGACTCTATTACTTGCTTGCATTTTATTGACTTGTGCATATATCAAATAGTGCATTGATAATTCGATGGAAGATGAATCCGTTCCTGTTGATAATTTCTTAGCGTTCATTACAATAAGGAGTTTTGTATGTTGTAATTTTAATCCCAATTGGTTTTGCTTTGCCCAAAAAATGCAAAGCACATTCTCCCACATAAACACACTTTCCTTTGACCATATTCACAGGGTTTTGCTTGTTCTATTGTTCATTGGTAGCCATCATGTCTCAATTCCTGTGTATAATGTTGAATCAAGTGCATAAACCGATATACTTCAAATTAATGCACCATCTTAGATCATATAAACATACATGATTTGTTTGAATTAGAATGGGTCTACTCAAATGCGTGGAAGATTTTTTTTTTTCAAGGAAAGAAATTTAGTAGATACTTTCAGATGACGACTTTGTAGAGCTATATTTTCATAATACTTTCAAAGTTTGGAACATTGTATATTATGCAATTTAAAATACGATTCTTGAGTTATATTATATACAAGTCTGGTATATCACTATGTGTCAAAATATACCTATAAAAAAATCAAATTATAAATTAATGTGATTACTTTCCACATGACTGGTATATCAAGATGTTATTAAGGAAAGTGTCACAAGATAACAATAGAATTCAAACTCATCAACAAATCTGGAAGTTATCTGCAGCAACCAACAAGTCGAGTTTCATGATCTCTAGTTGCTGTAGTTTGTTTTATTTTTGTAATTCAAATCTGTATACGATAACTATAATATCTTCCTATCTGTATATGATCTCTTAGATTGTTTCTTTGAAATACCTCTGTATAAATCACCACGGAAACAAATCAATAA
Organism: Carya illinoinensis; assembly: GCF_018687715.1. Classification (NCBI taxonomy): domain Eukaryota; kingdom Viridiplantae; phylum Streptophyta; class Magnoliopsida; order Fagales; family Juglandaceae; genus Carya; species Carya illinoinensis. Next base: position 12,084,204 of record NC_056765.1, read on the forward strand.
ATAGTGTGTGTTGATATTTTCTATTGTGAGCATCAAAACAATTAATTCTCTACATGGTATCAGACGACCCCATCTCAAACGAGAATTCGATCCTAATGTCTTCCCCAACTCAGCCTATCTCCGAAATTCCCCTTGTTGTTTTTAACACCACAGTTCAGATAAATGAGAAACTCACACCTTCCTCCTTTCCCCAATGGAGAGCTCAGTTTGAGGCTCTCCTCATCGGCTATGATCTTATGGATTACGTTACTGGTGCATTCTGTTGCCCCTTCTCCGACGGTACCCCATCGTCTATAGCCACGAAACACCACTGGGTTAGGCAAGACAAATTAATTCTTAGTGCTATTCTTGCCTCTACTTTCCCAACCATTACCCTTCTTATTGCCACAGCAAAAACCTCCTACGATGCTTGGAGAAAACTTTCCACCATGTATGCCAGTAAATCACGTACCAGGGCTATGCAGCTCAAGGAGGAGCTCACCTTAATCCAGCGTGGCAATCGTTCAATTCCGGAGTATCTTCATGCCGTTAAAGGCCTAGCCGATGAGATCGCACTCATCGATCAACCCATCTCTGACGATGATGTTACCCTCTATGTTTTCCACGGATTAGGGCCTGAATGCCATGAAATTGCTGCCCTTATTCTGGCAAGAGAAAAATCTCTTACCTTTGAGGAGCTTCATGATCTCCTCATTGGGCACGAAAATTACCTGCGCAGGATGGAGACTTCAACACAGCAGCTTGTGGCTGCTGCGAATTTCACAAGTCGCCAATCTGGTTTTTCAGCCTCTCAGCAGCAGAAAGTTCCTTTGAAGAACTGGGTCTTCTCGATCTCCAAGCCAATATCGGCCCTCTAGCTCCAATGGCCCATTTCGTGACCCACGCAGATCCAATAATCCGGGCCGGTTCACTCAGCGACGCTATCAGCCCAAATGCTAGTATTGTGATCAAATGGGCCACACGGCAAAAGCCTGCCCTCAATTAAATTTTTCTGAAATGACTGTTAATTGTGCAGGAACTTCAGGTGATCAAGAAAATAAATGGTTAATTGACGTGCAGCCTCTCACAATATCACAGGAGATATAAAAAATTTATCAATTCACTCTGAGTATGATGGCACTGACGAAGTCCTTCTTGGTGACGGTACAGGTTTGGCAGTCACGCATATTGGATCTTTAGCATTATCCACACCCAAAAAAAATTTTCATTTACATGATACGTTATGCGTTCCAAATATAAAAATCTCATTTCTGTTCATCATTTCACCGAGCAAAATGATGTTTTCCTTGAGTTTCACCCTTTATATTTTCTTGTGAAGGCACGAACCACGGGGGCGATACTCCTAAAAGGTGCATGTGAGAATGGTGTCTACATTTTTCCCAACTCAGTGGTGGCTTCTTCTCCTCCTAAAATGGTTGCATATGTGCATGAACGGACTTCAATCGACGGGTGGCACAAGCGTCTTGGACACCCATCGATTAAAGTTGTTCAAAATCTTGTTAATCTTTTTTCCCTTCCTCTCACCACAAATAAATTACCATTGTCATGTACTTCCTGTTCAATCAATAAAGCACATCAACAACCATTTGGCTCTACGAGTTTTCAAAGTCATTCTCCCCTTGAAATTATTTACAGTGATGTTTTGGGTCCCGCGCACGTTATCGGTTTGAATGGTGAACGTTATTATCTTATTTTTGTAGATCATTACACCAAATATATATGGTTTTTCCCAATGTCCACAAAATCTCTTGTTTCTACAATTTTTCTGCAGTTTAAATCACTTGTTAAAACAAGATTCAAATGCTCTATAAAAAGCTTGTACTCGGACAATGGTGGCAAATTTTTAAAATTAAAAAAATATTTGTCCGATCATGGTATAAGTCACTACACCACCGCCCCCTATACTCCTAAACAAAATGGTGTTTCTGAAAGACGTCATCGTCATCTTGTCAAGACGGGTTTCACATTGCTTCACGATGCCTCTTTACCTCTTTCTTATTGGCCCCATGCCTTCCAAATAGCCACTTACCTCATAAATCGTCAACCAACACCTCTCTTTAAAAACAAGTCTCCATTTGAGGTTCTTTTTGGTCAACGCCCAAATTATCTCAAATTGAGAAAATTTGATTGTTTATGCTTCCCTCTCACAAAGCCATACAATACTAATAAATTGCAGCCAAAATCAATTCCTTGTATTTTTTTAGGCTATTCCAAAACCCAGAATGCCTATAAATGTATGGATCCATTAACATCTAGGCTGTACACCTCACGACATGTGACTTTTCATGAATTGCACAGCCCGTTTGAAGCTTCCACGTCCGCCCTAGCCTCAAAGTCACAAGCCTGGCCCACGACCGACCCATCTGCCGAAATACATTTCCTCTCCCCTGCACCTCATTATTTCCCTCAGCAAATCCCATGCCCTAATTCCCAATCCTCTGCTCCTTCAAATTCTACACATCCAGTATGTCCCGATCGCCTCTTGGAGCCACCACCGAACTTGGAATCTGCAGCTACCATTCAAGCTGAACCTCCAGGTACATCACCCTCTATCTTTCCTTCTTTTCCTTGTGATTCGAATGATAATGCTTGTGAATTAAATCTGAACTCATATGCCGATTTACATATGAATGTTTTACATGACTCTCTTTCACATCCACTTGCATCTAGTTTAATTCCTGGTTCATCATCACCTGTCCAAGCCGAATCCACTTCCCACCAAACCCATTCCATGACCACTAGATCTATGAACAAAATTTTTAAACCCAAGCAAGTTCACACTGTGTCCAAGCATTCCATTCCTTTACCTTTAGAACCAACATGCGTGACTCAAGCTGTATCTTATCCTGAATGGCGTGAAGCCATGTCTAGTGAATTGACTGCTCTCATGCAACATGGTACTTGGGATTTAATTCCTCCTCCCATAAACTGTCATCTAGTGGGTTGTAAGTGGGTTTTTAGAGTTAAAAGGAAAGCAGATAGTTCAGTTGATAAATTTAAAGCCCGGCTTGTTGCCAATGGTTATAATCAGCAAGCTGGAGTTGGTTATAATGAAACCTTTAGTCCTGTGGTTAAACCAGCCACCATAAGGACAATACTGTGTATTGCAGTCATGAATGGGCGGTCCTTAAAACAAATGGACGTAAATAATGTTTTTTTACATGGAAGTCTGACTGAAATTGTTTACATGATGCATCCTCCTGGTTTCAAGGATTTGTCTCACCCTGATTATGTGTGTCGGCTAAGGAAAGCAATTTATGGTCTCAAACAAGCCCCAAGGGCCTGGTATTCAGCATTAAAAATTGCTCTTTTAGCACTTGGGTTCCAAAATTCTAAAGCTGATTCCTCTCTTTTTGTTTATCGCAATGATTCCAATATCTACTATTTCCTTGTTTATGTTGATGATTTGGTCATTACGGGTAATGACAAGAAGTTTATCGCTCATATTGTTACCAAACTTAGTAATCAATTTTCCTTAAAAGATATGGGTTCCCTTCATTACTTCCTCGGGGTGGAAGTTATACCAACTACTGCAGGTGTCTTTCTCTCTCAACATAAGTATGTTCGTGACATCTTGGAATCTACACACATGGATGGTGCAAAGGATGTTTCCACCCCGTTGTCAACCACTCAATCCCTTCACTTGGTGGATGGTACAGCTGCTGTAAATAGCACGGAGTACTGGCGTACTGTTATTGGTAGCCTACAATACCTTTCCCTCACTCGGCCCGACATATCCTTTGCTGTGAATAAGCTCTCTCAGTTTATGCACAAGCCAACAGTCACTCATTAGACTGCCACTAAGAGACTTCTTCGCTATCTCAAAAAGACCATCTTTCATGGTATTCACCTCAAATCCACTGCAGCACCATGTTTAACAATCTACACTGATGCAGACTGGGCTGGAAACATTGATGATCACACTTCCACATCAGCTTACATAACTTTTCTGGGTTGCAATCCCATTTCCTGGAGTTCAAAGAAACAACGTGTTGTTGCTAGATCCACCACAGAAGCAGAATATCATGCGCTGGCCAATGGTGCATCAGAAACAATGTGGTTACTTGGTCTCCTTCAAGAACTGGGGTCTTCCTTAAATATGCCACCTTCTCTTCTATGTGACAATCTTGGAGCTACTCATCTCAGCTTCAATCCGGTCCAACATTCCAGAATGAAACATATTCAAATTGATCTTCATTTTGTGCGTGATCAAGTCCAGAAAGGTGAACTTAAAGTAAGTCATGTTCATACTCAAGATCAATTGGCTGATTTACTAACTAAGCCGCTGTCCAGGGAACGCACAGAATTTCTAAGAGCCAAAATTGGTCTTGCCGATGGAAGCTCAATTTTGCGGGGGCATATTAAGGAAAGTGTCACAAGATAACAATAGAATTCAAACTCATCAACAAATTTGGAAGTTATCTGCAGCAACCAACAAGCCGAGTTTCATGATCTCTAGTTGCTGTAGTTTGTTTTATTTTTGTAATTCAAATCTGTATACGATAATTATAATATCTTCCTAGCTGTACAAATCTCTTAGATTGTTTCTTTGAAATACCTCTATATAAATGACTACGGAAACAGATCAATAAATAGTGTGTATTGATATTTTCTATTGTGAGCATCAAAACAATTAATTCTCTACAGATGTGTCAAAATATATAACCCTGCAAATGTTTTTTGTTTTTGTTCTTTTGAAGTTCAGTACCTTGTGAGACATTTTCTTGCAACGAGACTTCAAGTGTTTTTTATCTTTTTCACAACAGAAGTTAGGTGGCAGCAAGTTACGGCGCATGCGTGATGGATAGAGGGTACATATAGATTTACCCTCGAAATTTTTCACAATATTTTATAAAATTATATTTTAAATTAGAGTTATTTTTGTAAAACATCTTATATATGTAACATTATTTTATAAAAATATCTTTATTTTATAATATTTTTGTGAAATATATTGTAAAAATGTGTTGTGTGTATTATTACACTTCATTTAATTTGCCTCTAAAAACAATAAATACAAGAAAGAAAAAAAATCAAAATAAAAAATTTATAGAAAAAAGGCCGGCAACCCAATCGGCCATCGGCAACCTAAGGAAGAAGATGAAAGGAAAAAGTGAAGTGTTGAACTGAAGAAATGATTCTATGAAGTGAGGTGAAAGAAGTTAAATTGGAAACGGCATCATTTGGTTGACGAGGAAGACAATGTTTGAAGACTAGGCAAATCAACGCATTTGATCGTTGTTGGTTGAGTCTATCGTTTTAGTGTTGTGATACGCACCGTTTAATTAAGTCATAGTTGTAGTTTTGTGGTCCTTTGTAATATGCACCATTTGGGAATTAAAGACACCAAACAATGTGTTTAGCTACTATTATTTTTCTCTTACATTATTGGTCAGTTTATTATTTTAGTATAGTCTGCTATAGAGTTTGTTGGGTGAGGGTAAGATTTAATAGGAAAACTAGCAAAAGAAAAGGCATCTAAAAATTGCTTACGTTGGAAAATTTTGGAGGTTAAGAAATTCTCTCGAAAAAACCCTATTATCAATACAGTTTTCTCAGTTCAATTCTCAAACACCTCACATGCATCTTAATTCATTGCATCAACAGCCTAATAGTCTTACAACTATGAGTGTTAAATCGTATTAATGAGTCATGTTCGTGTCGTGTATAATATACGATATGGGTAAACTCAAACACGACCCAGCTTAATGGGTTAGATTTCCAAATCCTAATACGACTTATTAAAAAAATAAGTTGATAAGGCACGACTCGTTTTGGTCCATTATGAATTAATTAAAAATATATCGACACATTTCAATCCGTTTTTGTAAACGAGTTGAATTGACTCAAATAATCCATTTGATATGATCAACATAATTTTACATAAAATCTAAAATCACAATATTTCCAAAAAATATAAAACTAACTATATAGGTCTAAAATTACAATCCAAATATTAAAAACACTAAAATTACAATCTATGAGAAGTGTGAGAGGTGGTCATGACTCGTGAAAACTTACTCAACTAAGAATTAAGAGAGACTCAAATATATATGAAGAAGAATTAATTCGAGATTGTGATGGAGTTTGAGTTAGAGTGCGATTGGAGTAGGATTTTTTAGTTTTTAGGTATAAGGGTAAAAATGTAAATTTAACTTTTTTTAACGGGTTGACCCATTAAACAATCGTATCTTAATGTTAAACCGTTTTAACCCAAATCCATTTAGACTAAACCCAAACTCATTTTTTATTGTGTCGTATTCATATTGGGTTAACGGGTTATATCGCATATTACCACTCCTACTTACAACCCATTCTCACATCCATTACGTTCTTACATTGCAACCCAGAAACCTAACATCTGTCGTCAATTGTATGTAAAACGAGGTTGAGAGAGAAAATGCTATCAATACTTTGATTATTGCGAATAAGAGAGCTAAGCAAAAAACGAGAGAGAGAGAGAGAGAGAGAGAGAGAGAGAGAGAGAGAGAGAGAGAGAGAGAGAGAGAGAGAGAGCTAAGCAAAAAATGAGAGAGAGAGAGAGAGAGAGAGAGAGAGAGAGAGTTCCTTGTCTCAACGAAAATTGTTACTTGCACATTTGTGATGCAGAGGTATTGCACTATTGCATCCATATGCCGCACTGTCACAAGGTTCATCCCCTACCATTCATCCTTTTATATTTTTTCTCTTTTCCATGACATGACACCACACTAGATATTTTTTCGTTCATGAAGAAATACAAGATTTGTACTGATGCAAGATCATCGACATTGATTGCTTAACCACAAAAATATTAGCATCTTATGTCAAAAGATAAATGCAATTTGGATATTGTAGAACCCAGAAAACTTCTTAAACTAGTCCTATCCAACTTAGGGGACAACCCCAGCCCATCTGCAATAGCAAGCATGATTTTCTTCATCTCCTCCCTCACCCTCCAGATCCACTGTCCCTCTCCCATCACAATCGAACTTTTCAAAGATGGAATCGTACAGCTTGGTGAGTGGCTCTAGGGTCGTGGTCTCATCGATGCCGAAGTGGGTCTCGATTAGCCTCATGGTCTTGAAGGCGTTGTGGAGTTTCATGCAAGAAAGGATGTCGTCCTTGTTAAGGTCAAGAGCTGCGAAACTCTCATACACGCTCTTCTTGAACTGGGTCTTGTCGTTCATGAAGTCTCATACCGTCCATCCGTCGATCACCACCACACCCATCTATTCCCATCTAT